>NW_012267217.1:50987632-50989030 GCF_000151885.1 Dipodomys ordii | reverse complement strand
CAAATGGGGCAATGTCATTCTTTCTGATGGAGGCATAGAATTCCATTGTGTATATATACCACATTTTCTTGATCCATTCATCTACTGAGGGGCATGTGGGTTGGTTCCATATCTTAGCTATGGTAAATAATGCTGCAAAAAAATATGGAACACTTCACAAATTTGCGTGTCATCCTTGCACAGGGGCCATACTAATCTTCTCTGTATCGTTCCAATTTTAGTATATGTGTTGCCAAAGCAAACACAGTAAAGTTCATTTTCAACATAGTGTCTTGTACATCTCATTGTTACAATAGGTCAACCTGTACCCTTATTTCAGCATTTTGTTATTTCCCTTCCCCTCCCCAAATTAGAAAAATGTATATACAAGATGCAGAGCACCAGAATCAAATACAGGGTCACCTCAACTTTCAAGACAGATAAATTATCTCAAAATGTAAGATTGTTGGACTTTCTAATCACGTCAGCTTGCACAATGGACCCCAGCTGACCCAAGCTGGGTTAAACTGTCCCCAAACATTCATTCTTCATTCCTTCTGCCCTCTAGTGTCATTGTACAGCTCTGTTTCCATCTTTTTTTTTTTTTATTGTGAAAATACTGTACAGCGGCTGGGAATTTGGCTCAGTGGTAGAGTACTTGCCTTGCATGCATGGGGCCCTGGGTTCCATTCCTCAGCACCAAATAAGCAAAAAGAAAAAAGCCGATGTGGCGCTGTGGCTCAAGTGGTAGAACACTAGCCTTGAGCTGAAGAGCTGAGGGACAGCGCCCAAGCTCAGAGTTCAGGCCCCACGACCGGACCCCCAAAAAAAGTACTGTACAGAGGGGTTACCATTACATGGGCAAGATAATGAGTACATTTCTTATCAAGCAATGTAGCCTCCTCCTTTGTTTCCCCTTCTTATCCTTCCCATCCTCCCCCCCGCCCCCACCCAAACCTCCCCCCCCACCACCAAAGTTTTAAAGTTCGTTTTTGACATAACGACTTGTACATCTCATTGTTGCAATGGGTCCACCTGTATCCCTATTTAAATGATTTGTTTTTCCCCTTCCCCTCCACAAATTATACCAACATCAAATACAGTGAAAGCAGGGGTTATACCGTGGGGGAGGGACATACAAAGCAACAAAGAAACAATCTTATAAATGTGTTAGAAACAATTGCATGAAAGAAAAGAACATTTGAATACATATCTTAGGTTTAATTGCTACTATTGCTGTCTACCTCCATGTTTTCTTTTCTTCTGCTCAAAGCAGTACCTTCTCTTTAAAACACGGTTGTATCAAAACAACATTGAGATACCACCTCACTCCAGTTAGAATGGCAAAAATCAAGAACTCTAACAACAACAGATGCTGGAGGGGATATGGACAGAAGGGAACCTTACTTCATTGTTGGT
>NW_012267217.1:50973067-50987582 GCF_000151885.1 Dipodomys ordii | reverse complement strand
CACACACACACACACACACACACACACTCCAGGCAATGGCAGTATCCTGCCAATCTGGACCTACTTTGAAACCCATTGAGGTAAGATACACTGAGTTTAATTGACCACTTTCCGACTTAATTACCATATGACTTTTAGCTTCACAGCTCAGTCTCTGTACACCTTAGTTTTCCTATTTGTAAAGCAGAGTAGGTAATGCCTACTTGGTGAGATTCTTCTAAAAACTAAATATTGTAAAAGTACGGCTTTCATTTTATAAATATGGCTCACAGTGGCTGCTGTTGGCAACCAAAATTTCAACTTTATGTGAATAATCTTATCAATGAAAGCCCAAGAATCCTGTTTCCAAGCAGCTTGTGCTCAGTGTAAATATGATTCCTATTGTCTTTAAATCAGCATAAAAACCAATTAATTTGAATATTTGCATATATGTGTTAAGAGTTCTAAAGCTCAATATCAGGATACTTCAACCCATAGTATACAAAATTCTCCAAAACTCAAAGAAATAAATCAACTCCCAGATTGCTCTATACATTCAATACAATCTCAAACCCAGAGCAATTTTTTGTAGAAATTGACAAATTGATATTAAATTTCCTATGCAAACAAAAAAAACTGCAATCGGAAAAACAACAAAAACAAAAAGACTGGAGAAGTTAAACTATCTGGTTTTCAGATTTTGCTATAAAGCTACAGTAATTAAGGGAATGCTTCATGGAATTCGTTCAAAGACAGAGAGTTCAATAAAATGGAATACAGAATCCAAAACTAGAACCCACATTTATAGTCATGGATTTCCAACAAACATGCAAAAGCAACTAGGCATGGAAAAGACTGTCAATTTATTCTGGAATGGGTAGAGCTCTGATTAAGAGCAAGGAGCCAAAAGGTCCTAACACTGACAGTATAGTTTAGACTTTCAATCTACTTAGCCCTGGATTACGCTTTCTTTGTCATAAAGACAGCCAACCACTGATGGCTGTTCAATGAATGCACTCTGGACCTGAAATATCCTACAGGATGGTAAGACTACTATGACTGACCCTGACCAGGATCTCAGGTCCTGGTCACACATCCTCCAGATGTGTGTTCTGAACGGATCCTTTGGGTCAAGAACTGATTCATCTTCACCTTTTCCCCAGCCCCACAGAGACCAAATGACGTTTCATATGTATTACAAGATGTCTGGCTAGGATTTAAAGCATGGGCTGTGGTCATGGAACAGAGAACAGCTGAATGACCACACACGGGGTCTGAGGCTCTAACCACGTCCCCTCTGCTCTGTCTGCAAACCAACTGAATGGAATGAAAGCTTCCTTTCTGCCTGTACACGTCAAATGTGTTCCAGGGGAAGGTTCTTACCACTTACTCCGGAGCCGCTGCTGCTGCTATGGAAAGAATTCCTCACTTCTTGTACAGCCCAATGCTTAAAGAGGGCAGCCAGATGCACCACAGTCTGAGATGCTGCTAATGGTAACTCTGCGTGAGAGCACAAGGCAAATCCATAGGAGAGACAGCAACTCCATCAAAAACCAGGGTCAGGTAGAAGCTAAGTAGACCCAGGAGAGAAAATGAGTCTCACTGTCCAGTAAAGTTCTCTGCTACCTCACTGTTGATCTTGAACATTTTTCAACACTAGCTATCCAAGGACCTTTTCCATGTACATGGCTTGCTGTTCTCTGTCTAGGTGTGAGAGAACTATTGTCTCCTGGGAGCTCTTACATTGTGGGAAAGAACATAGGCCCAGATGAAGATGGATGGCCCAAGTTTATATCCAAGCTCTAACACATTCTGGGCAACTCATCATTAAGTTTCTATCAGCCTTAGTTTCCTTCTTTGTATCCAAGTGGCCTATATTCATTTGTTTCCCAGGGTGACTGAGAAGGCCCACAGTATACTATTTGACCCATAGTTAACTCTCAACTATTAGCTAATATCAGTCTTAACACCATGCTCATTATTATTACAAGGGTAATAAAAAGTGTCCATTCCTCAGAATGTAATTGTCAATGTAGGACAGACACCAGGGAGAGGTTCCTGACACAAGGCCAGACCAGCCTGTATCCAAAGCAAAATGGAGAGACTTACAAACTTTCAAATGTAATAAAGGCCAGGGGGGAGGATCTGAGAAAGCAACTCTCTGTTGCCTTTTCATGAAGGAAACATATCTATTTCCAGGACGCCGCCATGCAGGAGATGACAATTTATAGCCAGGTGAAGGTAAGAGAAGACACAGAGATGGTTTGAGAGGTGGGGGCAGATTGTGGGAGAACAGGAAATAGAAGGTGAGGCACTGAGAAGCCCTCAGCGGAAACAGTGGAAGTGCTAGGCGAGGAGAACTGATGCTCTGTTTCCCAAGTGGTGGATACAGAATGTGAGGGTTGAGGGGGAAGGGATTGGAGGAGCCAAAGGCAGGCAATATGCACAGCAGCAAGGACCATGACTTTGTCACACCCATCCTTGCTGCTGAGGACCAAAGAAAGACACTTCATGGACTCAAGTTTGCTGGAACCAAAACATAAAGCCTAAAAGCCAAAAGGGAAGGTTCTAAGGCAAATTGGAGGAACTAAAGTTTATCCCAAATCCGAACGTCATGATGAAAGAGAGTATTAGATAAGAGAGATGGTTGTAGCAATACCAATGGAAGGAAGGTGAGAGAAAATAGGAGGAAGTGATGCCGCTTGGAGAATGTTTTATATTATAAATCTCACCAGTGCAAACGTAGGCTTCACTTACACCCAAGGATCAATGAGAGAAGAGCATGAAGGCCATCTCACACCTGTACCTATTTTACCCCCCTGAAATTTCCTGTACTTCAAAAATGAACACATTTTCTGGACCTATAGAATATGAGTGCATATGTATGTTTGAGTTTAGGTCATGTGTGTGTGTGTGCATGTGTGTATGATTATATCAGACAAGACAGAGAATAGAGATGCCACCAGAGAGGCAGGGAAGTATCAGAGGGAAAGACCATTTCCACAGATTACGCTGGTTATGCCCATAATTATGTCGGAAAGATTTCGCCCTAGTGAATAAAATGGAAAATGTTACCTAGTATGATGGAGCATGTAGTATCTCTTGCTTGTGATAAGTTATATGATTCTTGGCCTGATATATTTCAGAGGAATCAGAATTTGATTTGGAAACTAATTGTTACCTTCTACAGATGCTAGCAACGAGTGTTCTAATCTCATAGTTGTACATCACTTCCCCCCAAATAGGAAAATGGGAGCAACAACCCAAGAGGGGCTCTCTCAGCCCTCTTTTATGACCATATTTCCATCTGCCTTACAGATTCCTTAACCTTCACAAAAAATGTTTTACTTAAGTGCCAACTAAAAGTGATGAGTAAGGGAGATTTGTGAGTTGCACAAAAAGAGGTTTTGTTCTAAATCCCAAAGAAATGGCTCTGTTAATTAGCCATGCATTATGTGCCACCCTCCTCCTCAGCCCAGCTCTCTGACAGACAACAAAAAGAGCAATAGGTTTTGGTCTTAGCCAATGTTTGGGAGATACAGGGAGCCATCCTCTTTGCAGACTTTAGAACCAGACTGTCCTAGCCCATCATACTGTCTCTAACATGTTCAATAGGATATCGTGATCCATTTCCCTCTCCTCCTCTCAATTACCTCCACTGTCTTCAGGTTGTCAAACAAGCATAACCTGAAGACTTGGCTATCAATAAAGCATGTGTGGTGTTATTCTATATCCATATCTGATCTTCCTCCAATGTTCCAGAGGGCTCCAAGAAGATGGGTCCATTTTGTCACAGCTTTTCACAGCTCTATCTTTTTACCATACACTGCCCATTCTCCATCACACAAACATCAGACACAAACACTTGCAAAGTTGTTGAGGAATTGAACCAGGAGTCTGCAACCATCTCTAGAAACCTGCCCAGGAATGTCTGCGAAGATGAGAGCAGCCTTCTCTGTCTGTTGTAATGATGTGATTTTCAATCAGGTGGAGAGTTAAGCAATTCTTATGACCTTTGGTGGCTAATACCTACAGATAAACTAATGGGAGAGGGAGTTAAGAAGTAAAAGAACTCCTTTGATGCAAGTAAGAGCACCCTGTGGATTAAAAAAAGAAAGTAGGGAAGGCTGGACATGGTGGTGCCTGCAATAGGCATTAGGCTCCTGAGTTTGAGACCAACCTGGACCATATAATGAAACCCAAAGAAAGAGATGGAGGGAGGGAGAAGGAAGGGAGGAAGGGAAAGAGGGGAGAAATTAGTAAAAGGGGAAATGTGAACAAAGAAAGAGTATGAGCAAAGGAAAATAAGAGAAGAAAGCAATTCTCCATAGGAAACCTATTCATTTATTATTTCTATCATTCATTCAGTTAGCATGCTGAGTGTTGGTATGGCTAGGTAGTCTGAACCCAGTTCATTCTCAAAACAATCCTAGGAACTAGACAGGATTTCCCTGTTAGAGCTTATTCAGTGAAGAACAGAAGCGTTTTAGGGTGGAGCCCAGGTTACACAGCTAAAGGCAATGTATCATAGTTCAGTATTCTACCCAAATCCACTATCCTAAGGCTTTGTGTCCTGAACTTCCAATCCCAACTACTCTATCTGTCCATTATCTTTAATGTCACAGGCCAATGGATAGTGATAAACCTAGATTTTGAATCATTAATTCTATCTGACCAATGGCTCTTCCTGATACAAGCAGGTGACTTAGTCCCCCCCCCCCCCCCCCGTGACTAGAGCAGTTTTAGAGTCTAATTACTTGGGCACTCAACTCATTGACTGGCCAGGCCTGAGGCACGCCACAGGAGACTTCCACCTCCAGATCTACTATCACAAGCAGGTGTCTATCCTGGTCCTTCTCAGTATACCTGACTCTCTATCCTCTTTAAAGGTCTACAACAGGAAGAACTCCATTTCCATCTGCTATCCTTCCACTTGTCCAATCTCCCCAATGCAGAGTCCACTCTCATTTTGAGCATATTGAAAAGCATACTGCTTTCTAGAGTCCTCTGCTTCGCCAGAGTATTCAGAGGAAGCCAAAGTCAACAGCTGTGTACTATGCACAATGAACTTGACATGGAGCCTTTACTGTAACTCTTACCTTACAGCTCAAATATCCACAACCTCATTTGCATGTGAGGTCACTGAGAGATTAAATAATATCCCCTAAGGTTATGTAGCTAATAACTTATGAATTTGAGACAGGAGCCCAGATCTGATTCTAACTTGTTCCTTCACCATCGAACTAAATAATTCTCCAAAAGTAAGTATGAAGATAGTAAATGAGTGAAGAGACAACCTTGGCCCAAAGAAAGTTAATATCTCACTGTCACTTCTGACAAGAAGCCACTACCCAAGGTCTACGAAGGCTCTGAGAAGTCTCTTAGAGGGCTTGCGACTAAATGCAACGACCTCACATCCTGTCATCTGTCTATGTTCCTCAACCATCTGACAATATCCTAACACAGACACCCCCAGCCATTCTGCAGATCTGAGGCCAATTTCACTGAAAGGCTAAAGGAAAACCTGTGTGAAAAGAAAAGCTATGATGACATTTTGGAGAGGGAAACTAGGGAGGGAGCAACTATAGAAGAAGAAGAAAGGAAGGAAGAAAGGAAGGAAGGAAGGAAGGAAGGAAAGAAGGGAAAGAGAGAAGAGGGAAGAAAGAGAGAGAGACAGACAGACAGAGAGACAGACAGAGAGAGAGAAAGGGTGTGTGTGTATTTTCCTTCAAGCTGGGAAGGAACCCAAGGAGCCTGGAGATGTAATGGGATATGGTTACAGATTACAAAAGTTTTGTTACAGCTGTAATAGCCTTTCACAAAGCATGGCCCTCTAGAGAACCATATTTCATCTCCGCTTTCCCCACCACACAAGAGAGGGTGAGGAGCTGAAAGGCAAGATTGGAAACTCACAAGGGAGCTGAGCAAGCTCTGACATCTCTGTGACACTCCCATCAAACCCAAATGAACTGGACCCAAATGTGCTTGTCATAACAGGCTTTGGATCACATCCCTGTCATCTGTTTATTTTTTTTTCACACTCTCCTTTTTGGAGATGTATTGCCTAGCAACCTGCTGTCTTGTTCTAAACAACCAGGCACACAATGGTACACACACACACACACAGAAACACTGGGATAATAGTTGAGTTCTTCGATGAACTTGCTAGGACCAACAGATCGTTTACTTGGAAGAGTCAGTTCCTAGAATTCGGGTTAGTCAGAGCCATGCCTTAGGCAGTCCCTGTCATTGGCCTCCCTAAAGACTGTAGAAGAACACATCTCTGCTTACTGGTAGGATAATAGAGAAAGCCCTAGAGGGATTTACCAGAGGCTTGACAGGCCTTAGCCTTGCTCTAGTGGGGAAGAATACCATGAGCACCCTCAGGCCGGTAAGTCTTTTGGATCAGGACCTGCAACTGTCTGGCCATGTCCTGCACGTTTTGACTGGCTTCATACTCAACAGAATCCCCACAGGGGTCATCATCCTACCCAGAGTTGGAGAGTGAGCTGGGTGGCCCTCAGGCTTTCTTATGCCACTTATAGCCCTGCTCAGAGAGTTGCCTCTGAATTTAGGCCTCCACCAGAGGCCCCTACTCTGACCTGATTTTCTTGAATTGGGAAGGGACTGATGGCATGGATTTACAATTGAAAGCATCCAACTGTCCCACTTCTGTGAAACTGGTTACTTATTTTAACTCTTTGGTTGTATTAAACAGTTACCAATTCAGAAAAGTACACAAAGCAAATGTACACTCAGTAGATCATTCTAAGGTAGCATTGGACCATAGTCTCTGCTGAAGCAAGGTAATAGATCCCCCGCCCCCTCCACATATCCCACCTCAATCACATGGCCCCTACTTCCTCTGGAAGTGGCCACTCTTCTGATTTTAGGGCGGACACTTCCTGGCATCCATTTGTAGTCTAAACACCACAAAGGCATTTCCAGATGGTACAGATTTAGTTAACAGGTTTTAAAACCGTGGCATATCTTTTCCATCTCTTCAACTACAAGTCTCTCTCCTCTCAACTGCAGATCAAATGTCTCAGATTCTTCAGGACCATTATTTGAGCAGAGACTGTGATACCAGGCAACTGGGGGGAGGGATGGGGAAGGGAAAGAGAGGAACAAGGAGAGAAAGGAGAATCAGTGAATAGACTGGATTTCTCCTTTAACTATCCTCTGGGTTTGATGACCAAGAGGGCATTTTAGAAGCATGTGACAGTGTTAGCCAGGCTCTGAACCCCTCCTATCCTGCAACTCTGTTGACAGAGCTGTACTAACAGAGGCCTAGAAAGTCATAAGCCAGGCAGGAATATGGGCTTCAGCCTAGACTGGTAGGTTCTGAAGCTGTTGCAATAGCTCCAAGTGAAAACCCTACAGCTTTATTCCTGTTAAGAGCACATCTGACAAGACAGAGACAGCCTGGTAACCAGAGAGGCCCATGGGGAGCTGGAACACCTGCCTGCCTTTCCAGCTTCCATTATTGGTTTGCTCAGTCTGAAAATCTTCTATCCCTGCTCTGGACCTCAGTTTCTTACCCTGGCAGCATACAGATGAGAACATCCATCTTATGGCAACACGTGATCACGAGTGTTTGCAGAGCCCCTGGCTCCCTGGAGAGGGAGGCACCTGTGTAAACAGAGAGAGAGGTCTGACACACTTGTCAGATGCACTCTGTGGAAGGACCATCCAGCCTGCAGCCCTGATGTTGGGGGGAACAATGGCATCTCTGTTTGCCCAGCTGACTTTCACCTTCCCCTCTGCTACACCCATCTCTGGCTCCCACTGTTTTTTCTGCTGGAGAGGCCATAGCCAGGGACTGAGTCTGTAAGTGACAGCAGCGATGCACTCAGACAAAGCTCCAGTTTGAGACAAAGTCGGTTTGATGGTTAAAGTAAAAACCTCAAGGTGATATTTCTGGACTCTTCCACCATCCACATCTTGAATGCATCTCTGCAAAAGGAGAGCGTGCTTGGGGCAGAGATTAAAGGCAGAAGTGAGCTCACTTAATTTAATTCAAAAATAGCACTGACTCTCCCAGGGGTGCTCAGAGAACCATGAGCCCTTCCTCCCACTGTGGACCCACGAAGGACTTCCCCTTCATCCAGAGACTTTTAGGCTCACATTCAACTTGTGTACGCGTGTGTCCTCAGCAAAGAGAAAAAGAGCAGTAACTGCCCGCCATTTCACTCTGGAAGCTGTGTCTTGAGAAGTGTGAAATGGAAATTTGCATTTCCTTCTGTCCAGCTCAGAACCACTTTTGCCTTGTGAGTATTTGGCCAAAACATTGCTTTGTTCCATGTGATCTCAAACCCAGACTGGCAGAGCATATTTCAATCAGCTCACAGGACCAGCTTGTCTCTATAATTGGACCTGATTATGGTTTCTTTAGTTTGAAACCCTGAAAGTGAGGATTCTATAAAAGGCTGTCTTTCTAAGAAGTTGTCGTGAATAATCTACTGTCAAGCCTGAGTGACTAGGCTTAGATACTTCCCCCTCCCCAGTTACCTTCATGGTTAGATTTGCGCCTAACTACAGGTCCATTGAGTCAGTGGAAGGCTAGGATATTCAGGAGTCCCCAGGTAAAATTTCATTACCTGTCAACCATTTGGGCAGAATGAATGGATGCCAAGCCCTTGAAGAATGAGAGCTCAAAAGGATTTGGTATCCATGAGAAAGGGAGGCCATGAGACTAGAAAGTTGACAAAGGAGGGTGGGCCTGTGGGGCCTGGAGAAGAGAATATAGAATATAAAAAAGAGAGAGAGAGAGAGAGAGAGAGAGAAAGAACTGGTACTCCAATAAAAGGACTTTGGGGGTTGGGAAGATGGCTTAGTGGTAGAGTGCTTGCCTCACATGCATGAGGCCCTGGGTTCGATTCTTCAGCTCCACATAAACGGAAAAAGCCAGAAGTGGTGCTATGGTTAAGTGGTAGAATGCTCGCCTGGAGCTGAAGAGCTGAGGGACAGCACCCAGGCCCAGAGTTCAAGCCCCACAACCAAAAGAAAGATCTTGGCCCTCAAAGTTTTGCTCTTATTGTTGACTGCAGATCAGCCATGCTTCCTGAGGTTGCCTCCAGCTCTGATCTAACAGATAAAAGAGGGAAATCTCTTATTGGGGGAGGGGGGGTTCTGGATATAGGAGGAAAACCTACCGCCTAAGTGTTGATCTTTGAAAAATTCAAAAGATGTGATGAATCTCTTAACTCCAGGGACAGAGCTGAGAGACAAGGGTTTGGTAGACCATGTCATAAGAATTTTCTAGGAGTTGCTCAATAGGATACAACCAGACATTTAACACTAATAGGCTTCAGATAAGTTCATGGTGCCAATATCACATATTGATAACTAAGTATTATAATCACAATATCTAGCTATCTGTCCACTATGTTCCAATTTCCTCTTTCCTTGTCTGTGCCCTGGTAGTTGTGTCTACAACTAATTTTTTCCCTTTTTTCTGGATTGTTTTCTCTGTGTCTTTATTCCACATAGTTCAAGGCTGCCTGTTTAGATTTTCATGGTTCTTCCGATTTTTCATCCCACTTTTTCTGCTGTTGGTCTTGGCGGGGCTTAGTTCTTGTGTTTCAGTCATTTCCTGACATTTTTCAATGTTTTTTCCCTCCATGCCCTCTACCCTTTTCAAGTCTCCTCTTTCTTATCTCTAGCACAAATGGATGTGAACTGAGTGAGGCCAGGGTAAGGGTATGAGTCAGTGCCCAGAAGGGAGGTTGTATTCTTCTTCATGGGCAATTGAGCAGATTGTTCTAGAAAACGGTATTTCTTTTCTTTCTAAATGCTTAATAACTAAAAATTATAGAAAACAACAGATTGAAGAGATAAAGTTAGGGGATGTGGGGGGGGGAAGTGATGAAGAATGAAAAGAGAGAAATCAAATGGATTTATGAAGGTATGGAACCAAGAAGTCAGATTTCTCTTTAAAACAACAACAACAAAAATGAGTGGAGTCGCCAGTCCCAGCCTTGAAGTTTATCTTCAGGGCTAAATTCAGAGCAGATGTGTCCATACTCCACTTAGCTGACTCAGCTCAGACAGGGCTTTGATATGATCAGTCACATTTGAAATTTGGACCTCCTCCTATGCCATCAAGTAAACGAGTTGTGCATCTCCCTTCCTTAGAGCCTATTTGCCTGGGTTTTGGTAACACTGAGACTCCCAGAGACCCACCAGTGTAGGGAGCCTATAGAGAATCTTTGAGGCCATCCACTTTCCATTTGCATAGATCTTGGATAAACTGGAGAATGGAGGTAGCATTTTAAGCTGTGAACATTTTTTTATAGTATTGTGGTGTATTTGGACACTATGCTTGACTAAATACTTCCCGCCCTACTCAAAACGGTTCATGTCAGCCTAGAACCTGTAACAATGACCTTATTTGTAAACAGAGTCCTTATAAATGTGATCAGGGTAAGATGACGTCATACTGGAGTCAATTGGGCACTAAATCCAACATGACTGGCCTCCTTAGGCGAAGACACTTAAGACACAGAGACACAGACTCCCAGAGGAGGCTATATGAAGATAGAGGCACACCCTGGACTGATACCACTATAAACAAAGGAACACCAACAATAATGGAAACCATTAGAGGCTGGAAGAAGCAAGGAAGGATCCTCTCCCAGAGCCTACTGAAGGCTTACTACCCTGCCAACATCTTGATTTCAGGCTTTTAGCTTTCAGAACCACGAGGGAAGAAATGATACTACTTAGAATGCCTAATTTGTGGTATCTTTATGGCACAATCAGCGTGCTCTGTCTCAGTGTTGTCCATACATTAAGGCTTACCTGGCCTTTGTCTGCAGGTATCTTTCTGGTTGCACCAGGATCAAGGTCCTGCAACCACCAAGCCATCATTCTCATCTTGAGAGCCTCTTGTTATTGTCATGCCTTTCATCAAACAGGCTTTTGTGGGGGACTGCTCGATTGTGGTTCTGTTGCTTTTTAGTGCTCGCTGTGTTTTATTTTGGTTTCTCATAAATATAGAAGCCCATTTGGAAAGAAGCCTGCCTTGGCAAGCAGGCCTTTGGCAGTTCTGACAGCTTTGCATATCTCTCAAATGAGTTATGAGTGGATGGGGACTGGGGACCCGGCCTCAGCCCCCAATCCCTTGAGCCCTGCGGTCCTCCCAAAGAAAGTGACCCAGCAGTTCCCCCCAACTTTCCTTGCTTTTCCAGGAACAGGACAGCCACTTGGCTAGAGGCTGATAAAGAAGAAGAGGGTTATCATTCACACTCCCTGATCTCCCTGCTCGTCACAAAATAGTTCTAAACCGTGGTGGAAAGTTTTCAAGCTGCTGTTCTTTGTTCATAAGATTTCTGAGAAAATCTCCTGGCCTAGCCTGATCCAGGGCTACTGGTTCATGGCTTGAAGAGAGACTCATGCCAGACATGTGCTAGGAAATATTACCAAGGCGACTAGAGAGACTCCAAAGGTGAGAGCAGCAGAGAAGGCCAGACAGACACCTGAGTCAGCAGAGTGGGTGTGGCCAAATGAGAGGCAGGACATTGTCCTGAGCTGATCGCAGAGGATTTTTACTCTCCTGCAATGGCAATGGTGCTCTCACTCTCACTCTCTCCAAGTTCCCTGAAAACTGCTTCTTCTATGAGCACTGATCAGGGCTGGGGAATTCTAGTGTGGTTTCTCTGTTCCAGGCCCAGACTCCTAAGAACAGTGGGATTGGAAAGAACCTGGGGACCCCTGGGGCCAGTGGTCTCCAAACCAGGGTGTGTGCACTGCAGGAATTGAGCAAGACAATCCACTGGGGTGTGGGAAGAAAATACTGAAGCTTCTAGCTATATTTATTCTTCTCTCAAAAAAACAAAAAAAGGGAGGGGGGAGTTTATTAATAGTCAAGACAAAGATACACTGCAGTAAACCTATACAGTTTGTCAATATGTAGATATGAGATATGAGCACCCTAATTAGAAAAAATAAAAATTAAAAGAGTCCACAATGGAGGTATCAAAGTACATGCTGGGGATGGGTAGTGGGAAGCAGAAAGGGGGAATTGAGTAAATAAAAGCCTAATTATGCTGCTCTGAACCGTATCAGGTAATTCCGCTTTGCTTTTTTTATGATCTGCACCCTGAATTTCTGCACTATGATTTTTGTGATGAAAATGTTTTACTAAAAAAAAAAAAAAAAGCTAGTTGAACAAATGAAGGAGCTAGTTCACCTCCCTTATTTTACAGATGAGAAAGCGAAGGCCTCAGAAGAAAAGTGATTGCTGGGAGAGTCGTACAAGTCATTAGGGCCAGAGCCACGGCGATAAGCCCCTCCCCTGACTCCTGGTTCACTGCAGCCCAGGCCATGTGCGCTCTGGAGCACGTTCTCTGTCTGGGTGACCTTACATAACTAGGCTGAACCAGAAAGAGATGGATGGGCAACATGGAGTCTCTCCCCCAGCCATAATCTGCAATCCCTTAACAGAGCCAAATGTAACTTTGCTGCCTGCTGGGAGGTGAGGCAGCCTTGGCGCCCTCTACTCTTGGCTGGCTGCTCAAAGCACATGCTAACTTGCCTGTTGTCTCAGCCCATGCCAGTGACATCCTCCACGGTTACCGAGGCAGGACCAAGATGAAGACACACACAAATTAGAGCTTCGCAAAGGCTCCTTGCTGTTGACATAAACAAAGGCAACAACCAATCTTGCCCTGAATTTAGCCCCTAGGAGTCACGCAGCAGCATACCCAGTTTTCTTTTAATACCATCACATCTCACTGGTGGCTCCTCCCTCCCATTCTCTGAGCTGCCACACTTGTTGCTACTATCCCACCACCCTCAGGTACTCACACATCCTTGATGGTTTTAGCCAGCTTGATATGGGCAAGGCTCTTGGAAAATTAGAAGAAAGGGATAAGAGACTCCTCAACTCCCACTTCCCCACAGGAAAGTAGGTCCCTCTTTTCCATTCTTCCATACTTCAACTCTGCTATGTGAAAATAAATCTTTGCTTAAAGAAGAGAGAAGGAAAGAGAGAAAGCAAGAAAGAGAGAGAGAAAGAAACAGAGAGAGAGAAAGAAAGGAAGAAAGGAAGGAAGAAAAAAGAAAGAGAGGGAAGGAAGGAAGGAGGAAGGGAGGGAAGGAAGGAAGGAAGAAGAAAGAAAGAAAGACAGACCGAGGGAAGGAAGGAAGGTAGAAAGAAAAAGAAAGAAAGAGAGAGGGAGAGCGGGAAGGAAGGAAAGAAGGAAGGAGGAAAGGAAGGCAGGCAGGTACTGGGCATTGGTGGCTCGTGCTGTAATCCTAACTGAGTTATAAGGAAAAGGTTTGAATTTAGCTAGGCAGGAAAATCTGTGAGACTCTTATCTCCAATTAATCAGCAAAAAAAATGAGAAGTGGAGCTGTGGCTCAAGTAGTAGAGTACCAACCTGAAGAGAATGGGAAGACAGGTTGATTATCGTAAAAAATTGTTTTGCAGATTTAAGAGACCAACACGAGGACACAGGAATACAACCAGCAAAGTGACATGGTATGATGCCACTCCCCAGTGAAGTAACTGAGGGTGCTTTCCCCTCATACTTCCTGATGGTCAAGACTGTATCTTAAATCTGCATGCTGCCTAGTGCTTGGCAAATATTAAATGCCATATATATGTTCTGCAAACGGATAGTAATTCAGCCAACAACAAATGAACACATCAATGAGATGAGAAGTACATTTTGAGTAACCAAGGGAGCTTTATTAAACAGAAAAGACTTTGAACACTGTCCCAATTCAAATGTGCTTCAGATGGTGGAAGGGATCTTAGGCAGAAAACTAGAGCACCGCTATGTTGGGGTTGGGTGCTAGAAGATTAGAAAGTTAAATACTAAAGCCAGCATGATAGGCTGACATGTACCTACAAGGGTGAATCTCCAGAGATCAGAAGCAAGAGAAAAAGGTAGAGGGAAAGCAATGGTTTAGGAAAGGTAAGTTAAGGGTGGTGTAAATCGTACATAGAGATGGTTCTTCTATTCCCTTACCGTCTCTCATCACTAGCTGTTTTTCTCTCATATTCAACTTTACTAAATATGGGAGAGGTGACTGCTACTGAAGGTGAACAATGCTTAGAACAATGTTCTAGGCAAGGGCTAGCTATCTTTTGCTCTAGCTATTCTGTGTGGCTCATTATGTTACAGCAACAGGTCTTCCTACTAAAAATGATCAACTCAACTTTTTTATGTTTTTTATTGTAAAAATACTATACAGAGAGGTTACAGTTACAGGAATAAGGCAATGAGTACATTTCCTATGAAGCATTGTTACCTCCTCCTTTGTTTTTCCCCTACCATCCCTTCCCTCTCCACCTCCCCAACTGCTCCCTCCCCCAGTTGTAAAGTTCATTTTCTTTTATTCTTTTTTTATTGTTATCTTTTTTATTGTGAAAATACTGTACAGAGGGGTTACAATTACATGGGCAAGATAATGAGTACATTTCTTATCAAACATTGTAGCCTCCTCCTTTGTTTCCCCTTCCCATCCCTTCCCATCCTCCCCCCTACCCCCCTACCCAATCCTCATCCCCCCTTCTCCCCTCCAC
>NW_012267217.1:50832541-50970467 GCF_000151885.1 Dipodomys ordii | reverse complement strand
TAAACAAAGGAGGAGGCTGCAATGCTTAATAAGAAATGTACGCATTATCCTGCCCATGTAATTGTAACCCCTCTGTACAGTATGTTCACAAAAAAAATAAAAAAATAAACACGGTTGTGATTTTTTACATTGAGCCATAGCCAGGCAATGTCCCTCAAATCCAGCAGACTTACATCTCCATTGAAAGTCTTGGACATGGCCAAAAACATGTTCCAGAAACATGAATTATAGCCACTGTTTTCTCAAGCCCTTTAAGCAATTCTAACTGAACCTAAGTGTCTCAAACAGGCCCCACTGCTTCTAAATAATGTGCTCTGTAGGTACATACACCTATCAACAGGATCTCTCCAAGGAAATTTATTTAACTTGGTTACTCGGCCCCGTGCCATTCATCTATTTTTGTTAATGATAAACATTTCTTTCTTTTTTTGCCTGATGCCGTGCTTTAGAGCTTTATTTCTATGTAGGCTTCAGCAAGAAACTCTATGACTTTCTGCTGAGAACAGTATATATTTAAAAGCTGCTTCTTGGATTTGAGAAGTCATTTTATGCATGGCTGTAACTGAGTATCTAGGAGGCAGGAATGTGTCATAGGACACCTTTGTAATACAAGCACTACATATTAACTATGGCTTCAATAAATTTCTGTAACATAAATTAACTGATGAATTATCACAAGATATCATTGACTTAAGTCAGTCATTTTAACTATTCTAGGACTTTTCACCTTCATTTCAGTCTCATCCAATGACCACAAGGCTCTATGAATTCTTCTGACTCCTAGTATATTATTACTTCTGCCCACTGCAGGGCAGATTAATGAAGACTACTAAATCCTTGTCACTGTTCCCATTAAAAAGTGGAAGCTGGCTGGGCACCAGTGGCTCATGCCTGTAATCCTAGCTGCTCAGGAGGCTGAGATCTGAGGATCACGGTTCAAAGCCAGCCCTGGCAGGAAAGCCCATGAGACTCTTATCTCCAATCAACCACCCGAAAACTGAAAGTGGTTCTGTAGCTCAAAGTGGTAGAGTGCTAGCCTTGAGCAAGAAGAGCTCAAGAATAGTGATCAGGCCCCAAGTTCAAGCTCCACAACCAGCAAGACTAAACAAAACAAAAGTGGAATCTGTATTTGGACATCAGTAGTTCATGATTATAATTCTAGCTATCCAGGAGGCTGAGATCTGTAAGATTAAAGTTGGAGGCTGGCCTGGAGATCAAAGTCTGTGAGACTCCAGCTCTAATTAACCAGCAAAATGGTAGAGCACCAGCCATGAACAAGAAAGTTGAGTGAGAGTTCAAGCCCCTGGTACTGGCATAAAAATAAATTGTAAAATGTTGGATCTGAGGTTGGGGATTTAGCTCAGTGGAAGAGCACTTGCCAGGCCCTGAGTTAGGTCTTCAGCTCTAGGGGGCAAAAATGCTAAAAACAGTTGAATGTTCTATGTTTTCTTTCCTTAAGTCAGAGATGGAAAGGACTGCTTTGACACACAGAATGTGGCAGAAGTGACACTACCAGTTCAGGCATAACCTATAAAAGAACTGATAGCTTCTGTGATAGTATCCTGGAACCCTGAACTGGTGGTGCTCTGACTCTTACATGGAAGAGACCACATGAAGAAGGGCAGAGGCGCTCAGAGGGGTCCAGCTTTCTAATACCCTCTAATTGTCTAATTGTTCTCTGAGCATGTGAGCAACATGAAGGAAAATCCACATGACAGCCCCAAAGGGGCTCCCGGCCAATAGCCAGTATCATCTGCCAGCTATGAGTGTGCCACTTGGATGACAGACCTACTACAACCTTCAGATGACCTTGGCCCCCGTCAGCCTCTGACCGCAGCCTCATGACCGAGCTCAAGCAAGAACTGCCTAGCTGAGCCTTGTCAACACACCTTGACAAAGATAGTTTTAAGCCACTGAGATTTAAGTCGGTTTGTACCGTGTATGGCAAGAAATAACCAGAATATACTGGTGGGCAATCATAGGTGAACTTGCATATTGGCCCTTCCTACAGTTTCTAAAATGCCATGTAGATGGCTTTGACACAGCTGAAAGAATATACAGCTTTTCACTTTACAGACAGGGTCACCAAAAATAAGAAGGACCTCCTGTTTATGAGGCTATGAATAACTGTGTGTTAAGCAGGGATGGCATGTATATACCACCTGCCTTCATGCCCTCATCCTGTGGACAGCCAATTCATCCAGCCCCCGTTCTTTAAACTCAATCCTGCCAGGAACTCTGTGCTGTGTCTCCTCTTCCTACTCCTCTTCATCCTTCTTCCCCTCCTCCTTCTTCTCCTCTATCTAGAAAAAAAAAATCATGGCAGCTGTTTTTGGTGATGGATGTTGATAGTTTATAACTCCCTTTCTTTTCTTTCTTTCTTGGGGGCAGTGCAGAGGTTTAAATTCTGAACTTCACACTTGCTAGGCAAGTAGTCTACTACTTAATCCCTACCCCCAACCAGCCCATTTTGACTTATTTTTCAAATAGGGTCTCACATTTTTGCCTAGACTGGCTTGGACCATGAGCCTTTTACTGGAGTCCTCCTAAAATTTTTGTTGGGACTGGCCTGGATTTATGTATCTCCTCACATCCGTCTGTCAACTAGCTTGGATTACAGGTGTGATCTACCATGCCGGGCCTCATAAATTTTAACAAGAGCATTCTAACAAGTATTTTACCTCAATTTCTCCAAATGTAGTTCCCACTCTTTCATCTTGTTTCTTCACCTGGTATTTTGCTTTTATTTTCCTAAATTCTGAGGTATCCAAAAGCAAACATTGTTCACACAAACTCCTCTTTCTTTCATAGATGTGACAGGTTGCATCACTTCCTTCTCTGATACTGACCTTTAGCAAAAACCTAATTTATTTGTCTAAAATTGAGAAGATAAAACCACCTGTCCTGCTTACTTGAATGGGTTGTGAAAATATCAAAGTCTAAATGAATATAGGAAAATATTTCATGGGCACAAAAGTAAATGATAAACACACACACACATCCTAGGCTGAGTTGGATATTAGGCTACAATTCAGTGAGTCTGGAGATTATTTGTCATCTAGGCTGGGGTGTGTGTGAAATGGGCAGGAGTGACTAGGGAGCTAATGAACAAATTCTAAATTGTAGTCTATACAACTCTGTGAATGAACAAAAAGCCATTGAATTGTTTAAAAATGGGAAAACTGTATGCCATATGAACTACATCTTAATGAAGCTGTGAGAAGGAAGTAGGGTAAAAATGAGGAAAGGAGGAAGGAAAGCAGAAATTTCAAAAACTATCTCTTTTCTGAGTTTATATTAATTGTTCTTCTTAGAGCTTCTGCCATTTGTCATTTCTGAATCCACCAGACATTTGTCTCTAATACATGATAAAGAAAATTCATGCTTTGTCAAGATCAGAGACCAAGAGAAAAAAATGAACTCAGGTCAACTTGATGTCCAGAAAATGAAGTGATTAGAGTCTAGCATATCAAAGTATGGGGTGGATTCTAATTTCTACAACAGGCAGCTCACCTAGAACCCAAAAACTATATTGTCAACAAAGGACCGTGCCTCTTACAAGTGGGTTCCAGGACTTGACGATGAGAGAAAATAGCTCCACATTCGTCTGTATTTCAAGTCCATGCTCCCTCTCTCCTCCCTACCTTCCTTTTTCATCTCCTGGCAGTGCTGGGGAGCCTGGAGAAGGAGTTTTGTGGGACTGCTCACATTTGGCCTAAGTTCCCCTGCCTGCTTCCTCAGGCCTGGCTTGTTCTATGGAGAATCTTCTCTGTGGTCTTTCTGTCCATGGGTGCCATGAGAAATGGATGAGAAGGAACAAGGCTGGAACAGAGTGAGACCTCCAGGAACCCAAGGAGCCTTGGGCCACTAGCCAGCCCTGGACAGAGACCCACCCCTCCCCCACCCACTTGGCAAAGACGGAGCACTCCTCAGTCAGGTCTGTCAGTGGACCCTGCTGGCCTGCTCTTTCAGCGTGTCTCACCCTTTCTCAGAACATAATCTGAACTTGGATCAGTACCCTGTGATCTACTCTCACTCTTGGGACATGCATGTGAGGAGGGCACTGCTATCACTCATGTTGGCCCATGACAAACAGCACCCCCACTTCGCCAGCACCCTTTTCTCCCCTGCCTGTTACTCTCAGCTCCATCCAGACCTTCTTGTGCCAGCATAAAATCAACAGAAGGGTTGTTGAACAGCTGGAATCATCATCTTCTCTCACTCCACGTCTCCAATCCCTTTCGGGACCTGCCCCATGCCTTCTCCCCTCCTCCTCCTCCCATGGCCTCTCACTCAATCCATTCTTCTCCTGGCACCAATAGCTATTTTCCACCACCCAGCTGGCCTACATCCAACTCACCACCCCAAGGGGTTTTCACTCCCCACTTCATCTGTCTCCTTCATGCTCCTCCTGCTGGAACTGGATCCGCTAGTTCTATTTCTAGATTCTTTCCATTGCCTTCTTTTGCATTAGGCAGCTTGCTTCTTCAAGCGGCCTCTCATCTCCCTAACCTCTCATGGGCATCTCTGAAATTCTCCTGTGGCAGGTGCAGATCTCCATTGGCAATGATATTCTCTTTCTCTAGTGGATCCTTCCTCCTTGTCTTCATAGGAATGCAGCTTTGGGGAAAATGAGGGCTTCACTGCTATTCTGTGTGCTTCAAAAAGGTCCTCAGGTTGTATCTGTGATGTCCCTGTCACTGGGGAGAAGGAGGATAATTTCTCTCCCTGCTTGATGAAGCCAGACCCTATCTTCTTCATTCACTCTTTTCCTAGTGTTATTTTCTATTCTTGACTCTTCACCACCCAGACCCAGGTAGGACAAGCACACTCCTACATTCCTCTACAGCAGTGAACATTCATCCATGTTATTGGGCTTTGGAGCTTCTCATGGACACTAGCTTCTGCCAGTTGCTAACTTGTTTTGAGACTTCCCCCCCCAAATCTAGATATCTTGGGATCTCTAGTTGGCATCACTCTTCCGCCATATTTATTTTGATACATCTGTGTTCCATTCTGCCAAGACATGACTACTTAATCTCCCAAATTCCCATCTTTAAGAATCTTGACAATCTTTCCTCACAACTTATTATGAAAATACAAAACATTTTGAATTTTTTTTAAAAAAATGACTTCTGTTGGTTAGCCCACATTTACAACTTCAAATGTGTGTATATCTACCTCCCTGGCATTGAACTTACAGATTCAATAACCTTTCAGCCAAGTGCCTGCCCCTGTTTCCAGGGGTCTGGGTATGCCCATTACCTGAGAGGCAGATGATGGCGGGTGGGAGGGGGGCAGGAGGAAGAGTCCTTCCCCCAGCATGAAGACAAGATGCGAGACCCTACAATCCACCATGTGGCCAGACCTGACCTCCTTCACTATCTAAGTATGCATGAACATACACACATATATAATGAATAATAAATATCTAATGTATGGATATATGTATATACACGTCTTGAGTTTCCTTCCTCTGCTTCCCATTTTTCAGACTTCAGTAGTCAGTCCTCCCAAGACTAAGATAGAGGAATACATTTTGCACAAAAATTCTTCTAAGAACATGAATGAGTCACTTCTCATCTTCTCATAGCTTCCCTCAAATAGCTTGAGTTATAAATCTAGTGTTGACAATAATGTACTATTTTACTTATCCAAAATCTTTTGGCACATGGCTCATTGCAGATGTGCTGAGGGGTAGACAGTCATAGACTTGTTAGTGATGCAAACGAAAACACCTGGACCTAGAGACAGAAAGAACAGGTTCGAGTCCCAGCACCTGCACAAACCAGCTGGATAGTGCTGCACAAATAGGATGATCCCCTTGAACTTTATCTCCTGCACCCATGAATTTAGCAAGTTGACTTTAGATATTCTGGAAGGGCTCCATAAACCCAATGTTCACTCCATGATGTCTTCAAGATTATTTACCATATCTGAGAGGTCATTTATCCATATGACTTTATAAAGAAGAATTGTGATCTTTTTCACATAGTAGTTCTTCTAGCCCCAGTAGGCTTAAGTTCTTGATTTCACGGTTCTTAAAAATATGGTCCTTGGCAAGTATTAAGCTCTCTAAACCTAAATTGTAGTTATCTCACAGCACAGTGGCAGCAGCAAGTGATCAGTTCACAAAGCATGTAAAACATGGAGTTTGAAGACTGGCACATAATAAGGCAATAAGGCTCAGTTAAATGTCCATTAGTATCAATACATTGTCATTTGTTTTTACTGCTTGAATGATCCCTATTTACTTGAACTAAAAATCTCTCCCTATGGTAACCAGTTTGGTCATGACTATACGAGCAAACATGTTTGGCAAGTGAAGCCTACTTCCACTTATCTGTCAGTACATGATCTATTTGGACAGTGTCCAGTCCTAATGTGGGGCTCTGAATGACACCTTTGGACTTGCATGCATTCACATGGTTATGCAACTATGCTACATTCTCAAACACAGCCTTAAAGAGTTTAAGTTTACTTGGTCAACTCTTTCTTGCCTTCATTTATTGTGGACAACTGACTGCTTAATGAAAAATGCTTGTGTATTTCTAGATTACTTTGTATACTTTGAGTACTGTGTTAATCTTTTTATCATTATGCCAAAATACCTGGGATGATTAAATAATAAATAGGAAAGGCATATTACAACTTAAAGTTTTAGCGATTCCAGCCCATGATCAGTTGACACCACTCCTTTGGGCCCATGGAAAGGTAGCACATATTGCAGGAGCACATAGCAAAAGAAAACAATGTACATCACCATCCAGAAAGCAAACGGGAATGGAAGAAACAAACCCTATAATCCCCTTTGTGGGCATGCCCTCAGTAACCTAAAGACTGCCTATTAGGCTTCACCTCTTAAAGGTTCCACCATCTCCCAGTGGCACCATTTTGGGGACAAAGCCATTAACATATGGGCTTTTTTTTTCCTGTCGGTTGTGGGGCCTGAACTCTGAGTCTGGGTGCTCTTCAGCTCTTCAGCTCAAGGCTAGTGCTCTACCACTTGAACCATAGCACCACTGCTTATGTGGTGCTGAGGAATCAAACCCAGGGCCTCGTGCATGCAAGGTAAGCACTTTACCACTGAGCCATCTTCCCAGCCCAACACATGGGCTTTTAAAGGACATTCAAGATCCAAGTGATAACAGGAGCATATACAGAATTCCTGGAAATCAGCAAAGAAAGAACAGAGTACCCAATAGAAACATGGGCAAAAGGTATGACCAGGCAGTCACAGAAGAAGAAAGCCAATAAAAGACAAACTCCTTTGTGATTTATGAAAAAAATCAGATAAAATAGGCCTAAGGACATGCATACTAATAAAGGGACGTCTCCTACAGGAGGATATAACAATTCTAAATATCTATACCACCAAGTACCAGAAAACCCAAATTTATCAAACAAACTCTACTTACCCTAATGACACTAGATCCAAACACATTGATTGTTGGAGACTTTAACACACCACTCTGCTTGCTGGACAGATCAACCCAGCAAAAACTCAACAAAGAAACCTCAGAACTAAGCAATGGCATAGACCAACTAGACTTAACAGACATCTAAAGAATATTTCACCCAGTAGCATCAGAATATATGTTTTTATCAGCAGCATGTGGAACATTTCCCATATTTTAGGTCACAAAACAAATCTGTACAAATTCAGAAATATTGAAATTATTCCCTGCATTCTCTCAGACCACAATGGTATAAAATTAGAGCTCAACTCCAACAGCCAACATAGAAAATTCTGTAACTCATGGAGACTGAACAACACATTGTTGAATCACCAGTGGGTCACTGAAGTGATTAGAAAGGAAATTCAAATGTTAATGATATTTACCAAAAATGAACATACAAAATACCAGCTCCTCTGGGACACAGCAAAGGCAGTACTCAGAAGAAAATTTATAGCTCTGAGTTCCTACATCAACAAATTGGAGAAATCTCTAACCAACAATTTAATGAGGCACCTGAAGCTCCTTGAAAATGAGCAACAAAACAAACCCCAAACCAGTAGATGGAAACAAATAAAATAAAATCTGAATTAAATGAATTAGAGTCCAAAAAAAACCACAGCAAGGATCAACAAAACAAAGAGTGGTTCATCAAAAAAATTAACAAAACTGACAAACTCTTAGCAAGTCTAACCAAAAAAAAGAGAGAACACACCCAAATAAATAAAATCAGAGATGAGAGTGGTAACATCAAGACAGAAGTAAGCAAGATTCAGAATATTATAAGGGAATACTTCACAAACCTTTATGCTAAAAAGAAAATTTGAGAATCTGGAAGACATGGAAGAATTTCTAGCAAGTATTGATATATCCAAACTTAACCAAGAATATCTAAACTAACTAAATAGACCCATATCAAATATTGAAATAGAAATGGCAGTAAAAGACCTCCCATCCAATAAAAGCCCAGCACCAGATGGATTCACAGCTGAATTCTATATGGCTTTCAAAGGAAAATTCACTCCAATACTCCTCAAACTCTCCAGTGAAATTGAAAGTGAAAGATCACTACCAAACTCATTCTACAAGGCCAGCATAACTCTCATCCCAAAACCTGATAGAGACCCATCAAAGAAAGAGAACTATAGACCCATTTCTTTAATGAACATTGATGCAAAACTTCCCAATAAAATTCTGGCCAATATACTTCAACATCTAATAAAAAAAATCCATACACTTTGACCAAACAGGATTCATTCCAGGGATGCTGGTTCAATATATGCAAGTCAATTAATGTAATACAACACATCAATAGGAGCAAGGATAAGAACCACATGATCATCTTGATAGATGGAGAAAAAGCATTTAACAAGATCCAAAACCTTTAATGATAAAAGCTCTGGAGAAACTAGGAATCCATGGAACATTCTTCAATATAACAAAGGTTGTATATGGCAAACTTACAGTCAGGATTATACTTAATGGTGAAAAGAAAAAAAAACATGTCCTCTAAAATCAGGAATGAGACAAGGATGTCTACTCTCTGCACTCCTCTTCAATATTGTATTGGAATTCCTAGCCAGAGCAATAAGGCAAGAGACAAACAGGGAAAGAAGAAGTAATACTCTCCCTCTTTGCAGATGACATGATCCTGTATTTAAAGAACACTATTGACTCCTCTCCCAAGTCACTTGAACTGATCCAAAATTTGGCAAAGTAGCAGGATATACAATTAACCCACAAAAACCAGTAGCTTTTCTGTATGTCAACAATAAGAAAAGCAACTCCTTTTGTAATAGCCTCAAAAAAAAACCTAGTAATTAACTTAACCAAAAGGTGAAGGACCTCTATGATGAAAACTTTAAAATACTAAAAAAGGAAATTAAAGCAGATTAAAGAAAGTAGAAAAACCTCCCAGGATCCTGGATTGGGAGGATTAACATCATGAAAATGACAATACTGCCAAAAGCTATCTACAAATTCAGTGCAATACCCATCAATATCCCAACAACATTTTTTAATAATGGAAGAAGCAATCCAAAAATTCACATGGAATAATAGAAGACTCCAGAGAGCAAACAACAATCCTTAGCAGGAAAAATAGTGCTGGAGGAATATCAATACCAAACTTCAAACTATTATAAAGCTGCAGTTATAAAAACAATTTGGTACTGACACATGAACAGGCCGGAGAACCAATAGAATAGAATTGAAGACCCAGACATGATCCCACAAGCCTAGGGCCACTTAATCTTTGATAAGGGAGCCAAAATAATCAGATGGAAGAAAGACAGACTCTTTAACAAATGGTGCTGGCAGAATTGGCTATACACATGTAGAAAACTGAAGTTATATCCTTATATATCACCCTCACCAAAATCAACTCCAAATGGATCAAAGATCTTGAGGTAAAAGCAGATACCCTCAAAATATTACAGGAAGGGATGGGGGATATACTTGGGTTCCTTGGCACAGTTTGAAACTTCATAACTAAAGATCCACAAAGAAAACAATTCAAAGAAACTCTGGATAAATGGGTTCACATTAAGCTGCAGAGCTTCTGCATGGCAAAGGACATAGCGAGTAAGATAAATAGAAAGCCTACATATTGGGAGAAGATCTTTACTACTATACAACAGACACAAGAGCCTTATATCAAAAATATACCTAGACTCAAGTGGTAGAGCGCTCGCCTTGAACTGAAGAGCTGAGGGACAACGTCCAGGCCCAGAGTTCAAGTCCCATTACCGACAAAAAAAAAAAAAAAAGAATATGTTACCAAAAATATACCTAGAGCTCAAAAACTTAAATCCCCCCCAAAAAAAACAATTGCTCAAGGAAACAATCACCCCATTAATAAAGGGACTAAAGAATTAAAAAGAGACTTCTCAGGAAAAGAAATAAGAATAGCCAATAGACACATGAAGAAATGTTCAAAATCTCTGGCCATAAAAGAAATGCAAATCAAAACAACATTGAAATTCCACCTCACTCCAGTTAGAATGGCCATTATCAAGAAATAATAGTAGATGCTGGTGGGGATGTGGCCAAAAGGGAACACTACTACACTGTTGGTGGAAATGTAAACTAGTTCAACCACTCTGGAAAGCAGTATGGAGGTTCCTCAGAAGACTAAACACAGAACTCCACTATGATCCAGCAATCCCATTCCTAGGCATTTACCCAAATGATCACAAACAAGGCTACACTAAAGTGATCAGCACAACTGTGTTCATTGCAGCATTATTTACCATAGCTAAGATGTGGAACCAAGCCAGATGCCCCTCAGTAGAGGAATGGATCCAGAGAATGTGGTATATATACACAATGAAATTCTATGCTTCTATCAGAAAGAAGGCTATCATCCCATTTGTAAGGAAATGGAAAGACTTGGAAAAAATCATATTAAGTGAAGTATGCCAGACCCAAAGAAACATAGGCTCCGTGGTTTCCCTCATTTATAACAATTAGTACATGTTAGGAGAGTCCTAGCAGAGGATTACAATAGTTCAATAGCTATGTTCATATGACCATATAAAATGATACTTATCAAAATGAACTCCAAGATATGGAAACAAGATGGTTTTTTAATTGATGTTGTTATTGTTGTTTTTTAATGTTATTGTTGTTGTTTAATATAAAGCTTTTTTCTTTTTTTAAAATTCTTTTTCCCTTTGGCTTATCCCCTATAGTCATTGTGTTTGATTCTGGTACCCTGTGTCTTGCATATACATTTATGTGATTTGGGGAAGGGAAAGGAAATAATAAAATAGTGAAACAAAGAACAGAGGGTGAACCAATTCAACAGTAATACTCACAAAACCCTAAGTTGGAAATTAACTCTACAACTTGGAGGTGGGGAAGTCAGTGGGGAGGGAAATTGGGAGAAAAACAAGGGCGGTGGTAACAATGTTCAACAGGAAATGTACTCATTACTTATGTGACTGTAACCTATCTGTACATCACCTTTACAACAAAATAAAATTAAATTAAAAATAAATTTAAAAATGAATAAATGGATAAATCTTGGAGAGCCATCAGGTAGGGTAAAAAGTAAAAGGAGATGTTGATAAATAATAACTCCAGTAGAAGAATATTATATATGTAACGCAGTATTATATATTCTGTATGTATAGAGAGAATATTATACAGTATTATATACTGTACATTACATATACAGAAAATATATACACACAGAATATATACATGTCATTAAAGTATATAGACCAATATATACATATATGTCAACATATATATATATATATATATATATATATAGGTTTCCTCTTGCTATTTGCTCTCTAGTTTTTTTTTGTTTTTTTGTTTTGCTCAGCCCTCTCTGCCTCATGAGACTTCCTCCAGACTTCATCCAAGAGACCTGCCTCCTCCAGGCTTCATCTAAGGATTCACGCCTACCAAGTGACAGCTGCTACCTGCTGCTTTTTTACCCCTACTGTGGATGCCACTTGCCAGCAGGAAGTAGCCAGAGAGAATCTTCACCCTTTTTCATAATTATCAAAAGGCTGGAATGTAAGGTCTGCACAGGGACACCTCCCTACCTCTTGTCTAAGTTTCCGCCCAGTATCTATTATCTAGGTAACTGGCACACTTGGAAGCAGTCACCTTCCACTCCTGCTAGGTCACATCTTGGGCCACCTCTGGCCACATGCCTCCCTTCTAACCTTAGGAGGGTCCCAGACCCTGAGCTCACATCCAGATCCAATGTGGCCACACCTCTTCTGCCACCTGGCCACACCTCTTCCCATCCCTGGCCTACATAAATCCTGGCCCAGGGGTGAGTGGCCCCTTCCTTTTCAGCCATGCCTCTCCACCATGCATGGCCAGGGCAGCAGTTCGGTAAATAAACTTCTTTTCCTGCCTGAAAAAGAAAAAATAAAATTATATATATATATATATATATATATATATATATATATATACACACACACACATACACACAGAATATATGTCATAAAGCATATAGGCTAATATGTACATATATGTCAACATATATATTAATATAGGTTGATAGGACATATGTGACATGTGTGATGTGCATGTCACATATGCTGTGGGTGTCATACATGGCGTGCATTACATGTGTAATATATGACATGTGACATGTGTATGACATGTGTGTTGTGTGTGGTACATGTGACCTACATAGTGTGTGTGACATGTGTGACATGTTTGTGATGTGTATGGCATTCATGGCATATATGATGTGTGACATAGGTAACATATGCAATGTGTGACACGCAAGCCATGCACACATGCATAACATGTATGTGCTGTGTGTGACATGTAGGTGCCATGTAGGTGGCTTGTGACATGTGTGATATGTGTGATGTTCATGGCCTCTGTGGCATATATGATATACACGTGCCATTGTGGTGTATATGACATGTGTGGCATGGATAACATGTGTGATATATGTGACGTGTATGGTGGTGTGGCTGTGTGGCATGTACAGCATATTGTGACATATAACATATATGTGACACACATATATGTCAGTGAAGAATAGATTTTGTATTTTGATCAATGTCTATTATATTCATGTTGTAAATATCCCATGAAATCCCTTTGTAAAGTTCCTCTATGCTAATACTATTTTTTAAAGGAAAATGAACAAAAATCTATGTTTTGGATCTCCAAATACTTGGGGATTTTCTGTTTCACTTTTTGTAATTAATATCTAGTTTTATTTCACTGTTATTTGAGAGCATATTTGATTTGATTGCTATTTTGTTATTTTGTTAAATTGTGGTTTCTAGTACAGAAATAATCTACAGTAATGGCTACTGAGCTTGATGATGATTTGTGTTCTGTTACTGTTTTATAAAATACTCTGGAGGTGTTAACTGTATTCAGTTAACTGGTAGTGCTCTTCAGTTTAAATATGCCTTCACTCATTTTCTACCTGCTGGCTCTTTCAATTACTAACTGGGCTGTTGAAATTTCTAGGTATTATAAGGAATCTATTTCTTCTTGTAGTTGTCTCTTATTTTCTCACACATTTGGTAGTTTACTGGGCATTAAAGTTTTACATTTTCTTGCATACGTTTGTATACATATTATTAATTTTTATTTTGAAATGTCTCTTTTTAATTTGTGATTATTTTCCTTGCTCTGAAGTCTGATTTGCTTGAAATTAATGAAGTCCCTCCAGCTCTGTTTTATAAAAATAAAATAAAATAAAAAGAGAAAGAAAGAAACCTACCAATATTTTCCTGGTAGACTTCTTATTTCTTCCCTGGATGTCTTGCATAAAAATAGTCCTACACCTCAACTCCTCAAGACAGTCTATATAAGTAATGTGTGTGTGTGTGTGTGTGTGTGTGTGTGCGCGCACACACACACACATGCAGGCACCTGCCAGTATTGGGCTTGAACTCAAGGTCTCACACTCTTGCTCAACTTTCTTATTCATGGCTGCTCCTCTACCACTTGAGCCATATCTCCTGTAGGGCATTTTACTGGTTATGTGTAGGTAAAGTGTCTCTAAACACAAATGTATCTCCCAACCATGTTAATATCCTAACTCTTGCAACAGGATATTTAAACAGTAAGTTTGACCAAACAGGAAAGAAAAAAAAAATTACATAGGGCAGGAGGCCATGAGAATGGAAGGAGGAAAGCCTGACCCACACCCCCAACCACATGCACCTGGCAAAGCTCTTCCCCAGGGCCCACTCCTTCCCGGGACAGCTGGCATTTCCCACCCCCGCCCCAGACCTGGCCCTCAGCCACAGACGTGCTCCAAATGATGTCTATCCTTGGAGGATCTTTGCAGATGCTATTTTGATAAAGCTCTAATCCTTTCCCGCCTTCTTCCCTACCCCCATCCCTTCACCTCTCTGTCCAATGCCTTTGTGTTTGTAAGTCTGTGTGTATATTTTAAGGAAGGAAAGAGGGGAAAGACAGAGTAGGTTCAGAACCAGCAAACACAGGCTTCAGAATCACAGAGTTGGAATTATGTATAGAATTAGCTGCAGGGTCTCTCCTATTAGGGACAGAGAGGGGCTGCAGAGAGAGGCCCCCAAAAACACAGCAGAAAAAGCAGGGTTGGATGGAATGCTGCTGTCAGTGCTTTGAGTAATAGAGATTGTGTCTTCTCTCACCTTCTTCCCTTCACCTCTTACTAGATAATACATACCAGCTCAGTTTACTCTGTTACATTTGTTATTGCTGGTAAGCAATGAATAATGTATGAGAAACAGATGCATACATACATACATAATTGGATAATAGGTATGTATATACATACATACATACATACATGTATGGGTTGTTTATCTGAAATTAAATTTTAACTCAGGCCATTTTGGTTTAGTGTCTTTTTTCCCCCACCAAATCTCACAATCCTATAGTCCTTTCCACCTCACACATTACACTCCTCTTGTACTTGCCATGGGAGAATATATGTTCATTCAATATTTACGAATGCCATTACTAACAATAGATCACACTGCTTTAACTGGGCACTGTAGTGTGCATTTTCTAATGACTCACATACATACTTGCGGCTATTAACTTCGATGTGAATCATCTTAAGATACTAAGCCCACAACAGTCCTATAAGATCTGAGCTCTTATCTTCATCCACATTTTACTGATTAGAAAAGTGAGCAAAGGCCAACAATAACAAGAAAAATGAAAGGTTCAAGTGAACACAGCCGCAGAGCAGGAGACTCAGGGCAGGCCTCTAGGAAGCTTATGCCCTGATCTCAAATAGTAACCTTAGCTCCCTAAAGTCCCTAGTGAATGAACCCTATACCCTCTTCCCTGTCTCCAGCCCTGTGAATCCCGCAGGCCCCATGTCTTTCTCCTCTGATCAGGGTGAATTCAGAAGGCTCCCATCTGCAGTGAAGGCACATTTTCAAAGCTGGCAGCAGCTGTTGACAAAAGAAGCTCTCACCATGGCCCCTGATCCCACCCCCTTGCAAATTCCACCCATTCATTCACTCTTGCCCCACCCCCCACCCTCTCTTTTTTTAAGCCCAGGTGTAGGAGCTTTGTAGGAGAAGAATTGAAAAGATAAATAAAGCAAAAGCCCTTTGCTTTCACACTTCACTTCTAGCTTTCAGGAAAGCAGTGAGTACTCAGCTGCCCATATAAAAGACTGATGGGTTTGCCTTAGTCCTGGCCCTTAGGCTAGCAAAAAGTTGGAGTAGATTGTAGAGGAGGCTCCCAGACTGAGCTGCAGGCTAGTGACAGAAGCCCTCAATGAAGTTAGTGACAGAGAGGAACAGACATAGACCAACTGACCATGTATGTGAGGACTCAGTTCAGGTTACCCTAACAGTCCAAGTGAGATCCTAATGCAACATCTTTGAGCTTTGCTCTTTCCACCTACAAAATGATACTAATGGCTGCACCCAGCTCCCAGGGGTACAGCAAAGATTAAATGAGATCATGTGAAGCATCATTACAGTTCCTGGCACATAGGAAGTAAGTTCCCAGCATTCACCGGCATTTACCAATAGTAGCTTTGGGACTGGATTCTTTTTGTTAATTACCATGAGAGACAAAAAAATGAATCAATTCTGGATCATTTATTCTTCATTAGAATTGATCTTTGATATCTGCCAAAAAAAGTCAAAATTTCTAATAACTATGGCCTGAGTTCTCCTTTAAAAATTTTTTCTTCCAATAAACATATTGCCTATTGTGGCCCAGTATTCAATTAGTGCCACAGAAAAACTACAGAAGCAGTATCTATTTACATCTTTGTTGATTTTTTATTAAATGTCAGAGGTTCCAATGAAAAATGAATTAAAAGTCCATCAAACTTGTTATGCAACACTCAGTAGTAATTATTTCAGAAAATCATTTCTTGGAGACACTTATTACCCTGTAATCATCATGCAAAAGCGCTTACACAGCAGTAGCTATAGAAAGCTGAATAGTAGCTCCCCAAAGATGTCCACTTTCCTTACTACTAGGAGTTATGACCGGATTACCTTATGTAGTAAAAAGGCTTTGTAAGATCTTCAGATCACAGTAGATTGCAGATCTTTTTTGTCAGTTGTGGGGCTTACACTCAGGGCCTAAGTGCTGTCTCTGAATGTTTTCTGATCAAGTCTACTGCTCTACCACTTGGAGCCACAACTCCACTTCCAGTTTTCTGGTGGTTCATTGGAGCTAAGAATCTCATGGACTTTCCTGCCTGGGCTTGCTTTGAACCGAGACCCTCAGATCTCAGCCTACTAAGGTGCCAGGACTGTAGATCTTAACATTCAGAGATCACTGCGGGTTATCCAGATGAGCCCATCACATAGGTCCTTATAGAATCAGAAAGTGGCATGATGGTGGAAGCAGAGGGTCGGAGAGACAGATCGGAATACACTGGGGCTTGATGACTCAGGATCAAAAACATGAGTGGAAACATGAACATGTCCTCCAGAAGTTATCAAGACAAGGAAATCAAGCCTCTCTTAGGGCCTGCAGAAGGAGAACAGCCCCTGGATACCTACATTCTACAATTCTTGAACTTCAGAACTACAGAAGAACAAAATTGTCTTATCTTTAAGTCACTGAATTTATAGTAATTTACTATAACAGCATAAGAACTTAAATCATAGGGAAAATTGGGAAAATAGGAAATTACAATGTTACTGAATTTTATCAAAACACAAATATGAGAAAAAATGGACAAGAAGAGTGTGTTTAATCATGTGTATAGGTATGTGGGTTTGTTTTTAAACTTGCCACTCGCATAACAACATGTGTGCCAGTGCTCAGGCAAATACCATCAAGAACCTGCTACCTTAAGAAATATAGATTGAAATGCAGTTTCTTAGAGTTTAAATTCATAAGTTTGGAGGTCAAATGAAATAGAAGAGACAGTAGACCTGAGATCTCATCCATCCTGGAGTTGCTTGTGGCCCCAAGAACTGAGCTAACAAGAAGTGCTCCCTTATGAAGTCAACCTGCTCCCATTGTACATGGAAAAGAGGAGGGAAGTCACATGAGTCATGTGATACTGAGTTATTGACAAGCACACACTTGCCTCAAAGGGTCCTTATGGAACAGATTGTAGAATCCATCACAAGGCTCCTACTGTCGGCCTTTGAGCTGTCTAAAACATGGGAGCAATCTTCCTGAGACTCACAATTGGGTACATGAGTTGTCACTCATCATGGGTCCCATGTAAGACCACAGAGTCATCATATCTGTTCCTACCAGACAGAGATTTGTATGAGTATGAAGTATGTCCAGCAAAAGAGATGTGATCGTTCCCACCACCCAATCAATCCCATGTTTTGAAACCTCCCTGTGTTTGCCCATCCAGAAATCTGTTGACTGATACCTTGCCAGGCATACAGAAACTTCATACGTACTAACTAAACTTTCAGTGGACAGGAGTTGTTTCTTGTTTTTTTTTGTTTGTTTTTTTTTCCTAACAGCATTGTGTATATACATGCTATTTTCTTTTAACCTTAAGCTCTTTGTTAAAAGGTCAAACTAACAAGTCCTTGCATTGATGAAATGTAGAGTCCACTTCTACAGATTTACTTGTGCAAAAGGCACCTTCAAAACAACACAGAAGGACATTGCAAGTTCTAACTTCCATGGTTTCGTGGGGGCAGAAAACAAAGACGGGAAAGTGTCATAGCAGAAAAAGAGTGAAAGGTTATCCCTCACCATCAAAGACTGAGGATTAGGATAAGGCATCCTTCGATGGCTACAGGATTGTTGAGTACTCAGTACAGAGAAAGTGGTTTTCATTTTAAAAGACAAAATCATTCAGCTCTTGTTGGTAGTTTCCTATGATTCTCCGACCTCTCTCCTAGACAAGATTCTTATAGATTGTGACTCTAAAAACCATAGCTAGCATATCTTAATGCCTGCCTGCTTGATTGGTTGTGAGTCTCAAGGCCTATGAAATATGGGCTAAAATTGCCTGGGTCCACCCAGAGACGCTGAGGCTGATGGGAAGTCAGAAAAGTAAAACCCCTTGGGCTGGACTCATACCCTCCACATCTGCCCTCCTCCCCTTGTACCTGTCCATCATTGTCAGCTCTCGATTGGTTAGGCCTGCCCCCTGATCCCTCTGGGGCCTGGCCTCCCTGTGACCCAGCAAGCAATGCCTATAATAAGGTGCAGAGTGTCTTTTCAGCTGGCAGCTGGGGGAGATAGTGGAGATGGGGTCAGGGAGGGCAGAAAGAAGAGCACAGGGCAGCAAGGGGAGGAGGGGGAAAAGATGTTGATGGAAGGCAACAGAGGTGCTTTTGAAAGAAGTCTCCCCATCAGCCCTTGTTCCCTGGAGACTTTCCATTTAATCAAAACAGAAATTTGGTTCCAAGGGAGCAAAGGAAACTTGTGGCTGTCAACTTCAAAAAAAAAATGAAGTAACTTTCCCATCCCATTTACCTCTCTCTCTCTCTTCTCTCTCTCTCTCTCTCCCCCCCCCATGTCTGCTGGATACAATTTCATTCCAAAGGCTTCTCAGTATGAGCCAGGATGAGGGTCACACTAAAAAATCTGCTCCCATCCAAGGCAATGCTGTGCTTCTGTGAAGACATTTACTTAGAGAGCCAGGGTCACTTTGTTTCCCCCTAATAGCACAGCTTTGCAATGGAGTCATCGAGGTCCTCAGGGAACCAGCTATCAGCTGTTTCTTACACCTTACGGAGAGCAGTTGTGGGAACAACAACAAGAAGGCCCACAGTTACACAAAACATAGCTTACTACAAAAGACTTAAAAAGCCATGGAAGCTGGGCACTGGGGGTTCATGCCTGTAGTCCTAGCTACTCAGGATCTGAAGATCAAGGTTTGAAGCCAGTGCAGGAAGGAGTCTGTGAGAATCATATTTCCCTTATTAACCACCAAAAAGCCAAATATAGAGGTGTGGTTCAAACGGTAGAGTGCCAGCCTTGAATGCAAAAGCTAAGAGACAGTACCTAGGCTCTGAGTTCAGGCATACACATACACACATACACACACACACACACACACACACGCACAGAGGCCCTGGAGCCTTCTTGCTGGGAAGCTGGAAGGAAGCAGAATAGGAGGAAAGTACACATCTCAGAGTCATCCATACCCACTATCAAATTTTAGCTCTGGGCAAATGATGTACTTGTTCCATGTTGTCAGGTCTTTGTGGTGTGTGTGTGTGTGTGTGTGTGTGTGTGTGTAACTGTTAGATGAGAAATGTTATATGTTAAATTTGTCCAAAGCTAGCTGCTTCTGTAAATTTTAAGTTTGGCTTAAATGTTTCTCCATGAATGGTAAATTATACTCCAACTTTATGAGTAAACAGACTATAGCCTACTCATGTAGCAAGGAACTGAGTCTCAGCCAGTCACAAACAGCCAACCAACCAATCCAATAAGAGAAATACTAGTGGTGACCAATTGAGTTGTGTCTTACTTTCACTTCTGGTTTGTTGTTGTTGTTGTTGTTGTTTTTGGTCGGTTGTGAGGCTTGAACTCTGGGCTTGAGCATTATCCCTCTGTCCCTCAGCTCTTCACTTCAAGGCTAGCTTTCTAACCACTTAGCTACAGCACCACTTCCAGTTTTCTTATGATTTATTTATTGGAGATAAGAGTCTTACAAACTTTTCTGCCTGGCTGTGAACCACAATCCTCAGATCTCAGCCTCCTGAGTAGTTAGGATTACAGGTGTGAGACAACAGCACCCGGCTTCACTTCTGTTTTCCCTGTCATTTCCCTATCCTCTTTGTGGTAGGCAGAGCAGGTCATTCAGAATTACTTTTGGCGGGGCTGGGGGTTTAGCCCAATGGAAGGGTGCCCGCCCAGCATGCACAAGGCCCTGGGTTCGGTCCTCAGCCCTGGAAAAAAAAAAAAAAGCTACAGAATTACTTTTGGTCCCTGGCTGCCTGGTGGTAGCAATACAAATATAGCCAAGTAAGAGCTACAAACTATTTGTGTTGTAATTTGGGCTTTTAAAACATCTGAAGTTTAAAGGGTTATTATGGAGCCAGAATTTTAATCATGGCCCAATTCCAGGGTTTCTACATGTCATGTCCAGCCACTCAATCTAATATGTCAAATAAAGAGACAAGTAGTAGTGAAGGGCAAAGAATCGAGATTTATTAATGCAGCACCATCATGCTAGGAGAAGCATGCATTAGCATGCATTTCAGCCCATTGTCCCTGTGTAGACACGTGCGTTAGAGGAAGAATTGAAGTCAAAGGGAAAGAGGCATGAAGAATTATTAAACATTCCCATCACAGATGTGTTCCAGTGGCTAGAGGTGGTCAGGTAGCTCCTATCTAAGGATTGAGATCATTACAATATAGTAATCACTGTAGCCTGGATGGGGGTAGCTTCCTTTCCTGTCAAAGAATTGTTATCCATCCATCAGTAGTGTCCTTCACTTTCAGCTCAGAGTATATGCCAGAGATACAAGATGGACACAAATAGGCCAAGCTTTTCTTGGCCTATCTCTTTTCTCCTATTTTTAGTTGTTCTTTTTGCTAGTCCAAATGAGGAGTCCATATTTTATTTTCCACCAAAAACTACTTGTAAGTGCCTGTGAAAGTCAAGGTAGTAATTCTGGGCAAGTTCAGCAGATCTGGTATGTGTGTTTGTCCTTAAAACTTTACTGAAATTGTAGCCAAGAAGAAAGCAGGAAAGAAGCAACCACAGGAGACAGAAGGGGGCAAGCATGTGTTGGGAAATGAAAGCCAATGGCAAAAGCAAAGCCTACTCAGCAAGAAGCATACAGGTATGAAGGGGGGGCGGGGACAAACCCATGTGGTCACCAGGAAATCAGGAAATCAGCTTGGCTCTGCCATATGAGTATTAGGTAATGAGGAAGTTAAAGCTCTCAAGAGAAAACACAGAAATGGATTGGAAGTCCTTAAAATGTAGATTAAACCCCAGGTGCCTTCCTCCACCAGGCACAGCAAAGATCCCTGTCCAGCTCCTCCAAGGAGGACAAGGCAGAACTGCAGAGTGGTGGAATCCTGCACTGACCTCTGCCACTAGCCCATACCTCACCAGCCAGGCTGTGTTTGCCTCTCAGCCAAGAGGTTATAGAACTCTCCTACAGATATTCATATTGGGGGTTGGGGAAAACCACTGCTCACAGCCTAACCATGCCCACATGTCAGGGCCCAGTTAGAGAAAATTCAAAAATTGAAAAGCCCTTGCCGCTAAACCCAAACTTCAATCTTCTTTAATATTGTAAACTGAAATATACCTATACGGGTAAAATAATTACATTACAAATACCTGTACTTCCCATTTGTCTTAAGAAATAAAACTTCACTTTGAACCCGTGATGAGTAGCCATCTCAAAGAAACCACCCTGTCAAGTTTTGTTTTACTCTGTGCATTTTGTTCTTTTCCTTTCTGCTTTTCTTTGTAATTTTACCACACATGTATATAACTTTAAACAATAAACTGTTTCATTTTTTGCTTGCTGTTGAACTTCACATAAACCATGCCATACTGTATTTATTCTATGACTTATTTTGTTTGCCCAACATTATGCTTTTGAGGTTTATCCACACTGAAATGTGTATGAAAATGCATTCTTTTCATTGATGTGTAGAATTATATTTTATGACAATCCTGTGATTTATTATTTGTTCTCTTTTGGGTGGGTTTCTGGTTGCTTCTTGGCTTGTGTTGTTGTGAATAATAACACTTTAGTAGATTTCATGTGGCTCCCATTATATCTATATCACGGATTCTTTATAACCTAAACATAGATGCCAACTGACTGAAGCATAAATTTTTCTCATGATCAACTTTGCTAGATAATGTCAAATAATTCCCACAGTGGGCTTTCTTTATACTCCACAAGCTGTCTGAGAATTTCCTAAGCTCTGTATTCTCACCAACACTTGCAATTGTCAGATACTTCCTGCTAGCACAGAGGATTAGTGGTGTGAGCTTATGGTTTTAATATGCATTTCTGTCAAATATTTACAAGCCATGTCTATAACCTATTTAGTGAATTGCTTGTTCACTTTATTTTTCCACTTTTTCTTAAATGTGTGGGGGGGGGGGCCGGGTTGGGCCTTGCCCTTGGGGTTTGACTTCCCGGTTTGGTTGCTTTCCTTGGGTTTTTTTGCTCAAAGCTAGCTAGTGCTCTACCACTTGAGCCACCACTCTAGTTCTGGCCTAATTAGAGATAAGTCTTATGGTTTTTCCTGCCTTAGCCAGCTGTGAACTGCAATCCTCAGATCTCAGCCACCTGAGTAGCTAGGATTACAGGCAGGAGCCGGTTTAAAAAAAAAATGAGTAGTCATTTTCTTAGAGTTCTTCCTTAGGTATCTGAGTTAAAGGTATCTTCTCTTATCTAATGATTTATCTTGAGATATAGATATTCTTGGTCGACTTTTTTTCACCCTTGTCTTTTATGAATAGTATGTTTTTGTCATTTAGAGAGAAAATGAGACAGAAAACTAACTTTGTGACTTCTGAGCATGTTCAAACCAGTTTGCTTGGGATCCTTCTGTTCTACCCAGGTAGAAATCAGGGATAGGTAAGGAGAAGGTCCCCTTGTCTTGGGGGTATTTCCTGGTAATAGAGTGGACGACAGTGGGCATCAGCAGTCAGACCAGCCTCAGGGTCCGGCTGAGGTTTCTGACAGCCAGTTTGCTGGTATGAGGTCCAGGCTCTTGGCTCAGGTCTGAGGCAATAAGCATTCAACCCTTCTGTGCCCCTGGCTGCTTGTGGTGAGTGGGATCTCTCTGCTTGGCCAATCCCACCTGGACGCTGCCAGTTTCACTTTTGCTGCCAATTGTCAGGTTTACTTTCACTGTCAGTCCTGCCTACCCTTGCTCTCTCTCTGACCCCAGCTACTTCATGCTCCTATTCTTCCTGCATGTTCAAGCTAATCTTCCTGTGTGCCCTGCTAACCATGGCTCCTGCTACCACAGGTCTCACTGCTGCTCTGCGGCCAAGCCAGCTTACTTCCTGCAATGGTTGCAGCTTCTTTTGCTACGGCTGCCACTGTTGGACCTTCTCTTATTTTTCTTAACCAAGTTAGGACAACACCATTCAAAAGAAAGTCTGTGGGACCTAAGGCTGCAACATAACACAAGGGGGCAATGGAGAAGGGTGCTCCCAGCTGTTTGAAAAGTGAGTTGAGTAGCATGCTTAAGCCAGGAAGATAGGGTACATGTGACAAAGATATCCTAACCAATCACAGCAGGGGCCCTTCATGCAAATGAAGGATTGTATTTGTACCAATCATGGCAAGCTCTTATGCAAATGAAGGACTAGGTTTATATCAATCACAGGTCTTCATGTGCTCAAAGTGCTCCCCCTCTGGCCTGGAAGGGAGTAACTATAGTGGTGATTTAAAAAAAAAAAAAAAAAAAGCCTGGTACAAACTAAAGTTGTACAAGCTAAAGTTGTGCTTCTGGAGCTAAAGTTGTGCTTTGGTTATGGGGGCATAAGGGCAATCTGTCTATCTGGCTGGCAGTCCTTCGCTTTAGGCAGACAAGGATTCAGAGGAAGGAGCAGCAGCTGTCAATTAGGCAGTTAACTATTCCCATCCCCCAGCACTTCAGCACACCTAAAAGAAAGATAACTTTTCAGAAGGGTGCTTACAAGTAAGTCTTATCAGTAACAGTGCTTTAGAGGTATTCGATGGTGCTCTAGCAAGGTTTAATTTTTGTCTCAGTGTTCCAAGAAGAGGTGGATCCCTATGCTCTCTTCCAAATAGAAAATAGTTATATATTTTAAAATGTGCTTTTCATATTTAGGTGCAAATAGAATTATTATTCACATATGTTTTCAGGTAGCTGTCCATTTTTATTATTACCATCTGAAAAAAAAAACGACATTTAAGGCTATTCTTTGAAACATTTATACTTTTCCAATCACCTGACTTGAGTAAATCCACTTACTCAATCAGAAATTGTGGGTGAGAATCCAGTAACCTCAGTTTTAACAAGCCCTCCAAAGGGTTATGATGCATAATGAAGTTTGAGAATCCCTGATCCAATGTTATCCAGTCCCTTTCCTTTTTGGCGTATGAGGAGATTGAAGGCAGGTCTACAAAAAAAATGCAATTATCCTTCATTGTTCACAGAGTATTGGTTCCAGGATCCCTTTGGCTACCCCATGGCCATCTCACTTTTCATAGTCACTTATTATTATATCTGTTGATGAGTAACAAGAATTAAGACTAAATCTGAATCATAATTTTCTTCTTTAGCATCTATATAGTATCAAGGCTAGGCAATAAACAATGTCAGTAGAAGGAAATAGGTACTTGCAAAGGGGACAAGGGGAAAAGGGTAGAAGAATGAAGGGAGAGAAGGTGGGAGAATTCAGGCAAGACTACATTGTAATGTAATGTAATATAATACCTCAGAATTGAGAAAAATAAGGTAAGGGGTAGGTTGAAAGGGAGTGAAGATGTCTGATTAAGATGTGCTGTATACATAAACTACTTTGTTACATGGCAAAAAATTCTGATACATATCCTAAAAATTAAGAAAAGTGAGGAAAGGGATGGGTTGGGAGGAATGGGTAAGAATGTTGAGAGAGGTCACATTGATCAAGATGCACTGTATTCATAAACTGCTTCGTTGAATGGCAACTCCTTTGTACAAAGTTAAAGTTAATAAAAATATTCAAAGAGAATAATGCTGGTAGAAGAGGAGCAAGGAGGGAAAGAAGGGAGAGAGGGAGGGAGTGAGGGAGGAGGAGAGGAAGGGAGGGAAGAAGAAAGGAGAGAAGGAAAGAGGGAAAGAGGAAGGGAGATAACTGGGTTTTGCCACAGATAATATCTCCTAATATCTAAGTATCTCTGACTTCAATCCTTATAATTACAAGGGATCTTGGAAGTAGATAAGCTGAGGCAGACAGCCTTGTCCAGCTAAAGGAGTATTCATAGTCAACCAAGCCCATACAACCAACCCCTCATCCCAATGGACACTGAGGGTAGCTTTCCTTTGGCTATTGATACTCCCAGAACTCCTGGGAGAAAAGCAGATCAGAGAAGGCTGGGTGAAGGGAAGCAGATAGGAAAGGATTCAAGAGGTGGGGTCTGAAGGAAGTTGACTCACCTCATTGGAGTCATATTCTTGGGAACTACCAGGCAGGCCAGGAGATGGTTTAGAATCATGAGATTCCTGATATACTGTATCTTAAAGGCCAAATTGGCACTAGACAATTATGTATGTGTCTGTGGAACAGAAAACTCTGGAGCTACACATGGTTTTTTACTTTCTGACTTGGCAAAGGTATTAGTTGATATGCCACAATGTAAGAAGGTTTGATATTTTGGAAATGCCAAAGACAAAATCACCTGTATGTGCCAGGAAAGTAAATGGGATGACAGGGAAGTGGAGGGCTACATGATAAAACCCAGAAGGCAAAGTTTCTTTTAGATTTATATAATCATAGCCAAGATTGCAGGAATATGTTCTCCCTCCAGAAAAGACTCTCAAATCAGGGGTCAGTGCCACCTTCTCCTCTTACCTCACCCACTTCCTTGCTCCAATGCCCAGGAAATGGTGTCATGGAAGACAGACTAATGCTCTCATGTCTGCAGCCTTGAGAGTTTCCTAAATGGAGAGAGAATTCTTGTTTGGGAAATTAAAAAAAAAATCTTCCTATTGGATGTCTTCCCCAGGCCCAGCTTCCAAGCTAGAGCAGAAGACAAATGAAAATCAGGTCTTGCTGGAAACAGGGGAATGTATTGAGTGACCCCTAAAGGATCCAATCAGCAGCAGAGAGACTCAGAAAAGAAAAATAAACAGAGACAAAGAAGGTAAAAGACACAAGAGGCAGTGGTGGCAGATGCCAGGGGAGGAGAATTAGAGCTGATCTGAAAGTTCATGTGGGGACATAAGAAAGACGTGGGAAGTGATTCTGAAACTCCAATGATTCACTAACTCATTCACTGAGCAAATATTTATGGAAGTCCTAGTACCTGCCAGGCACTATGCTGAGCTCCTGTCCTCAAGTAGACTGCGGGGCACGGTAAGAGAAACAGGAAGCAGACACCTGCAGCGGAAGTGCTACTCAACATTTGCATAGCACCTGCTCTTGCTGGGAACACTTCTGAGCACTATGTATCCTCCCAACAGTCCCTTTTTACTGTTGCCCTCATTTTTACAAATGAGACCCTGAAGATGCAGAAGGCCAAATAAGAACATGTCCTGTGTCCTCCAGGTGTTAAATGATAGAACTGGAGACAAAAGTTTATGTTCTTTGCATACTGTATTATTCTGCAAAATTAGCAGAATGGTCAAGTTCATGAAGAAAAGTTAAGGCAAGATAACAGAAGAAGAGGCTCAGAGTACCTTTTCTTATACCAAAGTTGAGTCCTAGAGGATAATGGGCAGATAATAACAAAAAAAACTATTAGGGCTTCAGCTGATCAAGGAAGAGAAAAAAAGCTAAATTGTTGTCTCTCTCACCCCCCATCAAATTCATATTTTATATTCTCTTCCCATCCCTCCTTTCCCCCTTCTTTCCTTCCCTACTCCCTCCCCTCTTCTAGTGACGTTTCTTAGGAGAACTCTGACTGATACACTTGTCAAGAATACAACAGAGTACATGCATCTTACAATCACATGGGCACACTAGATGTTCAAGCAATGTCATAAAAATGTGCATTTCTTACCAGAGAAAATGCTAGTGGGTTTGGGATTGGGAGGAAGAGGGCGAGAAGAAGATCCCAAACCTCTTTTCAGTGTTAACTTCATCCAGAAACTTCAGGCTTGATGACTTAAGGGAACAGTTTCCCAATGTCCTTTTCTGACCAGGGATGGGAGGGAGAGAGAGGGCAGAAGGAACACCCCCCCACTCCCACCCCCACCCCCACCTCTCCACCCCAGAAAGCTCAGAACACCAAATGCCCATGTGATTATTTGCTTTTGTGCTGGCTTGGTCTTTGTAATTAATGTTCCAAGGGGCTAATTATGTGGTTAATTGTTCTGGTGCAAACAAGGCCTGTGTGTACACTGAAGCAGGAAACCAGTATCTACTATATGCACCAACAGGGAAGGGCAACTTCCAGAGGTTAGCTCATCTCACTCCTTCCTTTCTATTATTACTCAACTAACACATCCTAAGGGATTTGAGGTGCCTAAGAAACGGGAAGGCATTTCACCCAAAAATGTTGTGTGTGTGTGTGTGTATATGTGTGCATGACCTTTTGAAAGATTAAGGAATGTCCATTTTCTTAAAAAAAAATCAGCATCAAATACACCCACCCCCATTTTTGCATGGAAGTAACAAGTTGTATTTCAGTCAAAGGGTAAACTGTTACTTCGTGAGTTCCTACCGCTCCCTATGATCTTACAGCAGCAGTCTTTTGTGGTGATCTGTTGCATGTCTCCAATACCTGTTGAACTACACAGCCCGGAGCCACAAGCTTCTGGAATACAGATTGTGATTACTCATCTCAGGTGGGGGTGCACTGAGCCTGGCACACTCCTCACTCTCCATCTACAGGGGCAAAGCACAGACTTCAGCTAGATATCACTGAAGCAGCAGCCTGACTTTTCCAGTAGTAGTTAGACTCCACATCTGCCAGCAAGAAGGGGGTGGAGGCAGCTCCCAGGGAAAAATACAGCCTCAGCTCCAGAGCGAGGGAGCTCAGGGTGAGGGTGTCAAGGCCAAGAATGCTGCCTGGACATTTTCAGATGACAGCTTGGGCGTGCCTGGAGACAGGGCAGGGTGGATGCGCTGTGCCCGAGGACATATTTAAAGTCACAAGGGCTAAGCAGAAAATACCTAATGTTCTCTTATCCCCCAGAAAATAAGCCCAAGGCCGGGAGGAGGGGCGGGGGGGGGGGAGAGGTTGTCACAGCCTGCTCTGAAGAGAGGAGACAGTTGCACACTTGGAGAAGCAAAACAAATTCTAGCCAGCCTTCCAGCTCAGGATGTGGGTACTTTTGAGTTTTTGAACTATTTTTGAGTTTTCCCAAAGTTCTCCCTGATCTTTCAGAGAACGTGTGTGTGTGTGTGTGTGTGTGTGTGTGTGTGTGTGTGTGTGTGTGTTGGTACTAGGGCTTGAACTCAGGGCCTCATTCTATCACTCAGCTTTCCAGCGCATGGCTTGCATTCTACCACTTAACTATGCCCCTCCACCTCCACACTGCCTACTGCTGCTTAATTGGAGTAAAATCTTGCAGACTTTTCATATATATGTATATATATATATGTGTGTGTGTGTGTGTGTGTGTGTGTTATTGTAAAAATTCTGTACAGAGGAGTTAGAGTTACATGAACAAGGTAATAAGTACATTTCTTACCAAGCATTGTTACCTCCTTCTTTGTTTTTCCCCTACCATCCCTTCCTTCCCACCTCCACACCTACACTCACTCCCCTCCTCCCCATGGGTGGACCTTAAACTATGGTTCTTCAGGTTTTAGCCTCTTGAGTAGCTCAAATTACAGGTATGAATCATTGGTACCTGGCTTTAAGTGACATCTTAAGGGAGTTTTTCAAAGAGGCTTCAAAAGACTTGCCTAAAATCCAGTGTTCCTGCCTTAAACAGGTCCCTGCTCCTGGGTTCTCATCCATGCTCTTTGCCGGTGCACATCCTTCCTTCTTCTCCAGGCACAGTTCAAGTGCCACCTGCCTCAGGAGCCCTTCCTCATCCCTCCAGCTGAAGGCAACCCTTCTTTGCATTATACTGTCCTCCCTGAAGATCCCTAGCTCTAGAATGATCTCAGACATATTTAGACCTAGCCCTGAGGCCCTGTTTGGGCCAAAGCAAGTAGACCATCAACTCTATCACTTCCATTTCTTCTATTCAACCATAAACTGAGGCCAAAGAAGGAGAAATGACTTGCCCATGGTTGCACAACTAGCCAGTAGCAGAAGCAGAATGAAAACTCAGGTCTCGGAATTATTGGTAAAATATGGTATGTTCATGAAAGTACAGCTCTGTAGAGAGGCAGACAAGTATTATGCCAGCACCCCATGCCAGCACCAGCTAGCTGGGTGAGTGTGCAAATACCTAGATCTCCCTCTCTCCCCTTCTTTCCTACAGACCACGGATAATAATGACTGTCACTCAAGTACTACCTTGGAGATTAAGAGAAAGAAGCCATTTGTGGAGCACTTTGCTTAAGACTAAATTCAAATGACCTGGAATCATAAAAATGCACAACTCAGGTCTTCAGTGGCTCTTGACACACTTAAAGGCCTCAGTACTTCATGTGGCCACCATAGAAGATGCTACAATACTGAACACGGTCGCTATGGGAGAGCATGTTAAGTGAACCATGCTTCTCAATCTACAACAAACCTGGGAGTAGAGAGGCATCCAGGAAAAGAAAAAACAGCTTACCCTCAAGTTCCTTTGAGCAATCCTTTTTCTTTCCTTCCTTCATGGAAGTTTCTGGGCCTCTTGATCTGGATTAGGACCAGTGAAAACTTCTGGCCAAAAATGCCTGGGAAGATTTCCCACCATACCCTGCCCCTTTGGGAGAGAGGGAGACAGACAACACAGGGGTCTGGTCTGGGACCTCGTCTGAGATCACCATGTGCTGCCATCACACTGACCAGTTGCCACTAAACCGGACCCCTCATGGTGAGAAGGTGACCCCAACCAGGGTCCTGATGGAGTCTTCAGCAGCAGGAGAGGAAGTGAGAAATGTATTGACAGGTCTTCCCGTGGTAAGAGGAGCGGTGCATGCAGCAGAGGGACCATTGACCTGGAAAGCAGCCTGATTGCTTTGGAGCCTGCATGTTGGTCTTTTCCGAGTATGTGCTCAATCGGGGGCCTTGCTGGCTTGGCCCTGGTTCCTAGCTCACATTGCTTTCAGCACACCAATGCCAATGGCATTGAGCTGAAGTCTGCACTATCAGCAGGAAGTACTCCTTCAATTGTGGCTCTCTGGCCAGGAAAACCAGACGCCAAAAAGCTGACCGTTTTCCCTCCCTCCTATTGACATTCTGGCTACATTAAGGCTTCTACTTCAAACTTTGGCTCCTCCCTCTTTTGGGGGTAGCCAAAGGCCCTTCACCCCCCCCCGTTTTTTTTGCCAAACACTTTAATGGCTAAGAAAGGGAGTGGCAGTTTCAAAAGAGAAAAGAAACAAAATGAAAATGAGGAGGGAAAGGGAGAAAAATAATGAAGAGAAGGAAGAGCCAGAAAGCTCTCTGAATGATGAAAAAACAAAAGTGGGGGGGGGTGGAGATCAGAGTCTTGGGAACAGAATGTCCTAAATTGAAGTGGGTGACATATCTGTGCTGGTGGCTGCCCTCCTCCACCTTAGCCTCCTGCCATCTCTAGGCTGATTGGCCCTGGTGGTAGCTGGTCAGTAGGACCCAGCCATCCCAGGTAAGAAGCTGGGGAAAACAGGTGGAAGGAAGGCAATGTAGGGTAGCTTTCCTTCCCCACAAGGAATGTTTATTCTCATTCTGTCTTACTGGAGCTGGGATGCTGAGATGTTCTCAGAGAAACAGGCATTGGGTGAACCCCTTCTCCACTCAGTCAAATCCACACACAACCAGAGACGCTTGTAGCTTGTAGAAACCCTTGCTTCGCATGTAGCAAGCATGGAAATGGATGCTGGCGGAGGGAGGAGTCAGATGAATGCTCTCTGGGGCCCCAGCACTTCTGTGGTCTAGTAAGGTGAAAAGGGTATCCTTGGGCCTGCCACACTGGTGTCTACTTGATCCATTCCATGCCCTGGGTGTGTTGTCAATGCCTCCTTTGCTGTCAAGATCTTTCTGTGTCTCAGCAGATAGAAAGGATTATTGCTCCAACCCCTTGCAGCTGTAGAATTCCATTTTGTTCTTCTGCAAACATGGAGAGTGAGACCCAGAAAAAGAAGATGAGCAGGTAAAGGTCATTTGGTTCAGAGATTTCTGACCAGGCAATTCCTTGTTCAGCAGTTGCTTTCCTGAGCACCCTGCTCTCCCCAAAGTGGGGACCAGCCAGTCTGGCCATCCTCCATAGTAGAACCCAACAGTCTTTGTCCTCTACCATCCTGTCCTGCATACAGCTTCATATCTATTCCACTACAGCTACAAATTTCTTTTTGTCTCTAAACCACCTCCCAAGAGGCCTTGTAGGCTGATTGGCATGATCCATCAAGGCCAAGAGGAAGTAGAAGGGTGACAGGTTTATACATTGTATAGGATATAGTATCCAGTCAATATAAAATCTCAGGGACTGTCGATGGTTCCCATGCATTCACACACACAAAGACTTGCTGATGAAAATTACCACATAGGCTCCTCCAAACTTCCTGGAAGTGGCTGAGGCTGTGGGCAGACTTAATGGGAAGACATCATTTGCAATTTCCAAACAAATTCACAGCTCAATTGTGCTGCCTGGATGACTCCAATCCCTCCTGCTGAGCCTGATTTCCCTCCTACTTTTTTTCTTAATTATTAAAAATACAGGCCATCTGCCATCCAAGTAGGAGGAATGAGATGGCCTGGAGGGCCATAAACAGATCCTACATGATGCCAGGCCTATAATCTCACCTCTGCCAAACAGCCTCAACATTGCATCTAATCCTAGAAAATTCTGGAAGATTCCAGCTACTCTTCCCTAGAGACTTTCTGTTTCATCTCAGAAGAAAACTAGTTTAGAAGAGCAGACAAAGTGCACACAGCAACGAGCAAGAGGTCAGGATGTGAGATCAAGAGCTGAGAGGCCTGGAGGAGAATCCTCTGGCAGGTTTTTCCTTGGGAAAGTCTAGGGGTTTGTATGGTTTCCAGGCCCTGCTGACTCTGAATAGAAAATTCAAAACTCAGATTTCTGTATGCAGGTGCTTTGTACTGCCTTTCACACCCTCTGGCTCCTCAGCAAACTATCCACCTCAATAACAGAGTATAACCCAGATGTATTTTGATTAATTTGCATATAAGTTGCAGGGCACCATAGGAGACAAATTAAGTAACCACAGTCACCCTGATCTAAAAGAAGTAGCTAAAAGTAAAGAAGGCTTTAGCCCAGAAATCCACTCACTCAGAAGAAAACATGTGGCTTATTACAGAAAGCCAACCTAGTAGTGAAGAGTACAGGATCACATCTCTGGTGACAAACATTAGGGTACCTGGGCATTAGAGAGATGGCTACTGCTTTTTGTGCATCTTACTTGGTTCCTCTGGGCTTTGAATACAGGAATTTGAGTAGTATCTAGATTGCTCATTTTGCTGTGTGAGTTTGGGCAAGTTATATAACTTCTTTGTGTCTTTGTTTTTTTTCTTATATAAAATGACCATAACTGTAGTATGTATTTCATCTAATGGCTTTAGCTAGGTACCATTTCCAGAAAACGTCCCTCCTTTCTTGTTGCACCATATGCAGCATCTCTTTACCATTATGTCTTGCGTTTCTAAGTCAGAGACTCTGAGTGATTCTCCAGAGTCTGGAGAGTCCAGACCTCTAGAGGTCCAGTTCAAGGCAGGAATTACAACACCAGGAGTAAAATGGTCAGGATTTGTGTCAGCAGACTGTGCAATTGAACATATACCCAGGTGCTGTCAGAGAGAAAGAAAGGCTTCCACGTTTATAAGCTCCCAGATGAAAAGGCTCATGGCTGGAAAGGATCTACAGTTGAGTAAAGCTAGGAGAAGTAGATCTAGTTCCCAGCTCCTTGAATCTCAACTGGCCAATAAAATGTAGCAGGAGTGTCATTCTAAGACATCAGATCCTTTCTAAACAGAAGTCAGGCAACTTTCTGAAGCTCTCAGAACATGTTCTCTTAGGAAGCTTCTACAGTAGCCCAAGGTTCTGAGACATTTCATTCAGGACCTAAATATTGCACTAAATGCAATAATTAATGTCTTTATAGAAGAGAGGTGATGGAGAGATTTGCATACAGAGCAGAGGAGACACAGGAAGGAACCCCTCTTATGACAAAGGCAGTGATTGAGTGCCATTAGCTAAAGGATGCCAGGGACTGTCAGAGTCACTGAAAGCTAGGAAAGGGCAAGGAAGAATTCTTCGCTAGAACCTTCCAACGCATCATGCTCCCAACACCAGTTTGAAGTCTGACAACTTCTGGGCTTCAGGCTTCTATTGCCTTTTGTTTTATACTACTAACTTGGGATTGTGTGTCATAGCAGCTCTAGCAAACTAATGCACTTGTGTTTGTATTTTATGTGTAAAAATGCTCCTGCCCACTGATTGAGACAAGAGTGCTTCACTGTCTTCAGTCAAGTCAGTCAGGGACCAGACAAAAGCAAAGGGATCCTACTGACTATGTGCAATATCCTACCAGAGAGGATCCGGGAAGAAAGGTTGTATTTGTATTTCTTACCTCCTCTGCCTGTACTCACGCACAAAGATCCTCACAAATTACCCTCTAAGGATAGTAGGATTAGATTGGGCCAACCATTTACGGCCCCTGGCTCTTCAGGAAAATGAGCTGGCCATCCAAGTCCTATGCTATTTCCCAAATTGTACTGTGAAGGAGAAATGGTGAAGGGTACATGTGTTAGAGTCCCGGTTTCTCCTCCATATCAGGACATTAAGCAAGTTCTTTAGCTTTGTGAGCCTCACCTCCCCTGTCTGTGAAATAGGCATAATCCTGAGGTTGTTGCAAAGAGTAAATGAGCTGGTATCTGTAATGCACATGGGTCTTGCCCAAAGGTTGGCTGTGGAGGCGGTTAAGTATTCTGAATGAGACAGACCCGAGCAGATTAGCACAATGGAAAAGTGTCAGCAAACTAAATCTGTCTTGATCCTTAGTCCCTGTCTTTTTCAACTTCTTTTTCTTTCTCTCTCCTGTTTCTCTTGTATGCATTCACAACTTCCTGGCCTTCCTCACCCCTACCTCAATCTCTAACTGTCCATCCATTTCTTCTCTCTGCCCACAGATGTTCTGTCTGTCCATTGGTCTGCTTCTCATCCTCACTGAAGATGTGTTCTCCATCAATCCATCTCCCAGGACCACCTGCTCCATCAATACAGAATGTTATTTATTACAGACCTGGCTGACTTCACTTTAGGGACAAATTCTCAGCCCTTCACCCTCTTCCTGCCTCCTCAATCAGAGGTGGAGACATCTGGAAACCAGTTTAATAAGGTGGCTGACAGGCAGCTGGTTTCTGGAGCTTCTCAGGGGGTGCTCGAGGGAGCCATTTCACAGAGGAAGCCGGAAGAAGACGGGCTGATAGACTGCTGGGCTCAGCAAGAATCCAGTCAGCTGCCCCAGGTGGAGAAAGACAGGGCTGCTTTTCCCATGTGCTCACAGGCAGACTACACCTGTGAAGAGGAAGGGGATATGGTGACAGAGGACAGTCTTGGGCTCTCTAGTGTGACCCCACTAGCTGTGGGAGCTTAAAGAACATGCTAGATCTCTCCAAAGATACATTCAACGAGATGAGTTCTCAGATACCTTTCTCACCAGCAGTCTGGGGTGAAGCAAAGGTACCAGGTCAGAGCAGGGTCAGATTAGGGGAAGCTGACTAGAGGAAGAAGGACTTGAAGAGATCCCTGAGATGCTTGTAACACAGAAAGAAGGTGGGGATTGCCTGGGCCTGGTACAAAAATAAAATGCAAAGTTCCTCATTTAGACATTTCAAGGAAGCCAGAACAGAGCATTAAACCAAGCCAATGGGGTTTACCCAGGACTACAGAGCTGCAGGGTGCATAAAGAAGCCATGGTCCCAAGGCCTTCAGAGGGAGCTGGGTCTACACTTGTTCTTGCACCTGGATGATGACTGCATGGGCATCGATTTTATGTAAGCACTCTCTAAACTGTACGATCCAAATCAGTACACTTAAAGCCCTTTCCTCTATAGATGTGTTATCCTTATTATCTTAAAGTAGTCGTGCAAAGAAAGTGCCACTTAACAATTGTGTTTATGAATCCAATGCATCTTGTTCAGTGTTGCCCACTTCAACATTCTTACCCCACTTTGACTCACATTTTCCCTTACTTTTCCTAATTTTGTGGGATATACAATGAATTCTTGATTGCGTTCTCTCCCCTTCCTCCCTTCATTTGCTTACTCCTCCCTTGGCCTCTCCCCCAACGCCCCCCTGCCCCTCCCCCTTCCTCCACCTCTTACAAGTACTCATTTCCTGGTGCTTATTTTGTTGGGCTTTTACCTAGTCTTTCTAAAAAAAAAAAATTATACTATTTGAGCTCTGTCTTGAGGGAGGAAATAAAGGTTAACACATGAACTATTAAAAGAAGAACAAAAAGCCAAAGGCTTTTTTCCGAATACCTCCTAGTGAGCCCACACCCTTCCTCCAGCACCATACATATCCCTGACTCTGGCATTTCTGTTTCTGACCTTCTTTTCGAGGAAGATGTGGCTTGGGAAGTTCTCACTGTCAAGCCTGAGAACTCACATTGTTTTCTCCTTAGTCCCACCATCATTTTCCCCCAAGGAGAGTTTATTCATACTGCTGTAGTCACCACTCCTGCTGGCTAGGAGGCAGCCCCTTCCCTCTGTTGTGAGCTAGAGAGGCAGAAAGGTACCTCCCCTGGGTTGAATAGTGCCCTTCAATGATTCACTATTAGCCAAGACAGCAGTATATGACATTATTGGGAACTAGAGTCTTCGCATAAGTTATCAGTTAAAATGAAAGTGTTCTAGTTTGGGTGGGCCTGAAATCCAATGAGTGGTCCTGTCTTACTTGCTAGCAGGGTGATCCTGGACCCAACCCCCACCCCAGCTCAGCATGTAGCAGGTCTTCCTAAAAACAATGAAGATGATCCATAATGTAAAGGTAAGAGCTAAGACCAAAAGTATGAGAAGAAAACATTAGTGTAAATGTTCATGATCTTGGATCTGGAGAATTCTCACATTTAACACCAAGAAAAATAATAATAATAATGTGTGTCTCATAAAAACAACAAAAATTATATATCAAAGGACAGTATTGACAAAGTAAAAAGACAACTACAGAAGGAGAGGAAATACTTGCAGAGTATATATTTGATAAGGGTCTAATATTTAAGGTAGATAAAGAACTTATAACTCAACAACAAAAATACAAACAACCCAACTAAAGAAATTGATTAGACATATAAAGGAGTTCAAAAAAAAACATGAACAGATGTTTAGCATCACTGGTCATTAAGGAAAGCAAATCAAAACAACTGTGTAATATCACTTCAAATCTACTACAATATATATGTACCCAACGACACTTAAGAGAAAGTAATAAGTGTTGGTGAAGCTATGGAGAAATTAGAACCCTTGACAATTGCAGGTAAGTATGGTAGTACAGCCTGTGTGGACAACAGACTGATAGATACTCCAAAAGTTAACATAGAATCACCATAAAATGTAGCAACTCTACCCTGAGATCTGCACCCAAAAAGGATTAAAAGGGATATTACAGAATGCTTAAATGGGGATGCAGGCTGGCCCATTGTGATGACCAGATTGTATAGGACACTATATTGAAAATGAATGCTGCAATGTTGGGGATGGGGTGGGGAGGATGAGTTGGGGAGGCGGAAGGGAAGTGATGGTAGGGGGAAAATAAAGGAGGAAGTAACAATGAAAAAATAAATAAATACTCAAATACTTACTTGTATCACCATTAGTCACAACAGCCAAAAGAAGCAACCCACATGCCAATCAACAGTTGAATTGGTAAACAAAAAGTAGTATGCCCAAGACATGGAATATTACTCAGCCATAAAAGGAATAAGACGCTGATCCATGAAACAACTTGGATGAATCTTGAAAACATTCTCTTATTCTCAACATTTTCTTGTCTTGTTTCTCAGCTTCAAAACCTGAGAAACCCTCTCCCTATTTTTCTCTTAAGAGACACCATAAAAGGCCACATATTATATAAATCCTTTTATATGAAATATTCAGAATGGACTAATTAATAAAGCAAGAAGGTAGAGTGGTTGACAGTGTAAGAGGAAAAAGTAGGGGTGTTGGGAGCAGAAGGGATTACTAGAATGTTCTCCAAGAGTATTGAAAAATGAATTGAAATGAGCAACAGGCAGTATTTGCACAACACTGTGCTATCACTTGAAATAAAAGGAATCAATGATTTTTTTTCTTAAAAAACTATGGAGAAAGAACAGTAGATGATTTGGATCGCTGGAAGACACCAACCTTGATTATATAAATGGCAGCAACTACTCTGGGTAGTTGGATAACTGGACAGTGGCCTTAGTCTCCTGTGCACCTCTGCTTTCTCATCTGTAACATGAAGATGCTATTATAATAAGATGACTCTGAGGACTACGTCAGTCAGCACCTGTGAAGTGCTTATGTCTGATTGAGAGTAAGTGCTAGATCCAAGCCATAGTGGTCCTGAAGGTTTAGGAATTTCAAATGGATTCTATCACTGTTTGTTACAGCTACCAACTCTAACCTCACCAAAGCCCTGCCATGGTTAGGCTCAGAGTTCATTTTATCAGGTTTCCAGCCCTGAACTTGGAAAGACGAGAGATTGATTCTAGGATAGAATCCATAGAGGTAGAGAGAATACATCCCAAAGTAACCACCAAGGGAAAAACAAGCCGAACTCAGGCCCCACAAGCTCTGGGGACGACGGAAGGGCAAGTCTCCCACCCTGTCTAACAACATTAAATTAAAGGAGTTACTCCCTTCCACCCTCATCACCCCCACATCTGTGGCCACAGATGTTGCAAGAAAAACTAAAACTGACTTCTCTTCAACATCAGGAATTTGCATATGGTTTCTGTAAACCTAGTTAGCCAGTATTTTTTTAAATAGACTTCCTTTCCTAAATGTCGATATATTTGTTTTATAGGAAATTTTATTTTGCTGCAAACAACCTGTCAGGCAAATCTCCAGCCAACCACTTGTTTTACTGTTGTTTTTTTTCCACTCAGAATTTTATCTTATTGTCCTAGACAACAGAAAAGTTATCACCACCAGTACCTTCTAACCTGCATAGTTGAAATTATTTACTAAAGTTGCATTGCAGAAAAAGGTTCCCTATCCTTCCTCTAAGTGAAAACCAGCACCATTTACCTTCTCCAAAAGAAAAAGTAGCTGGCTAACACCTGTAATCCTAGCTACACAGGAGGCTCAGATCTGAGGATCACAGCTCAAAGCCAGCCAGGAAAGGAAAATCCATGACACTCTTATCTCTAATAAACCACTAGAAAACCAGAAGTGGCTCTGTGGCTCAAGTGGTAGAGTGCTCACCTTGAGCTGAAGAGCTGAGGGACAGCTCTTACCCTTCATTTCCATTATAACAGAAAATTGCAGTATATGACAGAATGACTGTATGGACTACAGTGATTTTTCCATTCAGAGGGGAAAGACAGACCTAAAAAGGTGACTTGGCCACAAATTCAGAATTCCTGGCAGAAAGAAGAATGACAGGTCTGATGCAGCTTTTTTTTTTCTAGGCATTTGGCTGCTTATAGAGAGTGGTCTCTGATATGTTTTGATTTTGTCAAGGCCACCTATATTTTTATTGGTTCTGATTGGAGACTGCTCATCCCTGGGGAAAATTATGATGTAGGTATGAGGTCCCAGAAGGGTTTTCTGGAAGAAGATGCTGAGATGGAGTTCAAGTGCATGAGGAATCAACACTGGGGAACAAAATGGGGGTTAGAAGTTGAATCAGGCAGAAGCAGGTGTTCAATATCATATAGTCCTGGAATTCCCGGGCCAGGCTAGTAAGAAACTCGAAGGTGACATGGCTGGTCAGTCCCTCCTGCTTCAGGCAGAAATGTTCACTTCTCTGTATCCATCTCACCTAGTTGCTGAAGGTGTGCTGCCCTGAGAAGGTCACCATCTTTTTGCAATGGGAGAACCCTGAAGGATCTAATTGTTAGAGTCAGCTAAGTTCACATCTGCTCAGCAAGTCCTGAGCTGAAACTTGCCAGCATGGCATGGCGCAGGGCATCCACAAAGGAGATAGCCTTTCTCCAGACCCTCCTCTTTTTCCCTGGCTCCCCCATACCACATACCACTCCTGTTCTTCCTTAAAACTTGTAGCCAACTGCGTAGAAGGTTAGAAAGTGACCTGGAAAGTCCAGCTACAATGACTCAAACACAAAGCTTTTTCTTTCAAGACCCAAAGATAGAAAGCTATCAGGACCAAATAAGTTTGTTGGTATATGTATCTAGTAAGAAATGAGAGCCAGGCACTGTTGATTTGTGCCTATAATCCTACCTATGCAGGAGACCGAGATGTGATGATCACAGTTCAAAGTCAGTCCACGGGGCTGGGAAGGTGACTCAGTGGTAGAGCGCTTGCCTTGCATGCATGAGGCCCTGGGTTGGATTCCTCAGCACCACATAAGCAAAAAGAAAAAAAGCCGGAAGTGGCGCTGTGGCTCAAGTGGTAGAGCGCTAGCCTTGAGCTGAAGAGCTGAGGGACAGCGCCCAGGCCCAGAGTTCAGGCCCCACGACCAGACCCCCCCCAAAAAAGTCAATCCACGCAGGAGAGTCTATGAGACTCTCATTTCCAAATAATGAGCAAAGAGTCAGAAGTGGAGTTGTGGCTCAAGTGGTAGAGTGCCAGCCCTAAGCAACAAAGCTAAAGGACAGCACACAGACCCTGAGTTCAAGCCTTATGACAGGCACAAAGGAAAAGAAATAACAGCAAAGGAAGAAAGAGACAGAGGAGGGGAGGGGAGGTAGAGAGGGAGGGAGAGAGGAGGAGGGAGGGAGGGAGAGATGGAGGGACAAGGAAGGAAGGAAGGAAGGAAAAGAAGGGAAAAGGGGAAGGAAAGAAGTCATATTACTGTGTACCACTGAAAATCTGAGGGGATCTAAGGCTCTGTGTGACTGGGAAGTGACTTGGGAGCTACTCCCACCCAAAGCCTCCCCTCCATACCTCCATGGTTTTGGATCAGCCATGGCTGTTCATTCCCTCGCGGATAACTCCACACAGCAAGGAAGCCATAGTTCAGTTACTCCCCAAAAATCACTGGTTCAGAAGAAACCTGGAAATTCCCTGGTCATCTGGAAGTGAGGGGACATGTGACAAGGGCCAAGACGTCCTGTGCACCGGGCTTTTGTAGGCAATGTCAGAACAGCAGGGCCCTCTGTTTGTGGAGAACTGCTCAAGAGCCCTTGAGAGCTAGAGCCAATCTTCTTGCCTTCAAGATGTGCAGTCAATGCACCTGCATGCTCCTGGAGGAAAGGCGCCTTGAGGATGATCCCACAGCCATTCTCACAGAGCAGAACCACAGCCATACTGTCCCTTCAGTCCTGCATGCGTTTTCTTTGCTTCTGCATGGTCACCCTCCTCTCTTGGGCAGTTCTCTCCGCTGCTTGGTTTCTTCTGGGTTCAGTGCTGGGCTCCAGTTCCTCTCTACTGGACACAGCTCATCAGCAGAGCATGCATGCATGTCTATGCACATCCACATATACCCCCACTACACACACACATTGGCAACATGCCAGTGACACCATCCCCTCCAATACATCTTCCTGTACACATCTCAGAAGCCACTTTTCTCTATGGGGAGGGCTTTCCAGGTTCCACCATTGTTCTGGAACCTGGACTGAACAAACATGTGCCACAGAGTATCCAGGAAGAACCAGCAGTGTGGATCTTACAGACCTGCGGCTACTTCAGGAAGGGTGAAAGGAGCAGCTCCCAGGGTCCCTAGGACTTCTAAACCAGCCGGGAGAACAAGTGTGCTGTATCCAGAGGAGCTTCTGCACCCATTGCACGGGGACACGACCTGCTCTGTGTTCTGTCTACCAAGTCTGAGAGCCTTTGCTCCATCCTCCAGAGGTGCCATCTGAGGCATTAAATACTACCTGCTTCTTGGCCATCAGCCTCCTCACCTGAGCCCAAACACCATCCCTTAGAAAATAGACAAGTGGATGTACAGACTAAAATGCCCTTGGTGAGACTTGGCAATAGAATCACACACATTGGACATGTGGGTCGAGTCATGTACTCTGGACAAGTGGGCTTTTGTAATCAGACCCTCTATCCAAAGCCTTAGGTATGTGTTTCGAACCCAATTCCTCCCATGGAACATCCTCACCAACACATTACCACGTCACTGTCAGCACAGCAAGGCATGGAAACCCCTGACCGGACAAGCCCGGTCCTAAGTTCGCTGCAGGATATAGTACATGCGGACTGCGTCATTGCTCTTGCTTCTGGAGACTGTGGTATGCAACGTGCTTTCACAGACACCATCTTCTGGTTCTCATGAATGCTTTCAGATGTGGGACAGGACTGCCATTCACACAGGCAAGGCAGCTAAGAATGGAGGTGAGGTGAGACGGGGCATGTAAAAGGCAGGCAGGGAGGAGCCTTCTAAGATAATTCACTGGACTATATGATCACAGCAGCAGAAGAAAAGCTATGAGGACAGTCTCCCATGGAGAGAAAACTGGGATAGTCAAGGTCAAAGTCAAGGCTTAGAGAGCCTAATAGGACTGGAATAGGGAGGAGGTGGGGGGGGCAGCAAGGGGTAGAGGAGTAGAGGGAAAGAGGCATGACAGACTTCCAACACTGGAGGGATTTCAGGGCCTTAGAGCTAGTGGTCATAGAAGAGTCCTGTGAAGGCTGTTCTTCCCAGAAGAAGAAAGTAGGAAGAATGACTGGCCCTAGATGGGTGTGAAAAGGCCACAGATCCTTAAGGAGACATCTGTCAACCTGCATCTACTTTCAGCCAAATGGAGCAGGAAAGGCGTGGGGAAGGCTGTGAGCCAGAGATCAGATATGGGAAGTGATAGAGGCATGAATCATAAAGGAAGGAGAGCAAGATGAGCAAGGCATGACTCTCTTCTCCTACCCACCCTAGGTCATCTCCTTCCTTGGTCCTCCTCCTACTCTCTCGCCCAGGAGCCCAGAGACAGAAAGCTTTTCCTCAACCTCACCTGACCGAATTTTTCCTACAGTCCAGTGCCACCTACTCATTCAGCTCATGAGAGGGCCAAGCTTGGCCTTGACCTCTGAAAGGCCATTGCTTTTCATAAGGCTAAGGAGCATGATACAATATTAAGGAATAAAGAATGGGCCTGTGTAGAGGCCTTTCATACTACATGGGAGAGTAATGTTAGCCTTACAGAATAAGAAGGCCTCTAAAAGGCCATCAAATCTAGGTGTCCTTAAAAGATACAGCCTCTCAGTCTCCCAGCTCCTACAACAGCCTGGAGGTGGGCAACATGAGCACAAATTAGTACTTTCTGTACTCTGAATAAATGCATTTGGGGACATCTCCTTAGTTAGCCTTTCTACTTCCTCTTGCATCTGAGACTTGAACCAGAAATGGATCAAGTAAGAGGTGGGGTGGGATATGTCTAAAGAGTCAATGTGCTGATCACATATTCACTGGTTCCTCTTCAGAGGCAACCAAGTATCCAACAGCTTCCGGCCTTGGTCATCTCTTGGACTCAGAGCATTTCTCTGGCCTTGGGAACTTGATTTGTCTACACAGAGAGAAGGCTGAAAGGAGATGAGAGTCCATGCTCCAATGGGACCCATTTATAGTAAAAGTTGCCTGATAAACATCCCAGTTTTCTCATGGGGGTCTGTCCTCTCAAAGAATCCCCACGGAGCCCAAGTGTCCACACTGGAAATGTGCTCAGCAACGCTCACACCCTTTGTTGACTCTTCTCCCTTTGTATTCCTCTTCCCACTTTTCTAACGTGCCTCCTAAAGTTGCCTCATAAGTAAACCTTTTTTCACAAGAAATAGTTTGTTAACTCTAATGAATGACCTGAAGCTTGGGACTTATGAAGCAAAGAGGTTTATCTGACTCCTAGTTTTAGAAGCTGAAAGTTCAAGGTCGTGTAGCCACACTGGTGTGGCCTCTGGCAGGCAGCTAATGGAAGGTGGCCTCAGAAATCATGATTTCTACTCACAGGTGTCTTATTTTGGTGATTTCAGCAACACCTATTTTGGTCTCTACAGGACTCCTTCACAGGGATCTACAGAAAATCCTAGCAATCTGGGCCACACAAAAAAGTGAGTACAAATCAAGAGCATTTCATGTTGCAAGGAGAGAGAGAGAGAGAGAGACAGAGACAGAGACAGAGAGACAGAGAGATGGGGAAAGGAAGGAAAGAAGGAAGGAAGGAAACATCCCAAACAACTTTCCAAAGATCCCCAAACTTGAAATCAGCATGTAGCCCCAAACTCAGTATCTCTCTACACCCAATGCATGGTCTGTCTGCTGAGAATTCGGACTACCTCCTCCTGTGCTTCCCTTCCTTTTCTCATTCATCTCATTCAGTAGTTGACCTTTCCATTCTTGGCCACCCTAGTCACTTGGCCACTAGACCACAAGAGATGAGGAAGAATTCCAGGAGAAAGCAGGAGCATGCTGGGTGGCCAGAGGATAAGTCGTCCCATCAGGGAACCACAGAAGGGAGGTGAGCTCCTAACACCCAGGCCTGGAGCCCAAGCAGGGGAACTGGGGGAGACTCTCCTGGATTCTGAAAGCCTTGTGTATTTTCAGGGAGATTTTTATCCATATGTTTCTGATTCATTCACACTTAACTCATCAAAATGTTATTTGGTAAGAGTCATTTGAAGTCCAAGATGCCTTGTAACAGCCTATTTAGTGAGCCTAGAGCGCTATTTACTCTCTTCTTTTCTGAGAAGGGGACAAAATTTTCCCCTCTTCTTTTCTCTCCAAAAGGACAAGCAGTCATATCCTGTGCAATGAATCAGACATATGAAATGAATAAACCATACGATACAAAGACAAAAGTCTGCGTTTGGGGCTTAGATCTGCCTTGCCCAGTGAGATCTTTCTCTGGATTGCCCCCGTTCCAGGGCTTATTTGATTATGGTGTGCCCCTTTTCAGGTGGTACAGAACACCATCAGAAGCCAAAGAATGCTCACACTGTCAAGACTTCCACACTTCCCAACTCCCATGTCTGCCATCACCCCCTCACTCTTTATGACTCTCCTAGGCTTCAACAAAATAAATTCTGTTCCTAATGAAATCTTCAAGATGTGAGTGTATCACAAGCCGTAAGCAATTACTGAACAATTACTCTGAAAGATCAGCTGAGCCTCAGGCAAAAGCAGTGAGAAACAGAGTACTTTGGGATGAAAAGAGATTCAGAAAGAATCATCCAAAACGAGGTACCAAACTATTCATCGCAGACCCTGTAGAACCTTCTTGCACATCATAAATGAAAGGAGCTCAGACTCACCTCCTCACTGTTTCTCTGACCTGCTAAATTGCTAATCCACTGCCCACAAGAATGGGCAAATTGACCAGAGAGCCCTTGCTCAGCCCAGGGCTTTAACAATTCTCCCTTTAGCCCAGCTTAGCTCAGCAGAGTCCACTCAGAACAGAGGGCCATTATGTCATTCTTCCCTTAAGACAGAGGACTCCTAGGGATGAAAAGGTCAGAGGCTTCCAGTGCCCTCTGGGGCAGCCCACAGATGCTGATGCTTTGTCATTCATGGTGAGGACAAAGCCAAAAAAGTAACCAACAGCTGTACTGACAGGGAGCCTAGCCATCCTCTCAACCCCTCACCCAGCTCTCGTAGTCCTTCCCCAGTCCCACCTCTCTCTTTTACTCAGCCAGAGCAGTCACTGGGATGTTTTGATTGTTCTGACTCCTGTGTGGACTGAAATGAGCAGATGTACCAAACGTGAACATGGTGGTATAGAGGCTGGGATGGCTGCAACTACTTGAAGTGGAGATGGGGAAACCAAATGGTCTGTGTGCAAGGGAATGTCAAAATCCATAGAACAGAGAAATACCATTGCTTACCAAAGACTGACATCTAGTCATCCACATGCAAAGATGGGATCTGAGCCTGGATCATATTTTCCTCCCATACCACAAAGTCTCAGTTTGCAGATAATAAAAAGCCCTGTGTCTTTTAACACATCTTCACTAATGTTTGTGATGATGAGTAGAGAGAGAAGGTACTTAAGACAGAAGCCTTAGTCTTTGACAATGTCATCTTAGAAAGCATCCTCTTGTTTCTGCTGTATTGAATTTTCTAGAAGCAAGCTGGTAAGCCCAGAGCATCCTCAAAGTGAGGGGATTAATGGAAGGCATGAACACCAGGTAGAGATCATGGCAAGAGGACTTCTTGGAGATTGCCTTCTACATCCCACTGGCTGGAAGTTGGAAGACACTAGCTGCCCATTTTCTAAGTATAAGGCCCAGGCCAAATCTTCCCCTGTCTCTAGGATTTCCATTGTATCTGCAAAGTGAATAAGTTAAGACGAGTTCTCAATCAATAAGAGCCTGAACAGCACAGCCTTGTAGAGTGGATGACAGACTACTTAAGGAGCTAAAGCCCCTGGAAAGCTAACCTATCTTATCTCTTCTTCCTTTCAGAAAACCTTCTGAGCCCCTGCCTTTGAACCTCCTGTGGAATAGCCCTCCTGGGCAGACACTATTTCTTCCTGTTATATCCATGCATTACGTTACTCTCTGCTTCCTCAAGTCTAACCTTCCATCTGTTCCATGAAGCCTTGTCCTTTGTTATCTGTGCCTGTGCTTGCTGGCACCAGAGAACAGCCTTTTTAGGCTTATCTCTCTAATAACCTTTATGCAGCTTGAAAATGGAACCAAAACCCATCGGCGCCTGGATGACAGATGACTTTCCATTAATGACCTCCATTCAGATATAAGGAGGTGAAGTTTGGCTGCCCTTTTCCACACAGCTCATTTTCTTATTGTCTTGTCTGATGACCCTTTTTAGACCAGTGACCATCAATTCAGAAAGATACTGAAGGAACAGAAATCGACATGGAATTTAGAAAAGAGAGGAAGAAGAAGCAGCTTTCTAAATTTGAATTTGACATTGCTTAGCACCTGATATATAACATTTCCATCTTCCCAGCAGACTTTTGTGAAGGTCACTATCTCCAGGGTCTTGAGGATGAAACTTAGGCTCAGTGTCCACAGCTAGTTTGGCTGTAGTCAAACCTACTCCTAAACCTTGCTTCAGTATCTTGCATTAGTGTAGGGGTAATTCTCCAGACCTTAAAAGAAAACTATAAGGGTTGAATTAGCAAAGGCCACCAGAGGTAACCTGTTTTATCCCAGCTTGTAGACAGTTACTACCTACCCAAATGATCTCTTAATTGGAGATTCTCCCTAAGGAGAAACTCTTCATAAGGACGGCATATATATATATATATATATATATATATATATCACATTTTCAAATGGATCAAGAAAATGTGGTATATATACCTAATGGAATTCTATGCTTCCATCACAAAGAATGATATTCTATTATTCATAAGGAAATGGAGAGACTTGGAACAAATTATATTAAGTGAAGTAAGCCAGACCCAAAGAAACATAGGTTCCATGGTTTCCCTTATTTGTTGTAACTAGAAAGTGCCTATAAATCTACAAGTAAACACCTGATGGTAAAAGACAAAAAAATGCACTTGGACATGATAAATTATACAGGACTCTAAAACAGTCTCACAGTGAGACCAAAGCAGGATATTCTTAGGAGAGGATCACAAAAGCTCAATAGCTATGTACATAGAACATATACAATGATGTTTATTGAAATGAACTCCAAGAAATGGAAACAAGAGGTTATATTTTATTTTGCTTCTTGTCTTTTTTTCCTTTTCCTCCTTTGTTGCTGTATTTTTAAATTTCTGTTCCTCTTGTCTTTAATGGAAGTTTATCTGTTGTGGGGAGCGGGAGGGGGAGCACAGCAATGGTGGGACAAAGGGTGAAAAAATTCAGCAACGATACTCACTAGACGCTAAGTTGAAAATGAACTACACAACTTGTGGGAAGGGGGACTGAGAGGGGAAAACTGGGAGAAAAGGAGGGAAGGGGTGACACTGTTCAAAAAGAAATACGCAGCTGGGCGCCGGTGGCTCACGCCTGTAATCCTAGCTACTCAGGAGGCTGAGATCTGAGGACCATGGATCAAAGCCAGCCTGGGCAAGAAAGTCTGTGAAACTTATCTCCAATAAACCACCAAAAACTGGAAGTGGCACAGTGGCTCAAGCAGTAGAGCGCTCGCCTTGAGCTGAAGAGCACAGGGACAGCACCCAAGCCCCACAACCGACAAAAAAAAAAAGAAAGAAATACACTCAATACCTGACTTATATAACTGTAACCCCTCCGCGCATCACCTTTACAATAACAATTTTAAGAAATAGATTGTAGATATAAGCATGAGAAGATGTGAGGTGAAAACCTTTAGGCCTGAGGTTGCTGGAACTTGGGACCTCATTAAGAAAAGGAGTCAGTTGTAACTCTCAATACCCATGAGTGTGTCTAAGACAAGAATACAATGAGGCCACCTGAGGTTGGCCCTAGTGCTAGGAAGGGAAACCTTCAGCTTCACCTCTCGCTTCTCTCCTGGCCTCCCTCTTGGAGCCTCCTAGGTCTGGAAGAAGGCACCTTGCATCGTGCTGACTTCTTTCTAGACCTGGCACCACCTGGCTGAAGAGGACCAGCTGTGTGAAAGTGGGAGGCAGCAACATAAATGACCGAAGAATTTCACACGTGGCCATAAACACATCAGAATAGTAAAAATCTGGTGGTTCCTTGTGACCTCCCCAAATCTCTCTCCTCTAGTATTGAGAGGAGAGCCTAAGAGGCACCCCTCAGGGCCAAGTTTACTTGAGGCTCAGGTACAAGCTCCCCTTTCTAAGGAGGCCTCCCCACAGTCCTGGAAGGAGCACAGAATTCTTCCTCCTCTTCTTGCACTAACCTGCCCTATCCTTCTCTACTCACATGCACAGAATGAGTTTGTACCTCATCTATTATGCCATGGAAACTTTGCAGTTTCCCTGCAGTGCCAAAGGCCTTGAAGTGCCAAAAATGTATGATTACAAAGCACCCACCGCTGTGGGCCCTATCTTCTGAGTGTGCTAAGAATGATCTCATTTAATCCCCAAAATATCCCTATGAGCTTAGTTGTTTGCAAATGGGAAAAATAAGAATAAGAGAGATCAGGGGAAAACAAACTTACAGAAAGTCATACAAGTGAGCTAAGACTTGGACCCAGGCAGTCTGGCTCTTTCAATGAAGACTTGTAGCTTTTTAGAGAGACAAAATTGTGACCTACGTGTGAGATATCTCTGAAAACAAGCTTTCTTTAGGACATTGTGTTACTCCAAGATCAGGCATCAAGTCAGTGTGAGGGCCTCAAAGATAGATACTCTCTTATACCCCTTCTACTGGGAAAGCACCATTAGAGAATAGCTTTGTACTGAAAAGCTCTGACTCCCACCCACATACACATGGACTCAGCCTTTCTGGACCTTTAGATTTTGCTCTCATACACACACACACACACAAAAACCACATAAGAGGGACAAAGAATAAGGAGTCCCCCAAGCTGGCACACAGGAATCTAGCTGTCTAAGTGTCCTAGTAGTCCAATTCTGGGTGTCCCTGTGTGCTCCTCAAACCCAGTGTGAGTAGCTTTGGTGTGGGAAGTACAGAAAGGGGCCGAGGAAGGAATATGCAGTCTTGGCTCTAAGTTCCTGTCTTTCCAATGGAATGCTATGGTGATGTGCAGACGTGCTCCAAATCACTTTGTTGTGGAAGCTAGCAAAGAAAAGGCAAACAGGGCAAGGAGCAGTGTCGGCACTAACATAAATTTATGGAACAAATTTTTCCATCCTTCAGGAAGGAGCCTTAGGAATGACCCTGTACAGTTCCTTCTTTTCATAATGGATGACAATGAATTCTTGAAAACTGCTTCGGAAGCCCTTTCTTGGGCTGCACCTAGTCCTGGTTGAGCTCGTTCACACACATGTCTATGTACAAAGCTCATCAGAACCTTCTGAGAAGTTATGAGCTGGGTTCCCTGGCAGGAACCCAGGAATAGGCATGCTTCAAGAAGAGGTCTTTTAGAGGGCTCAGGATATTGCTTAGTGTTAGAGTGCTTATCTTGCACATACCAGGCATTGGGGTGTTCAATTCCTAGCACCTCAATAAGACCACGTGATCTGAGATGCTGATGACCTGGGCTAGCACATCATTCAATCAGCAGACATTTCTGCACACCAGCACTATGCCAATGCTAGCATCAACCTCGCGGTGGTGTATGACTAGATAAAAACACCTGCACACACAATGTTCTGCTCCTACCAACATCTAGGTCTGCCATTCACAAGCCACTGCCCCACTCTGAGCCTGCTTTTCATCTTCAGCAAGTGGAAGAGTGATCCTACATCACTTCTCAGGCCCCTCCCATCAAGCTGTAAAGTCTGGGAATCTGCAGGACCTCTTGCTGAGAGCTGGGGTCCCAGCACAACAGACTCCTCCCTTGCCAGCTCATTGCACTAACCAGCAGAACACATGGCCTGGTCCCTCTTGGGCCCCAGGTCCTGCCCCTACCCAGCTTGCTCAGCTTCACACCACAAGGATATGTGGTGACTCCTCCCATATGATATAGAGGAACATGTTGGGAGACCATGGTACAAAACCTGCAACACAAACACTTAACAAGATTCAGAGTAAATACTAAAAGCTACAACATTCAAACAAGTGCATAAACATGCCAAGAATCCTCTGTTAATCCCAGCCACAAATAGGGCTTCCATATGAAGTCAGGATGGTAAGAGGCACACTAGATGCCCTGAGCATGGTCCAGGCTTAGCCCATCCTCTCCTAGAGGCCTGGTGCCACTCCTGCCAGGCAGCATCTCACAAAGAAGGAGAGTGCTAGCACTCCGGATCTCTCCCATGTCCTTGCTTCAGATGTGCTCTTTAACCTAAGCTCTGCCACCACCTCCCTGGGAGCCAGCAGATGGGGAAGCAGAAGGGAGATGGCTGGTAGGGCCCACTGGCTTCCCATGGAGGACCTCAGCTTAATAGAAGTTGTCATGTGTCAGCTTAAGGCATGGGCAGAGCCGCCTGGGCAGCAGCTGCTCCAGCGGCCCACAGCCAACATGGAGCTGATGAGAAGAGAGGCCACTGGGAGTCCAGTCAGAAAGAGGAGCCCAGGGCCTGACATGGGAAAACCACCAGGCAGCAGATAAGTGGAAAGAGGGGCTCTCAGTATAAACTGACCTCCTTCCTTCATCCAGGCCAGATCTTGGTGTTTACTGCTTCTGTCTTGCTGGGGTAGAAAGGAAACAGGAAGGACAGCATGCAATGGAACTTACTACTTATCTTTACTCCATTTTCCCAAAAAGTCCTAGATCTTGGAGTATTGACTTCAGAGGAATCATGGTGTTCAACTTATTCTACAGAATAAGAGTCCCAGAGATGATCCAAAACCCATCAATCATCCCATATGGTATGGTTTGTCAGCACAGCCCTGGCCACACAGCTTAGCACTTCTCATTACGATGCAGATGAAAATCATAGGATTCATTCACTTACTTTTTTTCTTTGCTTTTTAAAAAAATTATCATCTTTAAGTAGTGTACAAAGGATTTGCTTAACAAACCAGTTTATGAATATGTTACTCAAAGTATCATATAATTTTTTGTTTCAAATTGTTAGCAATCTCCCAAACATTACAGTTTTACAACAATACTAGATATTTTTGTGAATGAAGTATATTGGAATGCCATTTTTTCTCCAAAGTTAAAAAAAAATCTAGACGTCCACAAGATGTTTTTGTATCATAAGGAAAAATAAAAGTTTTAACAAATGCCAAATTTTCCACACATTGTCTCTAACCAGTTCCATTTTCCATTTGTGTAGCATGTGCATCTATAGTCCATGGCTCTTTTTGGAATCTACATTTACCTCCTTTCTGAGGTCTTGAGTTCTGTTCAGAAACTTCTTCTATTGAGGACAAGCAGAAAGAGCAGTTTGTTGTTCACAAGGAAAAGAGGCAAAAATCGTTAGATTTGGAAAGTTGAGACTTTAGCTATGATATATATGTGTCATAGAATGAAGGTAGATGACAAAATCTTAATCCTGTTCCCAGCATCTTCCTATACTGTGTGTTAGAAGAAAAAGGACCATTAGATATGGGGGGTAGAGAGGAAGACTTCACAGGGCTAAGTCTTTTAAGTCACATATATGGAGAAGGATGCCTGAAAAAAGGCCCATTCAGCACTTCCAAGTAAATTCAAAGAAGGTAACTGAAGCATTCAAACAGCCCAACTTCCCAAGACCCTCCTGAGTCTAAGAGGCTGCATTAGCGTCCTGGTTGAAAACTTACATTAGGCATTTGTGTAGAGAGCAGATGCAATGAACTTTAACACGCTCATTATAGACAGCAAAGTAAAATGTTTGTCAAGCCTGTCATTAAAACAGAAATACATATACTGTACCAGGATGATCGGTAAAATATCTTTAATAAGAACACTAAGAGCATTATATTTTACTTAGTAAATATAGTTGTTTATTATTATCATTTATGGATTTTCTACACTCTATTCTAGTGGCCTCAGACTTCTACACTCTATTTTTCTCCCCACTGGTGCTTTTACTTTTGTTAAAAATAAATTAGTAAATTTTCTTACTGTTTTATAGTTCTTTTTTTCTAGTATGTACCTATTCATTGTTTCTTTTTTTTTCAGAAAATTCATCTTCCTCCTAAAGAAGTACACACACACACACACACACACACACACACACACACACACACACACAATAATACCAGGAGTGTGACTGTTCAATAGAAGTCTAGATGATTAGGAATGGTAAAGCTTCATGCAAATGGCTCACATGTGTCCACAATTCTGGACAAAATGGTAATCAGGTAGTTGGTTTTATGGGCTGAAAATTGTGTTAATAACTAACTCTATGATTGGAAAGTCACAGGAGTTAAGTCCCTCAGAAGTGTGAACCAAGTGGGCTTGTTTTCTTGGGAGAAAGGGAAGGGAGTTTGTTCAGACTATCAGAAGGCAATGTGGTACAGGGGAAGCACAGCACGCTAGCAAAATGGACCACAATGGATCCTCGTTTCTTCCTTTTTTTGGCTCAGGTATTTTGGGGAAGGTGTTTATATTCTCTATTCTCTGAGTTTTCATTCCTTCGTTTACAAAGTTAAGAAAATAATAGTTGTTTCACAGCACTTCAGTGAGGACTAAATGAAGTGACATTTATGGACAGTTAAAGACATTTGTAATTATTATTCTGATGGCTAAGACTCCAAATTTCTGTCAGCTGAAAATCTGAAAGTATTAAAGCTTTATTTACAAACAAATGTGAGGAGTCTCCACTATAAGCAATAGAGATTCAAACTGAGCATCAGAATGTTCACCGCCTCCCCTCTCCCGCCCCAAGACCTTCACCCCCATAAAGTGTGTTACACAGGAGAACCAAGTTTGGAATTAACTCAAAACTCCTAAGACGAGCTTTCTTTTAAATCACTCCAGTTCATAATGTACTATGTGATTTTTTTTTTGTTTGTCTTGTATGTTCTTCCCCCCATGGTATAACCCGTTTTCACTGTACTTGATTCCGCCGCGCTGCATCTTATATATACATTTTTCTAATTTGGGGAGGGGTAGGGAAACAACAAAAAGCTGAAATAAGGATACAGGTTGACCCATTGATGTACAAGACACTATGTTAAAAATGATGGGGGATGGGGGGAAGATAAAGGAAGGTTGGTAGGGGAAAATAAAGCAGGGGGTAACAACCCTCGATAGGAAATGTACTCATTACCTTACTCATGCAACTGTAACCCCTCTGTATAGTATCTTTACAATAAAAAAATATATATTAAAAAATCACTCCAGTTCAAAAGTGGTAAGGCAGAACTACTTCTCCGTGTGGGAAAAAAAAGTGTTCTCAGTATAGAAATTTTCAAGCTAAGAGCTCTTTCTGAGATGCCACGGGCCTAACTCATCCTATGCTTCAATAGCTATGGCCATGTTAGTGATCACAAGAGTACCAGGCTCTCAGCCCTCTCTCTGAGCGTATCAGTAACATGCTTTTCTGCATATACCGACATTTTCACACTCCTCTCTCCACTCAAGTAAAACAAGAATCTTTGTTTTCTATTCTGTATAGGAGAAAATTGAGACTGAATGATCCCTACATAATTCAGGGTGGCACGTTCATTTACTAGAGCTGGTTAATGAATCCATATATATCTATCAGGTAGTTGATAAACTATCTGTATTCATTTCCAATTGCTGCCTAATCAAATAGTATGAACGAAGCTGCTTAAAACAGCATATATTCTTCATGTCCTAGTTTCTGTGAGTCAGGAGCTTGGGAAGAGAGTAGCTAGGTCCTCTGCTCAGGATCTCATCAAGCTGTAAGTAAAGTGTTGGTCAGGCTGGGTTCTCACCTAGAAGCTTGGCTAGAGAATGTCATCAAGACTGGAGGAGAATCTCTTGCCTTTGCTAAGGGCCAATCCCCCTTTTAAGGGCTTTCACCTGATTAGAATATGCCCACCTGGGTCAATATCCCTTTAGATCAAATAAACTTCACTGATTTCAAATCTGATATAGTATATGCTATATGCTATACTCATTTGACTGGAGGCATCCTTGGGTCCCTCCTCCACTCAGAGGATTTGAATGCCAGAGGGTAGAGACTATGGGTGAGAGCTATCAGCCTTAGAATTCCACCTACCACATTGCCTCCCCTCAGTTGTAGCTCTGAAAGTTATAGTCACAAAGGATAGAATCCAGAGCCGGGATGCTGTTTAAGCCTATGCTGTCTTGACAGTGGAATTGTTAGTACTCTGAGGCTGAAATGATCATTTATCCATGGTATTGACCTAAAAGGAGGGTATTCTAGAATTGAGATCTAGAGAAACAAACTCCTTCAATTCTGGCTGAAGGTTAGAGCCATCTGAGAGGTTTTTTTTGTTTTTTGGGGGGGAGGGGGTCTGTCATGGGGCCTGAACTCTGGGGCCTGGGCACTGTCCTTCAGCTCTTCAGCTCAAGGCTAGCGCTCTACCACTTGAGCCACTTCTGGCTTTTTTCTTTTTGCTTATGTGGTGCTGAGGAATCGAACCCAGGGCCTCAGGCATGCAAGGCAAGCATTCTACCACTGAGCCACCTTCCCAGCCCCCATCTGAGAGTTTTTGAAGGAAAATAATCTCCCAAATGTCCTGGTTAATTTGGTGTGGAATGAGACCTTGGCATCTTCTACTATTTTTATATTTTGCTTTTGTTTTCCATTTCCTCTGTCAGGAAATGTAAGAGAGAAAATAATCATTTTTGAACTATACCCAGAGTTCTCTTCTCTCATTAAAAAGTCCTGCCCTCAAAAGTAGCTATTTTACTAGAACCTAACCCAAGTAAGTTTTCACCAAAATCCAACCACCAGAGGAAATATGTAACTCTTAACTCGAAGAAAGATTAAGACCTAGGGCTGGGAAGGTGGCTCAGTGGTAGAGCGCTTGCCTTGCATGCTCGAGGCCCTGGGTTCGATTCCTCAGCACCACATAAGCAAAAAAGAAAAACCAGAAGTGGTGCTGTGGCTCAGGTGGTAGAGCGCTAGCCTTGAGCTGAAGAGCTGAGGGACAGCGCCCAGGCCCAGAGTTCAGGCCCCACGACCGGACCAAAAAAAAAGAAAGAAAGAAAGATTAAGACCTAGTCAGAGGACTAGAGAGTCTCTCTCTACCCCTTCCCCATATTTTACCATCAAATTAATTAACAGGGCTTCTGTGTAATAACAAGGTTACAGATTTTTTAAATACAAGTTTAAGGCTCCATTTAGAATTCACTAGACAAACCCAAAATCAGAGGGGTCAAAACACGAACTCTAGAAGACACTTAGCCTTTGAGATCACAGTTACTGAGAATAGTGAGCACAGTCTAACTCCTGGCCAAACAAACACAAAACTTTATACAGAAAGGCATATCTTAAAAGTGGTGCTGTGGCTCAAGTGATAGAGCACTAGCCTTGAGCACAGAGGCTCAGAGGCAGTGCCTAGGACCTGAGTTCAAGCCTCACAACTCACACCAAAAAATCCACATCTATCTCAATTCCTTTATATTATATAAGGCTTTCAACAAAACAAGACATGCTAAAAATCAGGGGAAGAAAACAAGTCTGAAGAGATAAAAGCAATCATCAGACCCAGACTTCTGTAAAACAGAGTTTTTGGGATTATCAGATCAGGAAGTTAAAATTCCCATTATTAACATGCTAAAGTATTTAATGGGAAAAGCAGACAAAATATGCAAGAACAACTGGGTAATATAAGCTGAGAAATGGAGACTCAAAGGAAAAATCTAAAGGGTGCTAGAAATCAAAAGCATTGCAACAAAAATTGTAAGAAGATGTCTGCCTCAAGGAAGACAATGCATAGATTTACTGGGCAGTCTTCTAAAGGTCATGGATAGAACAGGCTGAATGGCCAGGTAATGCAGGTGTAGACCATCAGGCTAATTCTTTCTTTCTTCCTTCCTTCCTTTCTTTTTTAATAAGTTTTTTATTGTGAAAATGCTGTACAGAGGGGTTACAATTACATGAGTAAGGTAATGAGTACATTTCCTATCAAGCATTGTTGCCTCCTCTGTTTTTCCCCTACCATCCCTTTCCCTTCCCTCCCACCTCCACACTACACTCTCCCCCTCCCTCCGACCCCCCCTCCCTGCCTAAATTGTAAAGTTCATTTTTCAACATAGTGTCTTATACATCTCATTGTTACAATAGGTTAACCTGTGTCCCTATTTAAACATTTTGTTTTTTCCCTTCCCCTCCCCAAATTATATCAACATGAAATACAGTGAAAACACGAGTTATACTGTGGGGGAGGAACATAAAAAGCAACCAAAAAAAAATCACATGGTACAGTATAAATACATTAGGAACAACAGCAAGAAAGAAAAAATCACTTGTGTCCCTATCTTGGGGCTCATTTCACTTAACTTCATCTTATCTGGTCATATGTACATAGCTTTTGATCTTTTCTACTTGTCCCAGACATATACTAGTTATTGCAAATAAGGGAAACCATGGAACCTATGTTTCTTTGGGCCTGACTTACTTCACTTTTTTGGGGGGGGTCCAGTCGTGGGGCCTGAACTCTGGGCCTGGGCGCTGTCCCTCAGCTCTTAGCTCAAGGCTAGCACTCTACCACTTGAGCCACAGCGCCACTTCCAGCTTTTTCTGCTTATGTGGTGCTGAGGAATCGAACCCAGGACTTCATGCATTCAAGGCAAGCGCTCTACCACTGAGCCACCTTCCCAGCCCGGTTTACTTCACTTAATATAATTTTTTCCAAGTCTCCATTTCCTAACAAATGGGTCAGTGTCATTCTTTCTGATTGAGGCATAGAATTCCATTGTGTATATAAACCACATTTTCTTGATCCATTCATCTACTGAGGGGCATATAAGATATGGCTCCATATCTTAGCTATGGTAAATAATACTGCAATAAACATAGTTGTGCTGGCAGCTTTAGTATGATCTTATTTGTGATCATTTGGGTAAATGCCCAAAAGTGGGATTGCTGGGTCATAGGGGAGCTCTATGTGGAGTCTTTTGAGGAACCTCCACAGTACTTTCCAAAGTGGTTGAACAAGTTTACACTCCCACCAACAATGCAGTAGGGTTCCCTTCTGTCTACATCCCCTCAGCATCTGTTGTTATAGGCCATTTCTTTCAAACAATGTACACAAGCTGAGAGTTAAGTGTCTACATGGGGGAAATTCAAGCTTTAAATAGCACATGATAAATTATTAGCTAATATATTTCATTCCTATATTGGCCAAAGATGTGTACTCTAGCTATAGCTGTCCTTGGAAACTAGATGAAAATTATTTTAAGTTTAATCCTCTTCTTACATATGCAAATGTGTCATATAGGAAGTTCTCTTGCTCTAGCCTAGCACTATTTAATAAACTTTCTGCAAAAAAAAATAGAAGGGGGGAAAAAAAGCACTAGAGCAGAAATGAAAAATACCTTGGATGAACTTAGCAGCCTAGATACACCTGAGGGAAGAGTCAGCGAGCTAAACAAAAAAAAAAAAAAATAGCAAGAAGAACTTCTGAAACTAAAGTGTAAAGAGTGAAAAGGAATGAGAAAGATGCAATAAAATGTTCAAGAACTGCCAGACTATTATGAACAGTATAATCTTCAGATAATGAGAATGCCAGAGGAGAAGAAAAGGAACAGATATAAATAATAACGGATGACAATTCTACAAATCTAATAACAGACAAAAACAAAACAAGAATCTCAGAGAACTCTAGCCAGGATAAATATCATATATACTTAAATTTATCATATTTAAGCTATGAAAATAAAATACAAAGAGAAAATTGGATGGAGGAGGAAGGACTTTACCTATGGAAGAATAAGAATTATATTCAGCTTCTCTTTGGAAGCCAAGCAAGCAAGAAGTAAATGGATTGAAATAAAATGCTGGGGGAAAATAACAGCCTAGAATTCTGTATCTATCTTCCATATCTCTTCTACTTAAAAAGGAAGGAGAAATAAAGATTACAAGAAAATTGCCACTAGTAAACCTGTCTTGAGATAAATGTTTTCCAGAGGGAAAGAAACTTACATAAGTCTGAATATCATATCTATGTAAAGAATAAGAAAACGTTGGGAATAGATGGAAGTAATATAAGGCAATTTATTTTTGCTACTTTACCTGATATAGCAGATGAATTTCAAAGTTTGTTCAAAATAATATTGCCAAAATACATTTGGTGATTATAACTTATAGCTAAACAAAGTGAATGACAACAATATTATAAAGGCAAAAGCAAGAATCAGGAATATTTTGTTCTCAAAAGGTACTTGCACTGCCCGTGTAATATGCTGACATTTGAAAGCAGACTTGGATTAGTTAATTAGTTGTAATTGTATAACACAAATTATAGAGCAGCTTCAAAAAAAAAAGCCAAAGGAGAAAAATAGACTCACATAAAATGCTGAATTTGAATAAAAGAAGGTATAAAAAAAGAGAAATTAGGAAAACTAATTAAAGTAGCTACATATATATATATCAATTCTCTTTTTCTTTTTTCTACATTTTTACTAGCTTCAATTAGCTATATAGAGGGCGTTCAATTTGGTATAACCATATATGTACACAGGTACCATGATCAAATTCACCCCCTCTGTGATCCTCCCTCATTTCCCCTCCATATTCTTAAACCTATCTCAACAAGCTCAATTGTTCGATCTTCATGCATGCACATACAGTATTTTGACCACGTTACCTCCCTTTGTCTTCGCTCTTCACCCTTGCCACCTTACTTTCAATATAAATGGCTTAATTTTTTTCCCTATAAAAAATAGAGACTAGGGGTGGGAAGGTGGCTCAGTGGTAGAGTGCTTGCCTTGCATGCATGAGGCCATGGGTTCAATTCCTCAGTACCATATAAGCAGAAAAAGCCAGAAGTGGCACTGTGGCTCTAGTGGTAGAGTGCTAGCCTTGAGCTGAAGAACTGAGGGACAGTGTCCAGGCCCAAAGTTCAGGCCCCACGACTGACGAAAAAAAAAATAGATACTGAAAGACTGGACTAAGAAAGAACAATATATAGATAAAGCTAGAGCTATATAGATATATATGCACATATATTCATCAAAAATCTGTACTGCTATTTAATGCTGACATAAATAATCCATGAAATATGTATCAAAATTACTTTGCAATCAGAGAGAGCAGCCTAATATCTGGAAGTTATTGGCCAAGAATGAAAGCAGTTATCAAATTTTATTGTGCATAGGAAGACCTTGCTACAATGCCAGACCTGAATCAGTAACTGAAGAATGAGAATGACATTCTGCATTTTAAATAGACTTCCAGGTTTATTGACTCTGGCATTTCTCAGATTTCACTTTGAATAGCAATGATATATACAATTAGGAATAGAGAGAAGAGGTGCTGAGGTTTGAATGCTTATCTCCTACATAGCTCATGTTGACATATAATTGCTGTTGTGACTACATTGGGAGGTAGACTATGTAATTAGTGTTTAGACATGAGGACTCCACCCTCCTAAATGAACTAATGCCATAATTGAGGAAGTTAACTGCCAGAGTAGATTCATTCATACCTTCCTGTTTTCTCTCTCCTCTCTGTCTCACTCCCTCTCTCTCTCTCTCCCCCTCTCTCTCTCCTTTCTGTTTGCTCTTTGGCCATGTGATGCTTTCTGTCACATTGTGTTACCAAGAATACCCTTTCTAGATGCCAAAACCTTGAGAACATCCTTCCCAACAACTGTAACTGTAAGTCAATATGTTTGTTATAAATTATCCAGTCTCAAGTTCTCTGATGTAGCAGCACAAAATAGATAATGACAGGAGGGAATTACCTCAAATACAAGAAATTATTACTTCATTTGGGACGTCATAAATCAAAGTTATCCAGAAATTGAAAATTATGGTGATAAAAGATCAAGATCTCATTTTTATGACTTATTCAAAATGCATTAAAAGCAATGATTACACTATAAGGAATATTTTAAAGCATAAGCCTAGGGAGCAGGCATTAATTTTCACTTTGTTTTTATGGCTACTAAAGAGAATCTTGTAGGGAGAGCTTCTATACAGGAGATGTGGCAGAGGGCCAAATCATATCCAGCATTCTTAATTCCTGGGGAAATATTTCAGGAGCAAAACTTAATTGTCTAGTAGTAAACTGAAGCCAAAATAAGCAGGAGGGAGCTCAAGATCAGCCAGTCAGAAGAGAAAGAAAGCCTAGCTGCTTTGTCATCCCTGTGGCAAAAGGGAAGTCAGAAGGAAAAAATGAAGTACTGTGAGAGAAGGAGATGAAGTTACAGATTCTAGAAGTTCACAGAGTACTTGCACTATTCCCGTGCTTGGGATGTACACCTCACTGTATTGTAACCTGGTTACTGCTCATTATAGACTTTATCTTTCTATGGCAAGTTCTAAGTTCACTGTTCTACCTGGGACTTCTTGCTTTCAAAATTCAACGAATATTTGTCAGTATTTCCAAGACTAATATCATTAAAAAATAATACAGAAAGGAAAATAAAGGAGAGGAGAGGGGAAGGGAGGACAGTGGTGGGAAGGGGAGAGGAGAGGGATGGTTTACCAACTGTTTCCTTCCACATCCCTCATAACATGGTAGTCACTTGGATCTCTTTTAACTCGTTTTTTTAAAAGTACAGATGTGTTTTTCTACAAGTTCAGAGATAAGTCATTTATTCTACCTAAGGTTCAATTTAAAGGAGAATTAATTGAAATATTGTTCTCACTCTTGTTGACTTTCCTAAAGAAGGTCTTTCTTCTACAGAAGAAAGAACTCAAGTACAAAACCCAGAAAGAAGATTGTGGTGTAGTAATCTTTGTAATGTTGACTCAGAAGATGGTATACCAAACATTTTTCACACAAATGAATCCAGGCCCTTTTCCTACACTCAAACCTGTAAGATGAAGAATATCAATAAAATAATGTATTGTTAAGTCAATACAATTCATTCAAAATGACTTCACTCTTTCATAAATAGTGTGTGGGTGTGTGTGTGTGTGTGTGTGAGAGAGAGAGAGAGAGAGAGCATACTGGAGTTTGAACTGAGAGCCTGTGTTCTTGCTTGACTTTTTCACACAAAGCTGGTGCTCCTACCACTTCAGCTATCCCTCCATTTCTGGCTTTTTGCTGGTTAATTGGAGACGAGAATATCTTGGATTTATATGCTCAAGCTGGCTTCAAACCATGATCCTCAGATCTCAGCCTCTTGAGTAGCTAGGATTACAGACCTGAACCACCAAAACTCATTGTAATGACTGTATTTTTTTTAAAAAAAATAAATAAATGGTTCTTTTTTCTGGAGAGAAATACACCTAGGAAAATAGTTTTGAGGATTTTTTAATACTAATAATTTCTTAGCAACTCGTATTAATAAGTTAATTAATACTATTAATTAATAAATTACTGGTCCATAAAATTTTAAACTATTAAAAAAGACACCCAACCTATCTTAGCTAGATGATGCACAGATCACTAAGTTTTTGAATGCCAATGGGACAGAGTGCAGTTGTTGAAGGCTATGGGGAGCAACAGACTCCTAATGAGATCCATCTTTGGGACTGACTTTGATATTTGGCCTTGAGCAAATCGCTTCCCAACTTGGCCTCTTTCCTATTTGTAAAATGGGCAGATTGAACTTCTAAGTTTTTTTTGCCCATGTTCCATCTTCTGTGTTCAAAACACATTGTGTTCTTTATAATCATCTGTATCTTGAGTTCTACCTTCTGAGATCACATTCAGGATCCTGTCAGGATCTTCAACTCTCTGGACGCCCCTAGTGTTCACCACATAAAGGATGTAGAAGACAAAGATAAGTAATTAGGGATGAGGTAAGTTCCCTAAAACTTCCATTCCATTCCTTAGGATATTAATAAATAACATCCATGAAAATAGTTCCTTAGCAAAGAGACCTATCATTATGTCTTTCCTGGGGCCTCCAACCTGCAGTGCTGACTTGGCTCCACTTTAAAAATAGACTCAGCCCTGTTTCTGAGCTCCCTTTCTTCCAAGCTGCCTAGGGAACTCCACCTTATCTCCTTCATCCATCCCACTACTTCAGAGAGTGGCGAAACAGGTTTGTCCTTGGTTTTTCTGGTCTTAACTTTACTCTTGGTTCATTCCCTCCTCAGGATCCCTTTTAAGTAGAGGTCAGGATTTTCTTGCTTCTCACTTAAATTCTCTCTCTCTCTCTCTCTCTCTCTCTCTCTCTCTCCTCTCCTCTCTCTCTCTCTCTCTCTCCCTCCCTCCCTCCCTCTTTCTCTTTAAATTCAATCAGGGCCTACAAGTCTCAGCACAAGGAGTAGTATGGGAAGGAATGTAGATTCACAGCCCTGTTGTGCTGAATACAGAGCCATACTTACTATACCCAGTTAGGAATCCCACACACTGAAGGATGCTGGGGGCTTATTTCCCTACTTAGCATCTATCTCAATGAAGTCCCACCCACTGGATGACACTCTAAGCTGTTTATACAACTGAAGACTGCTAGTATCTCCTTTCAGCACCTATTTTTTTTTTTTTTTTGGTCAGTCGAGGGCCTGAACTCTGGGCCTGGGCCCTGTCCCTGAGCTCTTCAGCTCAAGGCTAGCCCTCTACCACTTGAGTCACAGTGCCACTTCTGGCTTTTTCTGCTTATGTGGTGCTGAGGAATCAAACCCAGGGCCTCATGCATGCAAAGCAAGCATTCTACCACTGAGCCACCTTCCCAGCCCTCAGCACCTATTTCTAATAGTCCATGTTTATCTTCCAGGGTTTACCCAAGTAAATTTCTTTTCTGAAAATAACATTTGAAAAGATCCACTTTATAGGAGAAAAACAAAAACTGACAAAAGGACTGCTCTCCTTTTCAAGCTGCTAATTAAGGAAGGAAGACAAAAGTGAAGGTCAACTGCTTATCCAAAATATTATCCTATTTATTCAAATATGTCTAGCATTTGGATTAGCATGAAAATCCATCTTCGAGAAAGTTCAACTACCTGCCATGAGACAAATCCTTCCTACTTTCAGAAAAGGTTTACATTATGGCTTGAAGACAGGAAGTCCCACCCTCATCCCACACCATACCCTTCCCTCACATTCAGAGACCTTAAGCAACTGAGCCCTTACAGATTGGGAGGGGTGTTCTGTGCAGCAGGTACCCTAGAGCCCTGCCAGACAGACATTGCCATGGGTTCATGAACAGCATTGCACCCACATGCTCATCACACTTACATTTGCTGCTTCACATGTTGGCTGTACTTTTAGACCAGCAGCTCTTGATTGTGGGTGACTTTGCCCTTTGTGGGACATGTGGCAATGTCTGAGAACATTTATACTTATCACAATTGGATGGAAGCTAGTAGCTAAGTGGGTAGAGGCCAGGGATGCTGTTCAACATAATACAGTGCACAGGTGTCAAGCCCAAGATGTCAGTTGCATCTCGGTTGAGAAACTCTGCCTGTAGAGTGACTCATTTGGGAAGAATCTAGTTTTGTAAATAAGCTCATGAAATTTCCCACTTTGACTTGTGTTCTTTATTTCTAATTAACATGTTTCTGTTTAACACGTCCATTTATGTATGCAATGCATCTTCATCAGAATCACCCTTTCGGTCATTCTCCCTCCTCTTCCCTCCGTCCTCTCGCCACAGTCTCTGCAAGTTTCCTGATTCCATTCTCATACATGTACAGGAAGTACTTTGACTATATTTGTACTCCCCTCCCGTCTCCGACCCTCTTCCCTAATCCCACTAGACAAGACATGTTTCAACTTCCTGACTGAGAATATTTAGATTCAAACCCATTCTCTGTCAAGCTCCAGTTCTGAATTCATTCTTTCATTCACTTTTTCATTTATTTTATATCCATAGATTAACGGCCTGTTACTATATACCAAGTCCTGCTTTATAAAATGACAAATATAAGTATCCACAGTCCCTGCATTCAAAGAGGGAGAGGTCATCATTAAGAATACACAATGGTAGAATGTTTGCCTAGCATGCAAGAATCCCTGGGTTCAATTTCTCAGTACCATATAAACAGAAAAGGCCGGAAGTAGTGCTGTAGCTCAAGTGAAGCTTAGGGATAGTGCCCAAGCCCTCAGTGTAAGCCCCAGGGCTGGCTAAAAAAAAAAAAAAAAAAAGAATACACACTCCAAGTCACTTCTTTAAGGCACACACTGTTCTAAGAACTTTACCAATTCATTCTGTTCTTACAGTAGCCCTACAGGTTGGTATTATTATTTCTTACACCAGTGAGATAACAAAGGTATTTCACTAGGGAGAGGTTATATGACTTGTACAAGGTCCCACAGTCAATAAGCTATGGAATCAGGATTCATGCTGGGGACATTAGGCTCCAAGATCCAGCTGTGTTTTAACCAGCTCATTAATCTTCATCTTATAATTATGTAAGACTGGAATGATATCAAATTATTCAAAAGGAAGGGAAAACAAACCTAAATAGTAGGACCTAAAGAGGAGGCACTTGTGTCCTTGATGGAGTAGGAGGTAAGATCAGAAAAAACTGACTAAACGAGAAAAGTATTCCAGGCAAAGTAACAGCAATGTGTATTAGCTTTCTGTAAGAAATCACCATAGATTCGGTGGCTTAAGTCAACTCATTGGCCTTACAATTTTGTAGAGCTATGACATGGGTCTAAGCTCAAATTGAGGTGTTGGTCCAGCTGCCTTCATTTCTGAAAGCTCCAGGGGGATCTCTTTCCTGTCTTTTCCAGCCCCCAGTGAAGGCTGCCTGCATTCTTTGGCTTGTGGCCCCCATCTGCCTTTGAAGCCAGCCATGACAAGTTGTCTTGATCTCGTCAAATCACTCTACCCTCTTAGTCTCACTCTTCCACCCTTAACTGATTCTGGTGACTACACTGGATCCACTGGTATAATCCAGGATGATCCCTCTGATCAGGTCCACTGATTGGCAACCATAATTTCGTCTATAACCTTATCTCTTCTTTGCCTTTTGTTCTGGGGATTAAGATATAGATGCATTTTTTGAGGGGGGGAATGACTATTTTGCTGTTACAGATAACGTGCTCAACAGTCTTATAGAAGGGAAGAAAAAAAGTTATGGGGAAGAATAAGGTCCATGAGATTTAAACAGAACAAATGAGAACAGAGGCAGACAATAAGCTAGAACAGAAGCCAAAACCGATGTGCCCTGAGAGCTATTTTAGAAGTTTGCTCAACTTCCCGAGAGGAAGGGGACCCTAAGGGAGAAGAAAGGCCATTGCAGGATTCCATATGGAAGGTGATGGACGTCTGGGCTAAGATGTAGAAGCAGGAAGGTGAATATTTGAAAGACATTTTAAAAATGAAATCAAAGGGTTTTAGAACTAGGTAAGTTGGAAATGGAGGAGGACAAAGGGTTTGGAGGCTCCTGGATTTTAGGCTTGGGCAAATGGTGGTCCCATTCCTAGAGAATGGGAACTATACTACAGGAAGTTTGTATGAGAAGAAATTCGACTTCTGTTATGCTAAATAAAACATCCAAGAAGAAAGGTCAGCTAGGCAGATGGGGTTTGCCAGCCGAGGGCCCACTGTTGGTAAATTAACAGTTGGGTGCCTTCAACTCAATGTCTTGTGACTTTACAAACCAAATATCTCAATCTAAACCCCTGGTCTTGATGAGGACTGTAGATTAATTATTCTGATCCCTGTAAGACACAGTCTTTAAGGTGAGAAGCCTTAATCTCATTCATCTCTCTATTTTTTTCAAGGCCCAGAAATATATCAAAGTCCTTTGTAAGACACAAATAAACAAAGTAGAATAACTAATAAGACCAACGAATTAATCAGCAGCCTCTAGCTCATGCCCTCACATTGTCTCTCTTTCCTCTCAATCTCTCTTCTCTTTCCTTCTCTCTTTCCCCTCTCCTCTCTCCCTCTCTCTCACACACATACTTCTCTCTCAGTCCTGCTGGCCTACTCCTCTCCTCATTCTACTCTCCCTCAACCTGTTTCTTTTGGGCAGTCAAGTCTGTTTAGCTAAGAGGGATTTGAGGTCAAATTCTGTGTGACCCTAGCACCTGGAGCCAGGAGACCTTTGACCTAAACGCTGCAAAGGACTCTTCTTTCCTCAACAGCTCAGCCAGGCTCTCCAGAGAGACTTCACAGAACTGACAAGCATTGCTGGATTTTATTATTTGTTTGAGGGTCTAAATTCATGCTGATTTCCTGTTAGGCATATACTTCCAAAAGCATGGCTATGAATTGATTTGTTTAAATGTGAAGTTGTAGCTCTTTCAATCATGTAAATATATTGTCATGTATCTATCATTGTGTAAATTCCTGTTCATTATCCTTCAGGGTTTTCAAGAACTCAACATTCTCCTTCTATAGAAATGAAGCAGAATGGGGAAGTGCTGCTCACAAAGGAATATCCCACTGGGTCAGAACCTCTCTCGGTTTAAACTGTCATTAATCAATCAGTAAGGAAAGCATCTGTTAAGCTCTGATTTTTAGTGTAGAAAAAAAATTACATAGTCACAGTACTCTAAAAGCTATCCTCTATCCTCTTATTTTTTCTTTTTTGCAAAACACATCTGAGAAACAGGAAATTGAACAGAACACATCAGGATGTTTAAAAAGAATTCCAGAGTCAAATATTATTTTATTTGACTGCAGCAAAGCTATAGTCAGAAATTTTTCCTTGTCTTTATTCATCCTTTAAATAAAATTTATTAACTACTTATCACTTGCTACAAGGGCAGTACAGAAGAGGACAGGAGGAATGGAGGAAACAAGAAATAGATAATAAATAAACAAGAAAGTACCAGATCTTGATGACTACAATGGAGCAATGTAAAATAATGAAAAGAGTACTGGACTTTTAGGAATGACCCGTCACAACAGTAGACATTTAAGCCACCCACATGACAACAGGGGAAAATGCATTAACCCAAAGATCTGGGAGAGGTATCTAAATGTAAAGACATTTAGAATATAAACAATTACCTCCAGGACCTTCCTAACACACTCTTGTTTGCAAGACTCCCTGAACTACTAACTATGATAGTCACTATCGTCACGTGTTCAAAGGGCTTGAGGCAACCAACCTAGCTCTTCTCAATATCAGGGCACAAAGACTAAGGGTAGGATTCTTCCCATGCTTGACTCTAACATTATCATTTCTCATTTGTCTTACCCTAGGCTTAAGATTATGTCCAGTCTCCAGGTGGGATCTGCCTTGACATTTTAGGGATAACAGCAGAAAAGCTCCTCCATTTACTTCTTGACCACGGTAAAGGAAGAGTCTGGCTAGCAATGACCTGACCCATTTAGCATCTAGCCTCCTTCTCCACAAACCTCCTGATAGCTGTATCTGGAGATCAGAGTATCCAGTCTTCTCTCAGAAAATGTGATGTCTTCTACCACAGGAAAGCCATTTGTTGTGACCAGTCCCGCTTTGTCCAGCCTCAGTTCATATGGGTGAGCTGTTTCTTGCTGTGGAAAGCCCACTGTTGACTCATTCATCCACTCAACACAGCCGAGGAAGGAATTGGTGAACTTGAAGAGGGAGCAATGGAAATTAAACAAACTAAAATACAAAGGCAAAAAAAATGGGAAAAAACCTATTATCTGAGAGCTCTAGAACAATAAACCCAATAGCTGGAAAGGTAGGAGTTGTATAGACTGAGAGAATGTAAGGCTCAACCATGTGCATCTCTCTCTAGTTAAACAGAATTAACTTCAAGTCCATTCTGAAAATCAGCTTTCAGCCTTGCTTTCTCCTTGGCAAGTGAATTCTGATCATCTAATATAGATACAGTCTTGTAATAAAAATAGCGTCAAAATAATGTCCATGTGCTAGATTTAGAGGCTGTTGAAATAGCTTTGGCAAGCAAACTACAGGATACCCAGTTCAATTTGAATTTCAGATGTTTAGAATAAACTATATGCAATATTTGAGGCAGACTAAACAACAAACTAAACAACTAAACTAAACTAAACAACAAAAAGGGGGCAGGGATTACTGTTTTTCTGAAAGTCAAATTGAACTCGGCATCCATGATTTTACTTTTTCTTTTTAAACCACCATGCAAACCACTCCAGCAATGGGTTCTTGATGAAGCATGGGGCACAAGGCAGAGGAGAAGAGTTTTTAATTTGAAATCAGAACACCTTGCTCCAGAAACAGCTCTCTTATAAGCTGAGCCCCTGGCTAAATCTGTCTCCATTTCCTAGTATGGAAAGTAGGAATGACAATCCTCATCTAGCTCCCCACTCCAGTTCTCAGATGACCCTCAGCATTCTTTCTCAATGGGAAAATAATTGAAAACTACATAGGATGATATACCCATCTGGCCATGGCATTATTGTTACTTAAGCAAAGAAATGGGAGGGGACTACCAAGGGCAACTGATGGATAAGGGAAGAAAAGAATTTCAGATGCCCTCTGCCCAGACTTCTGTCTCTCACTGCCATTACTAATACCTGTTAACTTCAAACCTGTTCATTTCCGGCTCCTGTTTCTAAGTTGCACTTGGTTTTGTTATCAGTCAATAGTGTTTATTTTAGGGCTATACCGTCACTTACACATTAGGTGCAACCAGGTTCCGTTATGTAAGTGTTGTCCAGCTTGGCCTGGTCTTTGCTCAGGGGCAGAGCTGCCAAGGGGGTCATGGGAGGCAGCCGTGATACAAGACCCTGTCCTCTGAGCCAGCCCTGATGCCAGCTGGGTGAGGTAAGCCTCCGCCGGGGTACCATTCATTCACCTGCTGGCTCCTCGCCTCTCACTGGCGACAATCCGCATCTAGCAGGCTGGTGAGGGCGAGAGTAAAAGGACAGGTTTGTTTCCCATGGTTCTTGGCTGGAGACGTGGCCTGAATTCTGTGTATCAGTAAGAGGACCCACGGGAAGCTGGCGCAGGCCTGGAAAACACTCCCAAGCTGGCCCTCCAGTGTTCCTCTGGCCACCTGTCTGGACTCCAGCCTCTGAATCCAGGTCAGTCAACCCATCGGAGGTGCCCCACAAGCCTGAATGATTCTTCTGTACAACCAGACTCATTCCCACCTACCCCTGTGATCATTGCCAGGGGTAATAAGGCTCAAGTGTTCTCTCTGAATCTGAACAAATAAAATGTATGTATTTATGTAATTTTTTAAGCCATCCCCCCTGGGCTCGGAGTCTTTTTAGTCTGACAGACTGGCGATGGTGGGACAAGTTACTAAAGACGGTCATAGAGAGCCCTGTCTTTGAACTTCATGACTCAGATGAAGGCACAGTGGTAGGAACTGAAGAAAAGCTCCTGACAAGACAACACTCGTGATTCTGTTGTGCCATAAGAATAAACCAGCATTGTGTCTGAATGGACACTCAGAACACATGACCTCCACAGGAAAAATTCTGAACCCAAGCTGATATTCTTTTTTTTTTGGTCATGGTACTGGGTCTGAACTCAAGGACTTGTACTAAGTACTAAGCAAGTACCCTATCATTTGAGCCATACTCATGGTCCCTTTTTTGTAAAGTTTACTGGATAGGGTCTCAGTCCTTAGACTGTGATCCTACCTCCACCTCTTGATTTACTAAGATTACAGGTATGAACTATCATGCCCAGCTTAATGGGTCTTCTTATTTTTCAGTGGTAGCAGGTAAACAGAAGGTTTCAAATTCAGCTAGCCAGTGACAAGTGAGCCTTGCACAGGCTTGTTAACATCACCCATACACAACCCATGTCTCACCCTTCCCCTGAGCCCTCCAGTGGCTGATACATGCTCTTAGACAACTACGTGCTCTTCCTGATTCCAGGAAGTTCTTGGAATCAATGGCTCAAAAGTGCAGGTGAGAAAGCAGAGGCTGGGAGAATATCCTGAGAAAAAGGAGTAACTGGTGGCTATGGAAAGCTTCCTTTGGGGGCTTCTTTCAAAGCACTAGTACCCACCCTGGCCTGGAGTCTGCCTCTCTTGCCCTTCTCTGAAATAGTTTCTCTCTATCATTCTAGACCAGATCTAGTTTCACTCGGCTTGGAACTCTCCAGTCCCCTTTCCTGTTGTGAACTGACTTATTTGGATGCACTTGTCAGAGCTTAACTGCAGGGTGTCTGGCAGACCAGGAGCCCAGCTGTGGCAGATGTTCTTTGCAAGGCTCCACAAGGCAAGGCTCAAGGGGACTCAGTTGCCCCTTCCCCTTGTGTCTTCCTCCCTCTCTGGAGAGAGGTGTGGAGAGAAATTGAGGGCAGCTGTACAACTGCAAGAACTGGGAAAGAGAACCTTCATGCTCCCTGGAAGCATGAGAGAGCCTGGAGGAGGCTAGCATGCGGGTGGGCATGTGCCAGGAAGCTGGGTCTGGACTGTGGAACTGGGTCTCGTCCATCCTGTGAGCCAATCTGAGCCTCTCCATCTTGCCTCGTGAGTGAATTTCTAGCGCTGAGTTAGCTCCAGAGCTCGGATGAGTTTTCCAACCCTACAGGACCAAGCAAATCCCTCTCCCCTTAATTGCACAGCACTGAATCTCTCACAATGAGCTTAAACACAGGACGATCCCAATATACCCTACTGGCCAGTGGGGGGCTGGAAAACAACTGGTTAACAACTAGCTCTCCAGGAAGAAAAATGTAGGTATAAAACAAATTTTGCTGATAGGTAACACACAATTTACAAATAAATAAATACAACAAATAAAAGATAACAATAGTCTAATTTCTATATAGCCAATCATAAGCCTATGATTACAGCTTAACCATTATTTGGCAAAGTACTGTGCTTGACAACTGTTTTACAAAACTCCACAAATATGACAACTGGGACTCTGTAAGAGGTCCTGAGACGTGGTAGAGGCTGGCTTCAGTGACTTCTCTACAGTGGGGAGTGATCTCCTAAGATTAAGGCCTAGATAGATAAGCATAGGCCCTGATCTTAGCACAGACTGGACAGTGAGCCCTCACAGGACTAAATGGAGCCTGGTCTCCTTAGTTCACCCAAGGAAGAAAGTCAAGCAAGCAGGATCTGATAAAGTAGGAACAGGTGTCTGAAGAGAGAATATTCAAGGACTGATGGTAGCAGGTGGTAGGTAGCCAAGACGATTCCATAGCTAATGTGAGTTAGAGACTAGAGAGAAGTGATGCCATTAGTCGAGGAGAGCAGGGTCAAAGAAGGACAGTGTGGATAAAGGCATGGTTCAAAGAGCCGCATGTCCTAGCACCCAGTTTAATCAGACTTCCATGCAACAACTGTTGTCCACTCGGTACAAAGCACTCCTCTAAGATAAAGTCCTTGCTCTGATGGAGATTAGGTTCAGTAAAGGAAGAGAGGCAGCTAACAAGTACCCCAATGGTAGTGTAGATTGTGGAAAAAAAGGACTTTAATTCAATATCAGGAGAAAGTTGATGTAGAATCGATTCCCTAAAAGCACGTGAAACAAGATTCTCAAAGAAAAGTGAGGTATGCCTGAGCACAGAGAAGCCAGGATTTCTCAGAATCCTGGATACGGTTATAATGGGTAGGAATTTCCAGGAGGGGCTAAGAAGCAACACTATTTCTCAAGCTTGCTTTGTGGGTAGAAGAACAGTCCATAGATGGAGGTCCATGTGAAGAGCCAGAAAACCTAGAGTTCTATGGAGTCAATTGTGTTCCTCCTATGTAAATCCTTCAAAATCTGGGTTATGGGCAATCAGAGGAAAGCAAGATTGATCCAGAAAGATGGCTGCTCTTGTGGACAGAAGGGCTAATTTTTTGTACTGCCCTACAAACTCTAGGACTCTAGAGGAAATACATTCTCTATCTTATGGTTCTAATGCTGGTCAGAAGTTCTCACTTCTACCTCTCTAGGGATAGAGCCACCCCCTGGGCTATGGGGCTTCGTGAGCAAATAGTCCTCGAGACCACTGGTTCTTGAAAGATCCTGAAGCAACATTGGAGCCTCCTGAGACCTCGTAGTAAGAAATCAGTTCTAGATGAGCCAATAATTGCAGAATGAATTCGGTTTCTCAATGATTCCTAGACTGTGTCCCATGAGCCATGAAGAAGGTTGATGACAAGCTGAAAACACAAGCCTTCTGTCCCCACCCTAATCAGCCATAGAACACCCTACACTAAAGCTTTACGCTGGAGGAGTCACCTGATGCTTGGGAAGAAACACATATTTCCCTAATACCAAGAGCCCCAAGCATTAGCCTCTGGCTTCTAGTTGTACAGACATGGTCTCTTAACTTTTCTCTGCCTTCACAGCGAATATGACACTTACCCAGATGTTTTTCTGCTCCCAGTTCTGGAACAAGGAGAGAGATAGAAAACTCAGACCCAGAGAAAAGAAAGCTACAGTCAGGAGTAGAGCAGAGGTTGCCAAACAAGTCCCACATCTGCCACCGCACAGCGTGGACATACCCTCAGACAATGCTACCAATCCTCTACTCCCAGCCCAGCCCAACACCTTCCCACTCTACAGCTCTTGACACCACTCTTAGCTTTTTGGCCTTTCTCTTTCTCTTTACTCACAGGAAATATGACCAATTTTTTCCCCTGGAGTTCATTTCAATAAATATTGTATTATATGATCAGGGGCACTGAGGCATTTTACCTTCGTGTTCCTCCTTTGGTCTCAGTGTGTGTGAATGTCTAGAGTCCTGCATGACCAGTTTTTGATCCAGCCTTGAATAAGGGCCATTTTCCCTCAGGATTACAAATCCGTTTAACTGATCCTTCCTGTCACACAGACTGAGCATGCGGAGGCAGATCTGGGAGGCACCCTAGCCAACCTGCCTCTCAGATATCCTTTCATGGAAATGAGCCCTGGTTCCTGCCATATCACCAAGATGGAACTTTGGGTCCTGCTGATGGCTTAACAGGGCCAGGAGAAACTCAACAAGCATCCCGAGTCTGTTTCCACCTCTCTGCAATGTGAGGAGACCCTGACCTATCACCTTACTTAACTTTGAATCATAATAACAAGCAAGGTAGTAGCCAAAGGATGGTGACAATCCTTCACACAGGCAGAGAATCAGCAGTAATCTGAAGTGTCAGTTATCCTGAACTACTGTTGAGAGATACAAAGACAAGACTGTTTTGCTTTTGTGGCAGACTCCCTTCCAGTCCAATTCCTCTTTTCTCAGCAGCCACCCCTAAGACAGCTTGACCTTGACAACCTAACCTTGACAGAGGCAATGGTGAATGTACTTTTGAAAGAAGCCCTTCAAAGTCACCTCCTAGCTTTCTGGAGGAGAAAGTTGCTGGGGACTGATCAGCGGGACTCTAAGGAAGGACTGGTATTTTCTGGATGACAGATGGCAGTGGTGGTAGGGCCCCACAGGTGGGGAAAGGGAGTTAGCTGGGCAAATGTCTTTGTCTCTGACTGTGACACCAGCCAACAAACCTCCCTGGAGCCAGACAGTCCAGGTAGACTGATTGAGCTAATTCACTTTTTATCTAGGAGCAGCAAATAAGGTTATAGCCCTAAAGGGGTGACGATGGGATTGTGCCCAGGAGAATGGAGACCCAAGAAACACTGCAGGTGAGCGGGAAGCAGGGGAAACGTTTCTCTCTTGAACATTTCCTTGTGGGTTTCAAGTGATTCCATTCAAGATGGGGACCCTGGGCTTCTCACCCTCGACTGTGGCCCTCCACATCCAGAAAGCATCAGAATGGTCTGGAGGACTTCTTAAAATCAGAGTGGCTGAGTCCCATGCTGAGCTGTTTATTCAAAAGCAGAAGAGATGACGGATCTGTGTGTCTAACAAGTTTCCATTTGATGCTGATGCTGCTGGTCTAGGTACCACTCACTCTCTGAGATCTGCTGTCTTAGGCCTTTGACAAAATCTACCACATCAGCAGCCACCCACAGCCTACCTGCTGCCTTTGCTCAGGTCCATCTCCTTCAATACCCTTAGGAAACAAAGGTCACCTGAGACCCTATAGGGGAAGAATAGCCATTCCCTCTCTCTCCAATGAGATAGCACCATGATCCACTCTCCTCATCTACGTTGAGGAGCTTGGGCACAGTGATTTCTCAGAAAGCCCTTTCCCAGATTCTGTGAAAGGGAAAGGACTGGCAAGCTCCCCCAGCAAGTTTGCCAGACCAGCTCTGCTCTCTCCATCACCAGACCCTTGTATTAAACACATCTTTAACTTCCCAGCTTCCAGTCCTTTCATCCACTCACATCAGTGCTTGTCTCATCCAAAGACATCTCTACATCCACCACAGTCTTCCTCCCTAGGCTTAAGATCAAAGCAGAATTATCATTCTGTGGATCAAGAGTTTGACAGGGCTAAAATCTAAGGATTATGGTTCAAGACCAACCTGGGCAGGAAAGTCCATGAGACTCTTATCTCCAATTAACCACCAGAAAACTAGACATGGAGCTGTGGCTCGAAGTGGTAGAGCACTAGCCTTGAGCAAAGAGCACAGGGACAGTGCCCAGGCTTTGAGTTCAAGCCCAATGACCCAAAACAAAAAAAAACAAAAACAAAAGATGTTGACCAATATTTTAATGCTTCCACTTGCCACATTTTATCTAGCACCCTCTGGTGCATCTCTAGAACAGAATCTCATCCACAGTCCTCTCCCCGTAGAGCTTCCAAGCCCACCCAGCCTTAACTGGAGGCCTCTGCTGCTCCTGTCCCAGCTTTGGCTCAAGAACAGTAAGGAGTCTTGAGAAGAGACCCAAGGCCTGCCTCTAACTTTCTAGAAAGATCTTTATCACTCACATAGAGACCTTGCAGAACTCTCTATTTGTATGAGAACAAAGAACCCTGCAGGCAGACTATTCTTACTTCCAAATGACAGCCTCGAGGCAGAGGAAGTCTTAGTCTTTTTACACTCTCCCCTCCCCAACTCCTTCCCCACTTAAATGTTATTCCCACTTTCTGACATCTAGAGGGGAACATAGAGAACGTGGGCCTCCGTTTCCACAACTGAGAGATGGGTACGTGCTCACAGACCCCTGCCGCTGGTGGCAGTCTATAGACTGTGCATCTCCACAGAATTCACTCAGTAGTCATCCCATGTGTCCTTCCTCTGCCCTGCCAGATTCTCATACTGGTCTTCCCTTGCCTGTCACTAACAAATCACAGAGCTGGCCTAAGGCACATTCTTCTAGTGTTACAGGTGAGGAAAGCTGAGGACCCAAGAAGAAAGAGGAGGTGCCCAACTGTAGGAACAGTTAGTTCCTTGTGAGGCTGAGGAACGCAAACCCTGGTGCTCCAGACTTGTCTTGGCTGCTAGGCCTCTGTGGCACTCACTGAGGGGGGAACAAAGAATGAGTTCGCCATGAGACCCAGGGATGCATTAGACATCACTGGATTCTTGAATGCACTGGGTGGCCTCCAGCAATACTTCCAATGAATGCACTATCCTCCTCCCCGGCCTGTGGGCCCCTCTACACTATTCTAAAGAAAAGATGCTGCAGTAAACAGACACATCCTTCTTCTGGTACTGGGGATAGTTGGGGCATGACCAAAATCCAAACTTTTGGCAAAAATTAGGTTCACCATTATCCAAAGCAGAACTGAGAGGAGATTCACACGTAGAGGTGTTGTTCTTAGGGTATTCCACAAAACAGCTATCGTGAGATGCTTTTGAAGAGAGACATTTTTGAAACTCCTGGAGTCTAGTTTGAGAGAGATTCAGGATCTGTTTTACAGAATAAAGGCTCTTTGAAGTCCTGTAGGAAGAGATCTGGTGGCACTTTCCGTCACCAACTCTCAGGGTGCTGTTTCTATGGCATTCGAGACCAGCATAGCTCTGCTTATCCAGGTCCAGACAAACTACTAAGAAAAGGAAATCTGCAGTCACCAAGAGTTAGTTACTTGCAAAACCAGCCAAAGGAAAGGTGGAGAAGATACAAAATGGAGAGGAAGGGAAGAGAGGGGAAGGGAGAAAAGAAGAAGGGAGGGCATCAGAGGAGAGGGAAGAAGGGAAAACCCTGCAAAGCCTAAAATAGTCCCTACCTAATCTTTACTGTAAAAAAAAAAAAAATGAAGGAAGCAAGCAAGCAAAGGAAACTTTGCTGACCACCAACCTAACCTATTCTCTTCTCTGACATAACAACCTAATTATGCAAAATATTTCCCACAAAGAGAAGGATCTAGACAATGAAGACAGAAAACAGTAACGGCAGCCTGAAGCATAGTTTAGGCACCAAAGATTTCTCTAAATGCAATGGAAATTTAGGAAGAAGTCTCGGCAGCAGGAGGCCAGGCCCAGTGAGCTCCGAGAAGATTGTGTTGGGGCCAGGGAGCTATAAAGACAACCCACGGGGTAGTGAATGTGAGCGGCCAGGCCTGGAGCTGGAACACAAGACCCATCTGAGACCAGCCTGGCCTGGCCTGGCCCTACTCTGTAACCAGACACAGCCCTGACAGACATGAAGGAGGAGGCAGGCCGGCAGAAAGATATACAAAAGGATTCAGAGGATTTGGTTACCAAGTTGCACCAGCCATTTCCTGGAATCCCATGAGTGAGTTCTGAGAATTGGAAGGAGGGGTGAGGAGGGAAAAGCAAGACACATAGCTGTCTAATGACAGGTATTATGTGGTGGAAAGGAGATGTGCCTTCCTCTCAGGTCAAGCCAGGTTAGCAGGCAAAACTCTCCAGGACCCCAGCTGCTAGCAGAGAAATGCTTACAGTCTTCCCAGGCCCACCCCATCCTTGGAAAGCCTGAGAAGCAGACGCATTTCTTTGTACCAGAAATAGAAAACAAAGGTCTTTTCTTCTCCTTCCTCAGGTCTCCCTGCTCTTTTGTCCATCTCTTCCATTCTTCCTTCTCCCCATCAACCTCCCTTCCACTCTTCCACAGCTTCTGCCTCACCCCTTTCTGTTTTTCTAGTTCCTCTTGGAACTTGTCACTCTACCTCCCTTTATTCCTTTTATGCTGCGCATCCGCAGCTACCTGACATGGATCTGAACCCCTGTCCACAGCAAATCAGCAGGATTTGGAAATGAGAGTAATGAGTGGTGCCTCCCTTTTCATAAAAGATTCACAAAGATTTACCCTTTGTGGGGAGCTAAATGATCCCAATTTTCAATTATGCTTACTTTGCATTTCTCTCTTTTTTTCTTGCCAGTTATGGAGCTTGAACTCAGGGCCTTAGCACTGTCCCTGCACCTTTTTGCTCAAGGCTAGCACTCTACCACTTTGAGCCACAATGCCACTTCTGGTTTTCTGGGGGTTAATTGGAGATAAGAGTCTCACGGACTTTCCCGTCCTGGATGGCTTTGAATCACAATCCTCAGATCTCAGCCTCCTGGGTAGCTAGGATTATAGGCGTGAGCCACTGGTGCCCAACTTTTTAGTTTTGTTAAATAAGTTTTTATTCTCTTTAAGTAATTGTACAAAGAGTTTCCACTTAACAAAACAGTTTAGGAATACAATATAACTTGATCAATGTCACCTCTTCCAGTACTCTCACCTGTCCCTGCCCTACTCACTCTTCTTAATTTTGAAGAATATTCATTGGATTTTTATGTGCACTTTGCCCCCTCCTCCTCCTCATTCATCTATCCCTCTCCCCTTGGCCCCACCCCACCCCTTTCAAGTACCCTCTCTTCCTGGTATTTTATTTTGCTGATCTTTGATTTTTGCTTTCTAAGGAATTACACTATGTGAGATCTCCCATGAATCTGCCATTTTACAGCTAATACATTTGTAAACACTTGCCATTTCCATTCTTCTTTTCTTCACTACCAGCCCAGGAAAGGCAGGACTGCTTTGTCTGTGCCTCCATAGTAACCGCATGCATTGGCCATGAAAGCACCCAGTTATGAGAGAAGGTGGATCCACCCCGCTTTGGGAGGGAGACAATTCTTTCTGACAGTGTGGGAAAGGCCACCATTACCACACTTGCCAAAACAGCATATTTACAGTTGGGACCATCCTGAAAAATCTGTTGTGTGGAAACAATATCTATTTTCCCAGGCTACGTCTGAGAGAGAGATGAATTCAGTAAGTGTTCAGGCAAGGTATATCCACTTATTTAAGTGTTCAGCTTTAAGAAATCAAGATGACAGGGAGTAGAAAGCTAAAGAGCTGGAAAGCCAAGTGTCTTGAGCAGCCCTTCCAGCTGATCAACATCCCCACTTCTGCAGCAAACATGCTGGTACCAACTACAGATTTTCCTGCAAATCAATCAAGGTAGAGGTCTATTTCAGAAGATTACAACACAGGGGCTTGGTTCAGTATTATCTAAAGGTGGCAGAGGAAAGATTGGGCCTTTATTGGAGGTAGTTCATCTTTATCTCACCCTGGCTTTTCTGAAATCTGGTGGGTCACTGGATACATACAGAGTGACTGAGGGGTGTGTGTGTGTGTGTGTGTGTGTGTGTGTGTGAGTGAGAAAGAGAGGGCAAGAGACAGAAAGATGGAAGGAAGGAAGAATGGGAGGGAGAAAGGAAGAGAAAGAAAAAGAGACTGTTGAGGATAACATTGTAATATGGTACCCACACAGAAGCAAAGACCAAAGTATGTCCTTGGCCTCATGTAAAAGGTTCCCAAAGTAATCTGTGCCCAAGGATTTGTCTTGACCATTGTTGTGACTGGTTTTACAACCTAGAAAACTCTCTCAACCTGTTCTGAGGAACTTCCTGAATCCCTTTGACCTTCCTAAGATTTCCATTCCCTGAGCTCTCAAGCACAATTGCCTGATCACTCATCTGGCCCTGCATCCTCTCAATCTATCTGTGTCCACAGAGAAGAAATCATTAGGATTCTGTACAGAAACCTGCACATCCCTTTTGGAGGCTTTTTGCATGCTTTAATCTATTGTTCTGGCCACAAGAATAAGTTCTTGGAAAGTATCAGTGAATAAAACTCTTATCATAAAACTATGGCAGAGAAATATTGTCTGTCTTCCCTCTAACATGTTCTCTTGGTTACTTTAGAGGGTCTCCCTTTCCATTTATTTTAGCTGAGTTTCTCATTGCAAAATAGTGATTGAAAGGAAAAGTCTGGAAATAACTGAATACAAGTGCCATGTTTTGCTGTCTACCACAGAACCACGTCAACTCTATACATCTTACTATCTGTGGTGGTATGTCCTAAGACCCTGTGTCTTCGTTTAGATGTCTTCTTGGAAAGACATTGGTGCCAGGACTTATTGGCACCACAGCTCCCCCTGGTGTTCTGGAGGAATGGACTGTCTTAGACATTGGTGGGAGATCAGCCAGGTTAGAATTAATAGTCCACCTAACTCCTCTATGAAAATAACAAAAGACCTGGGAAGCCCCAGAGGATATGGAAACCTGAGTTTGTCTGAGTCTGAAAGTTCTTCAGTTCCAGTTTCCACATTTCCAGTGACACCAGGTCCATATTTTATTGGTAATAGGTGCCCACAACAAGGAAGTCAGGAAGAAAGACAGAGGAGACACTGGGAGGAAAAATGGAATCATTTCATCCCTCTCTCATCTCAGTTCTAAGAAATATGGCCTGTGCTCCTTAATTCAAGGCCTGAATGGAAATGTAGGTTAGTCTAGGGTTTGTTTTGCTCTTTCCCTTGATCTATATTGTGTAATCATGCTCTCATTATGAGTCTAATTCCTTGGGAAAGGAAGTGGCAAGAAAAATCAAGTCTCTTGCTCAACAAATAGCTCAATGAATAGTTTAACCCTTTTCTCCATCAGAATTTCTTCAAAGTATTTAATGAAGCAAATTGAAATTTAAAGAGTTCCACATTTATCTGAGTAAATTCAGAACCACCAAAGACTGCAGTATCCTCAAGTTGGGATTCTTTTTAAAGCATCTGTCACAGTGGCCCCCTTTATTCATGGAGGATGCATCCTAAGACCTCTAGGGGAAATACCTAAACCCACAGATAGTATTGAATCCTGTGTATACATTCACAATATTCTGATTTTTATTTTTTAATTTTATCTATCTATTCGTTATCTACCTATTTGCTATATGGGGTTTGAATTCACTTCGTTCTGACTTGGTAGGTGGGTACTCTTACCACTGAGCCATGTCTCCAGCCTTGATTTTTGCTGATTATTTTTCACATAAAAGCTCCCTCCCTCCTTGGGCATGAGTGCAATACATCTATGGTAGGCGCACACCACCTTATTCAGCTACTGGTTGTGAAGGGAATCTCTCGAACTTTTCTACCTGGGTTAGCCTGGCTCTGAACTGTGATCCTTTGAATATCAGCCTCCCAAATAACTAAGATTATTAGTATGGGCCACTAGATTCCAGATTCCCCTTTTCAAATAGAGGAAGCACTTTATGGCTTCTCTTGGGCACATGCAAATTGCCACCATCACTATTTTTGCATTTGAGTCATTATTATGTAAAATAAGGGCTTCTTGAACACAAGCACAGTGGTACTTTAACAAGAAAGCTGATTAGCCTGAAAGCTACTAAGTGATTAATGAAGAATTAGTAGCATATACAGTTTGGCCACCCTGTCTAAAGGAATAATTGGTGTCCTGGTAAAAGGAAGCAAGAAGCTGTGAAATTTCTTCAGGCTACTCAGAATAGCACACAAAATAAAACTTATAATTTGTTTATTCTTAGAATTTCCCACTTAATATTTTCATATGTTTGGCCATTTTTAATGCCAAAAAACTACTGAATAAAGACATAAATTCTGTATACACTTTAATTAAAATAAATCATTAAGAAGTCACTAAATATCAGATACTGGTAACAGATTATGTAAATCAAAGTATACAAACATTTTGTATTCATACATAATACACACATATACACATGCCAAAGTATATTAAAATGATGTGTTTTCTGTCTCTGTTTTAGCTAAAGACCTACAGAGAAGAGAACAAAATAACAGGAATGCTAGAATTAAAGCATTCCACATATCACAGGGGCAAGGCAGTCAGGTAGAGGGTACTTAATATTCCTGGGTGAAATTGAACTAGTAGGGACAGAAATCATGGTCGTATGACTCAGTCTCCCACAACTCAAAGAGATAATTCTAAGGCACATTCCACAGAGTCCCCTAGAGAGTACCCAATGGAATGGAATCCCAGTTACTCACAATAGTAATCAACTCAGAAACATATTGTCTATTTTCTTCATTCCATCTCCCATATATCCTGTCTTCTCTCTTCTTTCTACAGTCTTCTTCCATTGTAAAGCCTAGACTCACATCCTTATCCCAAGCTCCATTAGAAGGTGAGATAGAATTAAGACATCTCCAAAACATATTTTCCCCTTTCACACAGGTTAATGGATATCAAAAACTCAGGACTGGAGTTATGCACAACAAGCTTCTGGGTCATGTCTCATTCAAATAAAAAAAAAACCACAAAAGCTGGGGCTGGGAAGGTGGCTCAGTGGTAGAGCACTTGCCTTGCATACATGAGGCCCTGGGTTCTATTCCTCAGCACCACATAAGATAAAAGAAAAAAGCCAGAAGTGGTGCTATGGCTCAAGTGGTAGAGCACTCGCCTTGAGCTGAAGAGCTGAGGGACAGCGCCCAGGCCCAGAGTTCAAGCCCCACAACCAGACCCCCCCCCAAAAAAAACCACAAAAGGAAAATAAGGTTCTCTAATTAGATCAAGCAGAGGAGAAATACACAAAAATACATATAAACTAACAATTCATTAAATTATCCTATTATTCCTATAATTATCCTATTATGCTCATCACTGCTACTATGATTATGAGACACCAGGGACATGATCCAGGTCAGACAGTTCTGCCCTTCAGGGACCTAGAACACTAAAAAGACTCACAGGACTAGGACCTGCTGAAAGCAGTTCTTCTATCCCTAAGAAATTCTGTTGCTGTTCCAGCTTCTTAGAATGTGATTGAGCAGTAGAGAGCACAGAGTTACAATACTGAGTGCCAACCACAGGAGAGCTGAGATTTATTATGAGTCTCCTTCCATTTTCCAACCTGGAGCCCAAGCCACATCCAAATAGACAGCTGGGTTCCTTTCTTCTTGGGTATAATGTCTTGAATTTCCTTTATGTACCTCAAAAAAAAAAAAAGGGACGAAGTGGATGGACAGTGCATGGTTTCAGATAGAGATTTGGATGGGAATCCAAGGGAGAGGGTTGCCTTATACAGACTCCACTTTCCTTCCAGACTTCAAAGTGGCCTCAGGACCATTTGATCAATGGGAGCCCAAGTGAGTGGGGCCTGGCAGAGTCAGTAGTGCCAGCCATGAGGGGGTTAGTGCAGAGGTGACAGAGCCAACAGGAGTCCAGCAGGTAACATGTAAGTAACCTGAGCAGAGATTTGTGGAAGCAAGGACAAAGGGAAGAAAGCATTCCCGTCTGAAAGATGACTCAGCCCCAGGCAGTTGAGATCCTGTATTGAAAAATACTGTATTTTTTAAAATCAGTCAAAAAGTCAAAAATTTAAACTTTACATGAAAACAGCTGCAATCTTGGCGATAGCACCTTTGTTGGCCTACATAGAATGTCAAGGAACATATGTTAGTAGGTTATAGTTGACTCCCAAGCCACAAGGTGATTGTGTATCACATCAGTAGAGTTATCTACTATAATTGGAGAAAGTATTTGAAAGCCCAAAGTGGGCTGGGGGTCTGGCTCAAGTAGTAGAGCACTTGCCTAGCAAGTGGGAAGTGCTAAGTTCAAACTCCAGTAGTGTCGAAAAATAACACTATAATAGACAATTAAAAAATTAAATGGAGGCCAAATAGACTTGTTTTCTTAAGTTGATGGCAAAATGTTAAAATGTTATTTTTCATATCATTTATAATCTTGTCACAATCCATTTAACAGTTTGATTAGATTTCAGTGAAAATTATCTTCCAGAATAGGTCCCTCCCACCCCGAGATTGGGATTAAATAATTTTACTACAATTAGTATATATGGTACAGAATTTCATGCAAATAAAGTGTGCCAGCAGTGGGATAATATATATAAACAAAAAACAAAAAAAGGACAAGTGTACAAACCTGCTGCTGCTTAGATCACTGCAGCTTCCAGCGCCCAGTTTCTTTTACTGATTTAAAAACAAAACGGAAAAAATAAAAATAAAAAAAGTTGTGCCTGAAACAAAAAAAAAATTAAATGGAAAAAATGAAGAAATATTTTAGGGAATGTGTTGAAAATGGGTAAGAGGAATTACACTCAAATTCATAATCTTGTGATCTTTAATTTGGAGCTGGTTTCAGTGGCTAATGTTATGATGAGACTGTAATATGATGGCCAGCATTGTATCACATAAGGCTCTGGCCCTAAAAATAGCCTCTTTGCTGCTTTCTTCCTGACACTGCCAGTGTCCAGTGTCTGGTTGGAACTAGTAGATTCTGTGCCTTAGCCTTACTCCCTTCACCTTCCCATAAAGCGGCCCTTTTCACAGAACATCAACATCCTAAGACAAGTAGAAAGATAAGCTATCACATAAAGATGTCCAGCAAGAGGCAAGGGTGTCTTAATAGAAGACAAGCTTGCACAGAGTTAATGGATTATGGATTATATGGGCTAGGTACTGATGGCTCATGCCTGTAATCCTAGCTACTCAGGAGGCTGAGATCTGAGGATCACAGTTCAAAGCCAGCCCAGGCGGAGAGACTCTTATCTCCAATTAACCACCAGAAAACCAGAAGTGGCTCAAGTGAAGTGGTAGAGCACTTGCCTTGAGCTAAGGAGCTGAGGGACAGTGCCCAGGCCCAGAGTTCAAGCCCCATGACTGACAAAAAAAAGATTATATGGAAGTTAGATATAAATTATAAATGTACATGTCAACATATAGGGCCACATACACAAACAATATTAAGTAAGGTATATGGCAATCCACAGGATTTCACTGGTGTAACTCCTTTGAACAACTAACTTACAGAATGAATCCCAGGAAGCTGGAACATGTGTTGTCAGGGGATGGGAGGCAGTTTGGTCAAAGGGAGGGGGATAAGATGATTAGAAAGGGGAAAGAGGCATGAACGTAGGCATAATATTCAATGTACATATGGGAAAATTCTAGGAAAACAGAGGATGGGTGAGGTTGGGAGAGATGGAGAATGACGAAAGGAATGACACTGATCAAGAAGTATTGTACACCCAAACGAATGTGTTGAATTGAATCCCCTTTGTGCAACTAGCCACAGGTAATTAATAAAAATAATAACAAAGATGAAGACCCAAAGAAAGGAAAAACATTACCCCAGGGGTTAGATGCCTATGAGAGCAGACCAGAAGACTGCTGGAGTCTAGCTCAATCTTCACGTGCTTTTGAAGATATAATCAGACATAGGTGCTAATAACTTAAGCACAACCTAAGCTATATAACCTAAAGCAAGTTAATTATTCAGACTGTTTCACTTATCAAACTGGGTATAATAGTTAGCGGGATGGTACAGGCTAGATAAATAAGTTCCAGAGCAGAATTTGACCAAAGTACAGCCCACAGGCCAAATCCAGTCTGCAGACATCATTGTAATTTTATCAGAACATAGCCATAGCTACTCTTACCCACAAAGATTAACATGACTTGGAAACACTATGGTAGAGTATAATTTGGGTTGTAATTGCTTATCTTTCATAGGACTTTAATCAATAAAATATGAAATGCCCTAGACACTAGGTGCAAATGTTCATATCCTAAAAGTTCTCCTCCACCGTTACTAACTTCAATAAAAGTTTTCTTCTAAGTTGATACAGAGATCCTTTACACTGGTAATTTTATACTGTTCTAATTATGATTAGATACTCTTAGAAAATAGCTATATAGTCATTCTTCAATAGTAAAACAAACTATAACAAGTTAGCAAGCCGGGCACTGGTGCCTCATGGCTGTAATCCTAGCTACTTAGGAAGATGCGCTCTGAAGATCATAGTTTAAAGCAAGCCCAGACAGAAAAGTTTGTGGGTTTTGTTTTTTGGGGTTTTTTGGGGGGGGTCCGGTCGTGGGGCCTGAACTCTGGGCCTGGGCACTGTCCCTCAGCTCTTCAGCTCAAGGCTAGCGCTCTTCCACTTGAGCTACAGCGCCACTTCCGGCTTTTTTCTTCTTGCTTATGTGGTGCTGAGGAATCAAACCCAGGGCCTCATGCATGCAAGGCAAGTGCTCTACCACTGAGCCACCTTCCCAGCCCTAAGCTTGAGATATTTTTATCTCCAATTAACCAGCACAATGCTGGAAGTGGAGGTGTGGCTCAAGTGATAGATTTCTAGCCTTGAGCAAAAATGCCAAGCGAGAACTCAAGGCCCCTGAGTTCAAGCCCCAGTACCAGCTATCAGTCAGCCAACCACAAATAAAGTTAGCAACACTAGTGAGTATGGTTTATATGACCAGTACCAAAATGAAGCAGGAAAGGCTACTGACCTTGTCTAGCTTTGACTTCTGCCAAGGCTATGCTAATACACTCACAGCATTACCCTCAATCTACACTACAATCTATACCTATTATTATTATGTATTACTACAACCTACTACTTACTGTAAGATATACTTGAATATGATTATGTACCTGTAACATATCACCACAATCTAGTTCCAAATGATGCACTTATAACATATTAATACCACAGACTACCACAAGATATACTGATATTACCATCATTGTACAATATACACACCTCAAGATACTCTTTGTTGAGACCAGGGACATTGTCACATGCTCAGACAGTAAACTTTCATCGCTCTCCAACCCCATACCAAGTCCAAATGCAGCCATCAAGGAGGCAAAGTGTTCAAGTCTAACATATAGAACCAAGCCCTGGGGCCTAAGTCAACTGAAAGCCAATTCATTTCTCCTGTCCAGTTTCTACATATTTCATGTCCAACAACCAGTAGGAGAATTGAGTTGTGAGGCCTTGCACCAAGTTGCTGATTAATTTTGGCCTTGTTGGTACCTGATTTTTAATGACTACAGATGTGATTTGTAGAGGGAGCATGCTATGTTTAATAGAGCTTCTGATGTTTAATGGAAATAAAGTGGAATTAAGAGGTGATCCAGTAACTCTATGTAAAATGCACAAGGTTTAATTTCAATTACACGAAGAATTGTAAATAGCTCCAAGATGTATTTGACTTCAAATGCTCCCACACCACATTGGATCTGAAGTACAGTATTAGAAGAAGCTTGATAATGCTGCCCTATAAGAATGTTCAAAATACACATGTACCAATTTAGGTTCTTGTAATTCCTTTAGTCTTCTTCCTGCTTTCAGTTCCTATGCTCCATGTTGGAAAGGTCTGGCTTGTTTCTAGAAAAAAATATACTTTTTTAAGTAGTCATCTTTTGAACTCAGGACCTCATACACTGGTTACACAAAAGCTGTACATCCTCATTGCTGCTGACAGATGAAACTGGGAATGTGAGCTAATAGAAATGTATTTGCTTATACCCCTTATCACCCACATACCAGTTTATCTGGCCCAGTTTATAAGGTTTAGCAAACCACGTAAATTCTTTTCATATCCAGAAAGCATTTCAACCGATCCCAAAGCCCAACCATAAATCTCTTTAATAAATCTCTGAAACAAGACAAAAGGAAAAAGCGATGTAGTTCCTCCTGACTCACTGCCTCTCTCCACCTACCACACCCTACTATCCTATTACATGGAAAAAAGAAGAACAAGACAGCTAGGGTCCTCCCGGGACCATAGATCACTCCTCAGCTAAATAATTACACTTAAAACCACTGGTTTTTTTTTCAGAGAAAAGAAACAAATTTTATTTAGACCTATGGGTTGGAGAAGGGATATCAATGATGATTATGGTGGTCTTGGGCCTGCAGCAGAAAGAGTTGTTCATTGTGCTGGCCGAGGAAGAAAACTTGACCTTGAAACGCATGGCTTCCAGCAGTGTTTTCAGCCAAATCATTGACATATGTGCCTGACTAAGGAGACAAATGAGAACATGTAAGGTATATGCTCTGGAAATATATCTGTAGAGAAAGATATCTATGTATCTATAGAGATAGGTATCTATACAGATAGATATAATCTATCTGTATCTAGAGAGAGGGGGGATGAATGGATAGATAGATGATCAAACACAGTGTTTCTGTTTCTTCTCAGAAGAATCTGTGAAACCCATCTTCAAGAGTTAAGTCCAGTGTTAATCTCTACTGAATAGACAAGTCTAGAGGGAGGCTCTCCAACACAAAATATAGTTAACCCATGAACACAGGGAATCTGGCTTTTTGCAGGAGTGTGAGTGAGGGAAGTGGGGAAAGGGTCCAGTGTTTTAGAAAGAGAGTAGAGGGGGCATAAGGGAAGGAGTTGCTGGGGGAGAATCCAGGACATTCTTTCGGAAAATGTATGGAGAGTCATGCTTTCCAGAAAGGCACACATTTGTGGCACTGACCACACTAGGATGACAAACCCTCAGTTGTGACATTCCCTTTTGTAATCAGAAAGTGTCAAAAGTGCAATACCTTTTGTTTGTGTTTCTTTTCTGGACTAACTTCCTTGCTTTCTGTCTCTGTGGGAAATTTTTCAGGCGACATGCTGAACACCTACATCTACAGACTTTCACCATCTTCTCCCAGTCCTCAGCTCCGGCTAGCAGTAAGGTTCTGGTTGGAACAATAGCCAGCCCTCCCCCTCATTCCCCTTCCTTACCCCAAGTCCATTGATCCAAAGCAGTCCACTCATCTCTCCTTTTATATAAGTCACTGTGACATAGATTCTTCTGCTAAGAGGACCTGATGATCTATGAGGCTTGGTCACAATGACTAGAAGTCAACATGAGATCTTTGCTGGGTATTGAGGGGGAAACTGAGTCATGTAGATAAAAATCAAGAAAGCAAGGGTTTCTTATATCTGATGAATGCCTGCTATTAGTACAACCCATAGGAACTCCATGAATGACACAAACCAAGTAAAATTCTCTTTGTTCTCAAACATGAATCCCTTGTTTTCAAAGTCCTTGTCTACTGGGTTATTTGGGTAGGCACTTCTGATTTTGCTGTCCTATTTCTAGAAGTCTCGAGCAAGGACTTGAACAATGTAGAACTTTTAATGAATGTCTTGAGGAATAGTTGGCATACAATATTTCAAGTATAATTTGAGCTTTGATACAGGTACACACCCATGAATCCACCACCACTAACTGAGGTGGTAAGCTTGATTAGCTGCCACTCCCAGTGGTCCCCTGTGTCCCTGTGTAGATTTTTCCCTAGCTCCTTTCCAATCCCTCTTCAGTCTTCAATATGGCAGATAAAGGTCTAGACTAGCACAATGTTTGAACCCACTATCACTGTTCCATTTCCCCAGAACCCCAAAGAGAGACAGCTTCAATCTAAAAAGGCTTTGTGTCTGAGAAGATACATATATAATATATAAGACTAAATCGGGTAAAAGTAAAATATGCCCAAAAGATGCCTTATAGAAGTTTATATGGAAAAAAAATCAACTATAAAGTTTAGACCCTTTTTTTTAAGGAAAGAGGAAATTAACAGATGATAATGATGCTAAGAAACATTTTTTAAATCACTTGTTAGTGTGCAGGGAAATAACCCAGCTCAACTATAGTGGCAGAGATTGCCAAAGGGAGAAAATGAAGATATGGCTTGACAATAGGATTAAGGAATTGCGAGGAAGGCATAGAAACAAATAAGAAGGAAATGAACTACATCCGTACACAGTAAATGACTTCCCCAACCTTTTTGCAGAAGAATATGATCAGACATTTCATGTGTGCCAGCACTGAGTTTGAACTCAGGACCTGGGTACTATGTTACATTTTTTGCCCAAGGCTGGCACTCTATCACTTGAGCCACAGCTAATTAGAGGTGAAGAACCACACACTTTTCTGCCAGAGCCGGCTTGGAACCATGATCCTCAGATCTCAGCCTCCGAGTAACTAGGATTAAAAGTGTGAGCCACCAGCACTCAGTGCATTTTTCAAGAAGAGAAACTCAAGTAACCTCTTAAATAATGTAACTTGAAGGTGACAAGGAATGAAGGAATGAGCAAGGGGCTCGTGCCTCGGGTCACAGAAATATGAATGATCATCTTGAAGACTTCGCAAAGGCCCAGAAAGAAAAGGGAAGAGTCCATGAATACGCCTGGATTTCAAGCCTAAGTAAAGTCACTGCCAGGCTGCTTCAACCAGCAATAGCAAGTTGGCAAAAGGGTCCCAGGAGATGTTCTTCCTCCCTTTAAAGCAGAGTTTCTACTCTTCACAAAGAAAGGAAGATATTTTTCTATAGGCTGAAAAATCTATAGTTCTTCCATTAGTTTTTAACCCAAGACCCAAAGTTTTAATCCTGGGACGAGCCACAACGCTGGAGAAGAGAAGAAAGAGTAGTTGGTAGAGTTGTATAAGAACTGCATGAGTATGTATCTGTGAAGTGTCTTACATGACAAAAAAAGAGCCAGGATGGTGGTTGTAGAAATGGGTCTCATTCTTTGCAAAGTGCCCCAGGCTCAGAGGGATGCTAATTTTATATTCCACTATCACTCTTGAAAAATTCTTAATTTCTATTTCATTGGTCCTGGAGCTTGAACTCAAGGCCTGGGTACTGTCTCAGAGGGTTTGTTTGTTTGTTTGTTTATTCCCAAGGCTAGTACTCTACCACTTGAGCCACGGTTCCACTTGCAGCTTTTCTATGATTAACTGGAGATAGTCTCATGGACTTTCCTCTCCAGGCTGGCTTTAAAATGCAATCCTCAGATCTTGGCCTCCTGAGTAGCTAGGATTATAGGTGTGAGCCACTACTGACTAGTGAAATTCTTAATTTTCAACAAGAGGCCAACATACTCATCTTGCCTGACACTCTATATAAAGATCGTAACTGGTTCTGAGAAGACATGTCTTTTTGCCTGGAGCAAATGTTACACAAAATGGTAAGATAGACCGCAGCCAAATGGGTAATTAAATGATCTGGGAATATATTGAAATCATTGAATGGCCTTTCATGTCCATCTAAAGTCCATCCTAGCCTCTTCCACCCTAATCAGGGAATTTTTAAACCTTAGTTTCGTCTTCCCATCCTTAAAATGTGAAGGAAGTATCATTTTCACTATTTCAGAATAGTGGTTTTCTGATGAAACAAGTATTTCTACACCATTTGCTCCAAAACATCAAACGATGGTCATGCCATTACCCTTCGTATTTCTTCTCAGTAAAAATAAAATAAAATAAGGTTACTCAGTACCAAAAATAAAATCTGACTACTGCATTTGTGGACATCTTTGGTCTTTTTCTAAAAACAAAGACTTTGAAGATTTCTCTAGACAATTCCTTTTTAAATACAATTTTATTTTGTTTATGTGGCACTTTTAAGAATTTGAACCCACATCCCCATGCACGCTAGGCAAGCACTCTGCCACTAAGCCACATTCCTAGCCCTCTCTAGACAATTTCTATCTGCTCTCCCAGCACCAGGGTAACAAAAGTTCAAATGTAAATAAACCTTTGTGCTTTGGACTGAAGAATTCCAGGACCAGAAAAAGTAGCCAATATGTTACTTTGTTTACTTTCTTCCATATAAATACAACTAAACTGTTTGGGCTTCCTGTGACTGATCCCTGTAATCCTAGCTACTCAGGAGGCTGAAATATGAGGATTTCAATTCAAAGCCAGCTCCAGCAAGAAAATCCCTTGAAATTCTTGTTTCCAATTAGTCACCACAAAGTCAGAAGTAGAACTGAGGCTCAAGTGGTACAGCACTCTTTGAACACAAAAAGCTCAAGGACAGTGCCCAGGCCCTGATTTCAAGCCCCAGGACTGGCAAAAAAAAATACAAATAAAAACTAAACCTCCTATAAAAATTCTGCCCAAAAGAACATTGGAGAAACCAAGTATGTTGAGAGAGATATTCTGCAAGCTTTCCTTGCCCTGCTCTATTCAATACTCACAAAGCAAAATCATCATACCTTCAGTTTCTCTTCCTTTCTTCATTTGTCATCATTGCTCATCATGAACACCAGGAAAAAGAGATCCAGCAGGTGACACCAGAGAGAGAAGACTGAATCTACATATTCTCTCTTTGATCCAACCCTGGTCAGGAAAGTTCTATCAGGCACCTCAGCTCTGGTCAGTGGAGTTATATGCCAGGCATTCATGTTAAAAAAAATAATCTAGAAATAGTCATGTTTCTCATTAGGGAATCAATGGTGAACTGCCTGTACAACAGTGGTTCCTTTAGCTTATATTGCCTAGTGTTACAGGAATTATAGCCATCTTAGTTTGAACAAGAATACCCCATGATATTCACACAGCAAAATCACTGAACACATCATATTTCTTGGCATATATCCTCTTTAAGTACCACATGACTGTGTTGAGTACCTCCTCTGCCCAATGCACTAAACACCAGTGGGGTCATAATGCTCTGAAATCTATTGTGAAGGCATAGGCCTTTGCCTGTAGCAACCTTACTCTGTCTCTCTGGAGTTTTTCCCCTATTGGTGGCACACTCTCTTTTCAAAGGGCCAGATAGCCTAGAACTTAAGGAACTGATAATGTTCCTCAGATGATGACATGATTCTAAGATGCCAAAGGAAGCCACCCACAGTGGTTCATGCCTATAATCCTACCTACTTAGGAGGCAGGAGGCAGAGATCAAGAGTAACAAGATTTGAGACCAGTCCAGGCAAAAAGTTCATGAGATCTCCATCTTAACCAATAAAAGTTAGGTGCTTTTACACCTAAAAAAAGTAAAAAAAAAAAAAAAAAAAAAAGGATCATGGTACAGGCCAGCCTTGGGCATAGATACAAAACCTTATTTTAAAAAGAAAAGCAAACAATAAAAGCAATAGGGATGAGACATGCCTCAAATGGAAGGCCAACTGGGCTGGGAAGATGGCTCAGTGGTAGAGAGCTTGCTTCGCCTGCATAAGGCCCTGGGTTCGATTCCTCAGAACCACATAAGCAAAAAGAAAAAAGCCGGAAGTGGCTCAAGTGGTAGAGCGCTAGCCTTGAGCTGAAGAGCTGAGGGACAGCGCCCAGGCCCAGAGTTCAGGCCCCACGACCAGACCCAAAAAAAAAAAAAAAATGGAAGGCCAACTAATTCCAATTTTCTTGCACTGGTTGGTAGATGGATCAAAACACATTCATTCCTAACACAAAATGAGGCCAAATGGTTTAATACATGTGTGCTATTTTCGTATTATAATTCCCCTTTCTAACACCCTAGACATGCAGCTGTACTTTGGCCAGTAGCTTAAGAATTCCCAGTGTGTTCTGGGAAGGGACATCTTCTGTAGTATTAAAGGTGTATTAAAGTGATGGAGGAGGGAAAACTATTCAGAGCCTTATGAAGCATAAAATTTGGATTTTCTTGGTGTCTCACCACATGAGGCCTTTGTGTTAGTGATGATTTGGGAGGGAAAGGGGGCTGAAAATAAGTAATTTTTCAGAAGCCCAAAAATAACTAAAAATCAGATGAAAGTTTGTTATATTTTCAAAACAAGAACTTCTGGTTTGTCCACAGGGCCTCCAGATTTACAACCGGCCTCTAAACGGAATATACTATTTTTACCCAGTTCTCCTCTCCTCCCCCACCTTCAATGTGAGATTCATTTGCTAGGATCCTAATAGCACCCAGATGAGAGACATGACAAGCAAAGGGGATAGTCAATGCCAGATACCAGTAGGGAAGGCAAGGTAGTCTTGGATTCACCCCTGACTCTTCTACCTAGGTGCAGTCCATTAGACAAACTGAGACCCTTCAAAGAAGGGCAGAGCAAGGTCCCTGAGCATCCCTCATTGTCACTACTCTTGTGATACATCTCTGACCTTTAGGCAGCCCAATATCTCTTTCTAAAATATTAGGGGTTGTTTGTGGGAAGATAATTTGAGAATTCAGTAGAAAGAATATAACAGATAGCAGCAGAGAACTGGAAAAGAACAACAGATATTTAGGTAGAATCCAGACCATCCTCAGAACCAACATGGCCCTGATTCTCCAGCACCAAGTGGGAAAAGTGAATAGGGTCAAGATCCCCTTTGTTTCTTCTCTGAAATCTACTTCTTGGCCTGGGTCTCCCAACACTTGATTCCCCACTAAAGGTGCCAGATATATGTTCCAGGCTCAGAAAGCTCTCCCCCTTAGTGAGGTCCCTCTCCCAGACATTTCTACCTCCTTCAGCTTGTCCCAGTGTCCTTTCCCTGTCTGAGCAACAGCAGCATCCACAATAGTACAGGAGAGTGTGTGTGCAAACAGGGTAGAAGATCCCCACTCCCCAGCTGAGGTCAACATCTGGAGAGATTTAGATTTCAGAGAGGGATTCAGACTGAGTCATGAGCATGCATAAGGCCTGTCAGCAATTTTTCCGTGTTCCTTCTTAATAAACTCCAAGTCCCAGCTTGCTGGGCAGATCCAACCCCATGAAACTGTCTATGGGGCTTCTCAGGAAAATTAATAGAGTGAATTTGAATTGGAGAGGTGAGACAGGCTCCAACTAGAGGTCTGACTTCCAAAATAATTACACCCTGTGCCTGCCCTTTTTAACCTAAGATTGGGGCCAGCCCTATTCTAGAAGAATTGGCCTCCTAGCCCTTCCCTGCAGTGAAACTTTGGCTGTCCTCTTAGGAGATAAAGACACCATGCAGTCCATCCACCTGGGCCTAGCAAGACACACTCAACCCCAAGAACTCAGTAGTTGGTAACTTCTACAAAGGCTAGAAACACTGCCTCTCCCTCCCTCCCACCTCTCTTTCTGCCAACAACTATCAAACAATATCCATGTCAATTAATCAATCAGAAACAAATCTAAAACCAGAAGAAAATCCACAAGAAGGAACAAAAGCTAGCTTCCATTAGGTAAGGTGATGTTGACTGGGCTGCCTCTCCTCCTCTACTGAGTTACTTACATAGCCCCAGTGTCCTTTCTGTGCCTACTTTCACATGAAAAGAATAAAGAAGAAAAGGTAAGGAGACAGTGGGTATATCCTATCAAGCTAACAGATGGCCCTTAAGGAAAGAGCTCACTCTGGGCTTGCTAAGAAGTCAAGAGTGAGCTCATAGTACTCCATCTAAATTGCCTGTTGGCTCATGGGGCAGAAATGGAAAGAGAAACAGAGCCGGCAGAAGTGGCTGATACTCAACCCTGCTCCGTCCTCACCCCAGGAGGTCCAATACAAGAGCCAACCCAAATACTCCCCCAGCCTCACCCTTCCCTGGCCTCTCAATCGGCTCCCCACACGGGGCTTTCTACAGCTCAAGTTTCTCAGCATGGGTGTCTGCCACCAGGACCTCTGCTCAACTGAGCAAAGGAGACCTTTCTGTTTGTTTGTTTCTTCATCATTTCTCAAATCCTTCTGCCTTCTTGCCTGTGATCTCAGCTTCTCCTCGCAGAGCAGGTCTGGGGGTGGGGGGTGGAGGCGGCAAGGAACCAGAGAATATACAATCTTTAGGACCACCCAGAAAACGTCTCTCAAGCCAGAAAGACCAATTCCTCTGAAGCAGTTTAGCCTGCAGAGTCAGATATCAGAGGTGAGCACCAGAGGAGTAAGATGGAGAGACAATCTCCTTTCCTCCTTTTGCTGTTCAGAAATGCTGCCACTTGTACAGTCAATCTGTGATTGGATTGGACTCTCTGTTCCTATAAAAGACCAAAGTGGCTAGACTGCACAAATATTTACTGACCATCTTCTGTAGTTCATGCTACCACCTGTAGGAAGTATAGAAGGAAAAAAGAACCCATCTCTAACTATGAGACCACCACCACCAGAGCCGACGCATCTCAGGGACCATCTAGTTCAGCCTGCTGATTTCTAAACCAAGGAAGTCCAGTTAGGAACAGAACTAAGACACATCACTTCCTGTTGAGACTAATTGCAATATACATGGCAATCTGGACACCAAATAGGGTTTCCCACAAGAGTTTGTTAACTAGACTTGATGGCCAATGTTACGGGGACAATAGATTTTGAGTAAATTTGGTGAGTAGAAGTCTTCCTGGGAACTATGGGGCAAAATAGAGGGGAATAGGATAGGAAAGAAGGAAAGAAAGAAAGAGAAAAGGTTCCTTTTTATTTATTCAACAAATGTATTCCACAAAGACTGAGATCCTATTCTGTATGCAGAGCTACACAGGGGTGAATACAATCCCTAAATTCCTGACTTTATGGAAGTCCCTGCTTTGGAACTTAACTATTGGACAGGAGCTCTCCTGAGATTCAAGGAAGGCAAGAGCCTGCTTTGTAAAGCCCCCTCCCTCTTTATAATAAAAGCACCAACAGTCAGGAACTTGAAACATGGAAAAATGTCACTCATGGTGGCCATTGAAGGAATCTGGAATACAAAAGATATGTTGACATCTATAGATATCAGACATACAAGGGCTGGAGGGATGGCTCAGTGGTAGCATGGTTGCCTAGCAAATGCATGTGAGATGTTCTTTTCTTAAATTAGGAAAACAGTTATGGGGAAAGAATGAGAGACAAAAGGAATAGTTCTATTGAAGTTTTTTTTATAGAGTTACAGAGGAAGAAGAAAAAGTTGGCTAAATCTATAAGACTCATATACTCAATTGTCATTATGCATACATGGAAATCTCAGAAGCACTTCAAATCCAATGCAGTACATCTTAATTATCATCACTGTCATTCTCAGTCTTATCCTAGCCAGTGTCATAAGCATCCATATAGCTGTACCACACAGAAACAAAAGCCACGCCCTCTATATCATCTGCTCTCTCCCAACCCATCCTAAGACTTAGTCCATTGTCTACCTCTACATCCCAAAGACGTCCTGAACTCAGTTCTACAGCACTATCAAGTCCCTCCTCTTGAGGCCCTGCTGTGGACATAGCCTCTCCCCTCACTCAGTTTCCCAACTGAATAATCACTCACAGAGCCGTCTCTCAGCACATCCATGAGGTTCTCAACATTTTCTGGAGCTTTCCGATATACTTGAGGAGAGTTGGGTCTCTGTCAGCCTTTCCAACTTGTACCATTTTGTAAAGTTCCCACAGTCTCTTAACCACCAAAGAAATTATCCAGTTTGTGAAAGTTCGATGTCCATAAGATCCATACTTGTTTTTTACCACTCTTCCTAGCACCTAAGTTCATGGAGCATGGGATACTCATTACAAGCAATACATATGATTACATTTTAATTATCAAGCCAATGGTTCTTAGTCATGGTGATTTTCCTTTTCCCCAGGAAACACCCCACCAAAAAAAAGGGTACCATATGACAGTGTTCTGCCCTTTAATATCCAGCCAGAAGTTATTGTCAAATCCTACAATATCCAGGACAACCCACCAAAACTTACCCAGTCCCATGGTGTCTAAAATGGCAAGATTTGAGAAACCCTGAGAAGGATAATTTATATTTTTGGTGGCATGGCTTTAGCTCTCCAAGTCAGTGCTTATGGAAATAACATTTGTTACTATCAGATTCAATCATTCACACACACTCCTCTCTCTCACACACACACATACACACACCCACAATAACTTAAATGTTCTACAGGCTGGAGACACACTTTAATGATCACTTGTATTATTTCCCCCTTCTTTCCCCTCCCCCATGCCTAGCACAGGGCCCAGATTGAGTTGTTCAATGACAATCCCTCCGGAAAGCCTCCTTTAAACTAAAAGCCCCTCACCCTCCCCAAACTGAAGGCCAGCTTTGAGCTGTACTGAAGGGCCCGCTGCCACGCCCAGCTTCTAAGCCACGCCCCTTTCTCAGTCATAATAGGCGGAGGCCTTAAATACGCAGAGGCTTCACAGCCTCGCTAAGGCCCTCATTTTGGCAGAAATTGCAATGTCGACCAGCTGTAAGTCAAAGAGTCATGGCACGAGGAGGGCCAAGAACCGATCTCCTCACAAAGGTGTCAAAAGGAGCAGCAACAAAAAAAAATGCCGGAAGGTCAGCCTAAAATGTAGGAAACATGGTGATGATGGTGAGTGAGAGGCCGCTGGGGCCCTGGTCACACCCCTGGTTTGGGGTGGGGTTTGGTGGGGGGTGGGGGTGGGAACGAGCTTTGAAATGGGCAGATGCTGAAAAGGATCCTTGTTGCCAACCTGCCCTCCTCACTCCCCCCCACCCCCCAACCAGGCCATCACAAGCATCGCTCCCATTTGTGACCAGCCACAGAGCCTTGCCCCGGTGAACTTCGACCACCATGGGGCAGCAACAAGATGATGAGGGAGACGGCCAAGGAGACCTCACGTTAGATCAAAGCAACAGACAATGACGGAAATGAAGAATGTATATGTGGGCTGTTTCTCCCCCAACATCTCAATAAAACTTGGGAAAAAAATTTTTCTTGGATCTTTTGGTTTGGGGGAGGAGGGGAACTGGTTTCTAAGCTGACAGGCTTGGGTAAGATCTGGATGGTATTGAATTGTTAAGTAAGATACAACACTTTTCCTCATGGTGGTCCGTGGTGGTCCAACTCTGGCCATGAAGTCATTGGTGTCAGATGGGGGTTGGGATTTTGTTTTTTGTTTTGGGCTGGTCCTGGGGCTTGAACTCAGTGTCTGGGTGATGTCCCTGAGAATTTTTTTTCCTCAAGGCTGAGCACAGCTCAGTTTGTTGAGTACAGTCTAGTTCTCACCTTCCTACCTAGGCTGGCTTGGAACCTGGATCTCCAGACATTGGCCACCAATGCCTGGCTACTGTTTTTGTCCCACCTTAAGACTAGTTTCTTGCTTGCCCAGCATAGGGGCAAGACTCATCTTTCAAAGGGTGGGTGGCCAATGACATCACAAAAGGTTTTTCTTCCAGCTGTGTGTGTGTGTGTGTGTGTGTGTGTGTGTGTGTGAAGAGAGCTGGTATTGGGGTTGAATTCAGGACCCAGGCACCGTCCCTTAGCTTTTTCACTCAAGTCTGGCACTCCATAGACTTTCCTGCACAGACTACCTTTAGCATCCTTTCCCCATCCAGTCTGTGACGGACTGGACAATGGAAACCCCTTGGAAGTCTAAACTCTTATGAAGGGAGAGACGTGTGGAAAGCAGCCCAAGGCCAGTCAGAACAGACAGATCTTTGCTCCTTGCCCCTGATGACCTCAGCCTTGCCCTCTAGACAGTGGTGTTACCGCCCGGAAACTCTGCTTTGTAGGAGCAACATGTTCCTGGCCCATGCTGGACTTTTTCCAGCCCCAGTGTTGACAGTCCCTGTCCTCTGGGAACATGCATTCTGTCCCTTTTTATGGCTTCTGCAGACTGAGAACCTGTGGTCTTTTGAGCACCGTAACATGCCTTAGAGAGCCTGGAAGACCTCATGCGGACTGGATGCACGATGTTTCTCCATCTCCTCAGTTCCTCTCCCACTTTCTCTGGAACGCCATGTCCTGAAGTCATCATTTGTTTGGCATTTTTGGAAGGTGAAAAAAAAAATGAAGAAAAAAATCTGGCCTTGCAAGTTCTTCTGGGTCACCTTGACCTTCCTGTGAATTGACTTGGATATAGAATACTTCTCATTTCTCTCTGTAGGGTCTCATAGGAGTGGTAAAGCCCAGAGGATTTGTAGTCCAGTGACCTGCACCCCATGCCCTGAGTACCCTCCAGATGACCCTGGGTGGGACCAGTAGGTCTGTAGAGCCAGATGAGGCAAACAGGAAGTTCTGGAGAAAAGCTCAGGGCTGAGTTGGGGAGGTGAAGGCAGAAATGGCAGCTAGGAGTCTGGATGCTCTGGGGTGAGTTGGTACACGTCAGACATGACCCTTGAGGTTGGCTGTGAGGGTCACCAAAATAGGCAAATTGCAAACTCTGTTTTGCTCTTTGGCTTTTTAGTGTGAGTGCTTGAGGATAGGCTTACCCTGGGGAAAGAACCAGGCTTTAATTCCTGACCTGTAGGAGCACTCGCTGCCAGATGTGTGTGCTTTGCCCGGTTGATGAGTGGTGAAGCTGCTATTTTGCTCTGACGGAGCTTGCCACTCCTCACATCTGGCTCCATCCCCACCTCTGTCCTCTGTTTCTCTCCAACCTCTGCTTTCTCTCTCCCTCCGCCCCCGCCACCAACTATAGCAACAGACTTCCTAGGCTTCCCCTCCGCGCCCCCCCCCCCCCCCCCCCCCCCCCCCCCGCTTAGACCCCAACACAATTCAGAGAAGTTCTCGTCCCACTCTGTCTGGGAGCAAGTCAGTGAATGTCCCAACACTAAATCTGGTGTCTGCATTCCATTTGAGCCACTCCTCTGGGTTTGTGACCTTGACCAACCACTTCTACCTTGTGTATCTCCCACACACAACTGAGGCCATTTCATCTCTTTCTGTAACCCAGCCATCACCGCTACTTGGAGCCTGGCCTTAGGCATAAGGGAATCAGAAATCCTGGGCAGCTGGCAAGGCAGGGGATAAGACTGACCAGCACTGGCTGTGTGTGTGAAGGCCTAGTCTAGTGTGATCTGAGGTGAATTTCTAACCTCCACTAGCCTCACCTTCCACATCTGTAAAAGTGCCAGTGGTAATAGCTATTTCACAAGGCATATGTTGAAAAACTTACAATGCTAGAAATAATAGGTCCTGAATGAGTTAGAAACTCTTTTCTCTCAAAATGACCCTTCAGTACCATTATATCTGCCTGACCTAACTCATGCACTGCTTCCCAGACCTCTGTCTCAGGGTGCACACAGGTGAGGCTCAGCTGTCTACCTGTGCATAGACTGCTGAGGGAGAGAGGCAGCTTACCCTACAGAGAGTAGCTCCAGGCTCTTATTGTGACTCAATGCCTCTCTCACCCTCCCCTGAGCCTGGTGCTTGCTTAGATCCTGAGATGAGCAAATGCTCCCATCTCCCCAGAACCTATTTCCCTCTCCTATGAAATGTGGAAACTAGAGATAGTCTTCCTTTTCCAACTACACTGGAGAAAGAGGCAATAGCATCCTTGAGTCACATTAAGACACAAACAGTCTTGTGTCTTGGAAAACAAAGCCATGAAGCCACCTCGAAACTTAGTATGCTGTAGAGAACAAAAATCTGAATATAAATGTTGAAAAGGAGCCATGATGAATAAACTCGCTGATTAGGATCATGCTTATTGTTTTCCATTCTCGATAGACAAGAATCTCTACAATTAATTAGCTGTGAAGGTTTACTGAAAACATAAAGAGCCTGAATTTCATAATACATGGGGATAATCCTCAGCACTGAAGGGCCCTTTGATTGAATAAAGTGGAACTTTAGTGAACCACTGCTTCCTTTGGAAACCCAGAGCAATACTATGCAACACTGCCCAAAAAATCAGGGATGCCAATAAGACTCAGATTCTAAATCTGCACGTCCAGAATAGGCTTAAGAGTCTACATTTCTAAGCAACTAGTGGCAATGACTCTGATCCAGGAACCACACAACAAATATTAGAGTGAATAGGATATTTAATTAGAAGCCCAAAGAGCAGACCCTAAATCAACAAGCATCCTTCCTGCTGAAATATAATTCTTGCCATTGTGGTTTTTTTATACTGATTATTTTTGAGATAGGGTCTCACTTTCTGCCCAGATGCAAACCTGGACTGTGTGTGATCCGCCTGTTTTAGGCAATGATAAAACACTCATCATCATGCCCAGCTTCTTCCATTGACATGGTGTCTCATAGACTTTTCTGCCTGGGCTGACCTGGAACTTTGATCTTCCTTATCTCAGCCTTACTAGTAGGCTACAGGAGTTAGCCATTGGTGCCTTGATCTTTTTTTTTAAGTCCCAAGAGATGGAAATGACCAGAAAAATGCAGCCCAGCGATCACTATCTGCCAGATTTCTCTTGGCATTGAAAACAGTACTGTGGAGCCTGCAGCAGGCTGGCCTGTACCAAGTCTTTCTCTGATGCTTCTGAACTTGGGTAAGCCACACTACTTCAATGTAGAAAGCACTATTTCCCAGAATATGTAAGAGAAAGGGAGAGAAGAGACAAGAAAATAGCCAGCACACAGTAAGGCTTCTCCCCTTTCCTTTTCTGTTGGCCTTCCCAAGGCTGCACAATCTTGAGCCACATCCTATCCCAACTGCTGATCAAAATGTACATCCACTTGCATTTGGCTTAGACCAACAGAAACAGGCTCTCTCTAATTCAGAAGCAGAGAGGAGGAAGAATCCATTTGGAGGATACACAAGAGGTCAGTGGATAGAAAGAAAAGCTGGTCAACTGGGCCTCTCTGTGGGAGCCAGGGAGGTTCACAGACACTCAACACACTCTTGTCTAACTGAAATGACTCAACTTACTTTCCATTATTACATCACTGGTCCCAAAATTCAGAGTCCCAGGAGAGAGAACATGGTGGTTCAGCTTAAGCGGGGCAGGATTGGTCTTGAAAAAAAATGGAAGACACTTGCTAGAGAAGAATATATATGCTAGTCAGCCCAAGAGATTTAATCATCTCCAGACACAAGAAACCATTTCTCTGTCATGCAAAGAATTCTAGAGTACTGACCACACAGGGTAAAAGAACATAGCATTTCTGAGCATAGAACAGTTTCTTGAACCTGTAACTCTGTGAGCACTCTTATAACATACAGCTTTTCCTGTAAAACTGGTATGTCAGCACAAAAGATTTACTTAACATATATAACCCACATTTGTTTTTCACCACCAGAACCAGAAGGTAGCTGATTTCCCCCCACATAGACAATTGTTAACAGCATCAGAAGCATTAACAGACAAGACATACCAAGGAGAAAGTCACAGAGCTACACTGCAGAGCTGATACTGGCTAGATCAAGGCCACTTGCATTTGTGGATGAGTACATTTTATATTCATGCCTTGGCATTCGTCAATGATCCTACAAGTCTTAGACTCTGAATATATGTGAGATGGACCTTATAATGTCCATAAAAGACAAAGATGCAGTGGATAGAGGAAGCCTTGACCTTGGGGAACCCCCTTCCCATGTTGATTCCTAGTAGAATGACTGCACTCTTTCCTTCCTTTCACTCCAGAAATCCAGGAAGTAAGAGTAACCTGATTTAGCAGATGAAAGCTCCTTGTGCCAGTGTAGAAGCCACTGATCATGGATAGCTACTGAGCTCTCGAAATGTATCTCAGCTCAAAATGAGATACGTTCTACCTAAAATGTAAGTGCCCAGCTTTCAGAAACTTGGGATAAGGAAACAATGCAAAATACTTCATTGCTAAGTTTTATGTTGTGTCCTGATATAATATTTAGATATATTAGGTTAAAGAACTAATATTAATGTTACATGCTTCTTTTTTAATGCACCAATCAAAGACCAAGTTACAAAAGTGACTTGTAAAACATATACATATATATAAACATATGTATACACACACACACACACACACACACACACACACACACACACACACACACATATATACCCCCTCCCCCCGCCCTCACCATGGGCAGATCTGGCCTGGCCTAGGATCCCCTCAATTTTTACAGTTCATTAACTTTTCAGGCCCTACATTGCCAGGCTAAGCTAGGCTGTGCTAAGGCAGCACTGCAGAAAGATGAATAAAGACCATTGTTTAACCCACCTTGCCTCCTCCCCATGCCCCTCCCTCCCCTCTCTGTCTCTCCACTCACCCCACAGTCTCTCTGCTGCTTTCTAAACTTAATCCTTTAGAACTAAGGGTTTGGGAGGCAGCATCTGTACTCTTCTGCCTATCCTGTCTCTTGGATGTCCCCAAATGATCGACAAATCTGCATATCTAGGGGGAAATTACACTTTTGTACATTTTTGTTCTTTTTTTACCCAGACAAATTTTAGTTCGAATGAATGGGTCCAAATTTAGTTTTTCATAAAACATTTAATATATAAAAATGTTTAAGCTGCATTTTTTACATCTTAAGAAGTTTGAGACATAGGGCATGTAAGACTTTTCAGTATCACTATAATCCAATCCCATCACTACCTGCTAGCTCTGTGTCATGCATATGGAAAGGCACAAATCAGAGAAGAAACAATGAGTGGGTAGCACTCCTCTTTTAAATTCTAAATGTATCATTTACTATGTATTGGTTTGTGAAAGAGTAATTAGATGTTGCCAGAGAATCACAAGAACATCCAGGTACAGAGAAAAAAGAAATGTTTATTGCCAGGAAAGGGGGCCAGCAAGACTCCTTGTCACAAGGGAAAAGTGAGAAGCCCCGGCCATTGTCTGGGGTGACCTATATAACGTAGGAGGTTTAGGAGGGGCTAGAAGGGGCTAGGAGGTGGAGACCCTGGTGTTGACGTGGGGGCCAGGGGCTTCATCATGGCAGACTAGGATGTATGGCTGCTGTCCAAATAGTAGGTAAGGGGTCCTGCAACTGCCCAGACCTGAAGGTCACTTTAAGGGGCTCCTGTTGCCTTATATGGTGGTAGCTGCCCAGAAAAGTGCCATCCCAAGGTAAAGGGGGGTGGAGGCAGATTACTGCCTTTACTACATGGGCCTAGTGTTGCCTAGGAAGGGAGCATGCTAAGCTGTGGAGAAGGGAAGGAGTGGACTAAGCTATGGGAAGGGAGCTCATTTCGCTAAAATTTCAGGAATTTTTACATCTAAGAATAATAAGACTATAAAACGTACCTAGAACTATGCTACAAGGTTCATACGTACAAACATCCTTCACCCTCAACACAGACACATGAAGTAGGTATGAGGAATTTTCTAAAGCACAGAAAGTTCCAGTAGTTTATCCAAGATCCTTTGGCTAGTACTAACCCAGGCCATCTTTTCCCTGTATGTACTGAACCAGTAAGCCCAGGTAAAGGGATTAAAACCTGAGGACTGGAAGAAAGTTCATGTGCCAGATGGCTGAGTGACAGAGACAAAATTAGGAATATTTCCCTAGTCACCTGCCCCCTAAACCAGACCACATCAGTGTCTAAAGTCAGCAGGGATCTCAGTAGCAGAGTTAAGATTCTTAAAAAGAGGAGAGGAAAGCAAAGAGACTGCACATCTCTCCTGTCCTGGTAGGAGCAGAACCAACTGACCCAAACCCAAAGTGACAAACCTTCAACAGAAAGAGCAAAGGCGCCGGCACCAGTCCGTTCATCTGCATGAGTCTTATCACATCTATTTAAGGGACCTTGGACAAGTTATCCAAATTCTCTGAGCTCTGTCACTCTGCAAAACTGTGTCAAGGGCACTTCTTTCAAGAATCAACATGAAGATTTGAGCAAGATCCATGAACAAAATACACATACAGTGAATGGAAAGTTCTTTATGTTTCTTTCTAGAATCCCCCACCTCCTCACCAGACTCCCCACAACATTAGCTAGAACCAAATAGGGGACCCAAAGGATCTCTAATGGAGTAGAGTAAGTCAGCATGTAGTCTGGGGTTGCCCCAGGACTGATGAGTGGCAAGTTAAGCAATGGCGAGCACCAGGAGATGTGCCCTGTGGCCTCATTGGTGTTGCTAGAAAGAGGATTCTGTGAATCTTGCTTGAGTCACAGAAGCCCTTTGTGTCTCCCCAGAGAAGGAAGAAGGGTGGAGCCTCTGGCTGAGGGATGGGGGGGCGGCCGACCTGGCAGTCTCAATTTCATCTAAGAAAGGTTGGCTTCATGCCCAGCCTGGTGTGTTGCAAGGGCAGGTGGGTGGCAGGGCTTCATGAGGTGGGGACAGGTGTTGGCAGAGAGCAAAGATGTGGAAAAAGAGAAATGTCTCTTTCAGCTTGCATTTTAGCTTATTAAATTCCACCTATAAAGATATTCAAACTTAAAGCTTTGCCTCAACTTCCCTGACTAAAAGTCAGATACCTGATATGACATCCTCAGAGAAGCGTTCTAGGCCCAGCTTCCCCAGCCCCGTGCATATAACACAGACAGACCCCACTCCTCCCCAACAGACAGAAGACAAACAGGTTGACAGCCCATGACACCCAAACTCTATTAAGTATGGTCTTTCTGCCTCCACTTGACTTCCCATGGTGTCAACTAGTAGGTCATTAGAAACTCAGGAGAGCCCCCCCCCCCCGCCTCTTCCCTACCCCCCACCCCTGCTGCAACCAGACCTCTTTTCTATTTCACTGTCGCCTCTCTCATTGAAATTCCTACCATAGTTTACAACACGGCACCAAGGCCTTTTACCTAATCAACCTAGGCAGAAACAAATGGGCTTTATCACATCTCACTTTCTGGCTCGCTGTATGCTTGCCCTTCTGAGTCCTCAGCCCCTATGGGTGCAATATTATTATGATTAGCTACAGGGTTCTGGTCTTGGGGGCCTAATGGAGCACAGTGTCCCTCAAGACAGACCATCATCAGCTCCGTCTCATCTACATTACTCGTGATAGGGCCAGTCAGATTGGGACAATATCCTCCCCACTAAGTCAATAAAGGTATGCTGAACATCGATCCTGTACCCAGGCTGTGTTTATAGCTCCCCACTTCGCTCCAGTATAGTGACCAATGTTCCATATACATCTGATGAATGAAAGCCACCATATACTAGGCTTGTGTTAGAGGGGCCCCAGCATCCCTTATACCATTTAAATTCTATGCCTGAAGGTGAGCAAGGTATCAACCCTGAAGAACTAGGTCATCACCAAGACCAAGGACATCTTCAGTACCTCAAAGAAGCAATGCTTTGTCCTAGATCCCCAGGTTGTTGCTGCTTTTTCCATATCTAACTCCTAAATATTGATTTGATCAAAGAGGAGAGCTCTGTAAACCTAACTGGTACTCTAGGCCTGGACATCTCCAGGAGAAAAAGCAATGATTTGGACTTCACCATGTTATCATCCCCTAGGAGAGTATTTGGCACATCAGAATTGTTCCACAAACATGTGGAATTGATAGACAGAATTGATGGGTATGAAGCTTCTGACAAGGGACTCCTTGAAGCTCCCATCAGGAGGAGGAGAAGAAGAAAGAAAAAATACTGCTGTCAGGAGGATCTTTAGAGTCTTTCTGGACCAATCTCCTGTTTAGAAATTGAGAACCAAAGTTAAATGTTGGAACTAAAAGAACACTGAACCTGAAGTTGGGACACCTGGAGCCCTAGTTCTAGCAAAAATTACTATATGTAGAAGTATTGTTAGGGAAGTCCTCCACGCAATGTCACCACCATCTCTCCTGTTCCCAACTCCCACTGAGTAGGTCAGATGCTCTTTTATATTATTAAAGCACAAAAATGCCCTTGAATATAGCTTTTCACATTCAAGGCTCTATTACATAATTTATGAACTGGCTGATTGTGGTTTTGGTTTCTTTCTTGCTGGTCCCTAATGCCTCCAACACTCACTATCATACCTGGAGGACATAATAAATACTTGTTAAAAGCATTTATTCATTATCCATTCCTTCTCAATTGCAAGCTCAGGTTTTTATGGATTCTAGAATGGTTTTCACTGCAAATGCATTCCACTGAATCTTGAGCATTCACCTTGTAACTGTCAAATGTGGGATTTGAGGAAGGTGATCAGAATGGTAAAGGGTTGATCTCTGTGCTAGGGAACTAGAATAAATCAGAAAACTATATAGCTATTGTGGGGGGGGGGAAGGTGGGGAGGAGGGAGAAATAGAGCCTGCCTTTGAAAAGGATGAAGTTTCTTTTAAACTTCAGACTCCTTTGAGTCCTCAACAGAATGAACTGGGGGGACTTGCTCCAGGGTAGAAGTCTGGAGAAGGCAGGAATGCAAAAGATTCTGCTCACAAACCTGAGAAGGTGAACCACCAGCCCACAGCATCCAGGAGGCAGCAAGAAAAAAAAGTTTGGGTGCAAAGTGGGGAAGGTTTGTGTGTGGAACATCACTGGAAATCCATGGCACCTCCAGACTCAGCCTCAGAGGGGAAGCTGAGCCTAGTTTCCCCCAATCAAGACATTGGATGAGAACACAGCCCTTCTAAACACATGGATGACTGCATCCTAAAAGACTCAGATGGAACAGAGGATCCAGCTAAGACTTACTCATTTTTATGACCCACAGAACCTATGAAACAAGTACCAATGCCTTGCACGGAACCCTTTAGCAAGTGCTTTTTTTTTTTTTTTTTTTGGTCAGCCCTGAGGCGCACTCCCTGAGCTTGTTTTCTTCAAGGCTAGCACTCTATCAATTGAGCCACAGCACCACTTCTGGCTTTTTCTGAGTAGTTTATTAGAGATGAGTCTCATGGACTTTCCCACCTGGGCTGGTTTTGAACTGCAATCCTCAGATCTCAGCCTCCTAAGTAGCTAAGATTACAGGAGCGAGCCACCATAGCCTGGCAGCAGGTACTTCTCTCCTTCTCCCGGTCCCCTCTCTCCCTCTCTCTGGCAACTAGTCAGTCTTCTCCCATGAAATAAGGAATGAAGGAAAGAAGTCTCAAAACATCTCTTCCAGGTCTCAAACTTTATGAGCTCCTCACACAATCTCCCAGATCTTTTTCCATGGCCCCTTATCATCAACACCATTCTATACATCTGTCACATGACACCACCCTCTAGGTGTCCTAAGGGCTCCACCATCTCTGCTCTTTCCAATCCTTCTGGAAAAGAAAAGGGAACTTCCAAAAAACCCCAGATAGTAAAAAACAATACTTAACAGAGGAGGAATATCAATACTAAATTTCAAACTCTACTACAAAGCCATAGTAATCTAATATGAAATCTAATCAAGAAATCTAATAACAACAGATGCTGGAGGGGATGCAGCCAAAAGGGAACCCTACTGCATTGTTGGTAGGAATGTAAACTTGTTCAACCACTTTGGAAAGCAGTATGGAGCTTCCTCAAAAGACTCCACATAGAGCTCCCCTATGACCCAGCAATGCCACTTTTGGGCATTTACCAAAATGATCACAAACAAGACCACACTAAAGCTACCAGCACAACTACGGTTATTGTAGCATTATTTACCATAGCTAAGATATGGAACCAATCCAGATGCCCCTCAGTAGATGAATGGATCAAAAAAATGTGGTATATATACACAATGGAATTCTATGCCTCCATCAGAAAGAATGACATTGCCCCATTTGTTAGGAAATGGAAAAACTTGGAAAAAATTACATTAAGTGAAGTAAGCCAGGCCCAAAGAAACATGGATCCCATGGTTTCCCTTATTTGCAATAACTAGTATATATCTAGGACAAGCAGAAAAGCTCAAAAGCTATGTACATATGACCATACAAGATGATGCCAAGTGAAATGACCCCAAGATAGAGATGTGAGTGGTTTTATCTTTCTTGCTGTTGTTTTTAATGTACTTATAATGTACCATGTGATTTTTTTTGTTTCTTTTGTATGTTCTTCCCCCCATGGTAGAACCCGTTTTCACTGTATTTGATTCCAGTGCCCTGAAACTTGTATATACATTTTTTTTAATTTGGGGAGGGGAAGGTAAATAACAAAATGTTGAAATAAGGATACAGGTTGACCCATTGTAACAATGAGATGTACAAGACACTATGTTGAAAATGAACTTTACAACTTTGGCGGGGGGAGAGGGAGGAGTTGGGGAGGTGGGGAGGGAAGGGATGATAGGGGAAAACCAAAGGAGGAGATATACAAAAAAGAAAAGAAAAGTAAAAGGTAAAGGTTCTAAGCCTTGATTGGAACTTGGGAGCTTACAGAATACTGTCACTCACACCATTGATGCCCCTAGTGATTGCTTCATTACCATTCAGTCCCCTCTCTGACTTTTAGGATTCCATACCATCTGTGCATCCGTGCTCCTCCACTGGGACTCCTAGAGACTCTCAAGGCCTGTCACTTGATTAGAAAACATCTGGACCTGAAGTCAGCCCAGCATACTGAGCCCAGAAAAACAACATCTCAGGAGACCAGGTCCTTCCACCTCCAGTGCTGACATAAGTCTTTCTCTAAAAACATCTGGTTTGGTTTCGGAGGAAACAGTTTTCAGAACTTAGGAGGAGGCAAGGGAGGTCATCTGGAGGGTAAGTCCAAGCTAGGAAGCTGGAACTCTGGACTTAAACACCTGTAATGTTGTTAAATTGTCTGGGTGCTGTTGAACTGAACCCTGGCTCTCAGAGCAGAAGAAGCTCTGGGACAGGAGAACTCCCTGGGAGATCTCTACTTCCTCTACTTCTAAATCTCACTGGGCATTGTCACTTTCCTCTCCGCTTCCTTAGAAGGCTCTCCATATTGGTGGGGAAGAGATTGGCTCCTTAACGATGACAAGTGTACTTTTTAAAAAAGTGCTAGTGAAGGCTGGGAATGTGGCTTAGTGGTAGAATGCTTGCCTAGCATGCATAAAGCCCTGAGTTCGATTCCTCAGTATCATATAAAAAGAAAAGGCCAGAAGTGGTGCTGTGGCTCAAGTAGTAGAGCCAAAGCTCAGGAGCAGTGCCCAGTGCTACTGAAACTTGAATGCAGAATGTCTCCTCTACTGTGGCTCTGTTTGGGGTGAAGGGACACTCTTGCTTGTGTAGCCCAACATACATGACAACCAATAGGTCCACCACAGCCATGATGACGACAGGAGGTAAATGAGATACAGAAAAGGAATTTTTCTGAACTTAATCAGAACACTTGTTCCCCAACTATTCTTAAGATGTCATGAATTTCTCATTTACAATGCAATGTCACCACAGACTCCTGTGTTGAAGGCTTGGGCCCCAGCTGGTGGTGCTATTTTGAGAGGTGGTAGTAATATTAGGCCATGGGGCCTCACTGGAGAAAACAGGTCACTGGGCATGCCCCTTTGAAGGTTATATCTCATCTATCCCTAGTCTGTCTGTTTCCCTCCCTCCCTCCCCCTTCCCCCCGCTTCTACTCTCCTTCCCTCCCTGCTTCCCAGTTCCTCATATGGAAAATGAAAAGTTGGAGACACAGTCACACTCACAACAGGATCTGGTTGGGATGCCAAAAAAAACCCACCAAAACTATCAACAGATTAGAATTTTGAAGGAGTGAGGTCTAGGTGTTTTTCTCACTCCTTCCCTACTTAGAGGTATATTTCAGGCAGTGTCTGATCTTCTGAGACCAAGGTAGGGTTTCTTCTGCAGCTCCATATTTGACTGGAATTCTGATCGTAATGATCCTTCCTCTCCCTCCCCAAGGCCCAAGTGTATTATTAGCTTCCACTGCTGCTAGTCACAAGGACGCAAAACATCTTACTGGTTTCTTTCAACTTAGCTATACCTTTATAAGTAGTTCTTCATTAAGACTTTTTTGGGGGTAAGGATGGGGGTTAAATCTCTCCTTCCTTCCTTTCATTCTTTCATTTAATCTTTTTCTTTTTTTTGTTCCTCCTTTTGTTCTTTCTTTCTCTCTTTCTTTCTTTCTATGTAAACCATTTGAATTGGATTCTGGAACCCCCAACTGATAATATAGTATGTGTGTGTGTGTGTGTGCACGTGTGTGTGTACATATATATATATATAGTTCTGCAGGTACCTTTCTTAGCTATATATATATATATATACATATATATATATATACACATTGCTATGTATATATGTGTGTGTGCATATATACATATATATACATAAGGACTTTTTATCCACTTATCCTTTATCCATATGCACACATATGGACACCAAAATGAATGTCTACCACCCTAGGAATGTAAATAGATTTTATTTTCTGTAGCAATATTGCTAACTTGGTAGCAGCTGTCAGTAACACTGAGTTGAAATTGATTCTGAGTCTGTGTAGTAGGTTAGATGGTAGCACCCCCTAAAATGTCATATCTTAAAGCTCAGAACCTGTTAATATGGCCCTGTTTTGAAACAGGGATTTTGCAGATGTAATTAAGGATCTCAGAGTGAGATCTTCCTGGACTTAGAAGGGCACCCAAAAATCCAATGATTGTTATAAGAGAAAGGCAATGAGGGATTTGAGGTACGAAGACATGGAGGGGAACAAGGCCATGATGATACTGGAGGGAAGCATCCACAAGCCAGGGATTGCTGGAAACAACCAGAAACAACAAGATCCCCAAGACCCTCCAGATGGCACCAACCCTGGCAATAACTGGACTTCAGAACACTAAGTTCAGAACTATGAGAAAATAAATTACTATTGTCTAAAAAGCATCAAGTTTGTTTCCATTTGCATAAGAGCACTGGGAAAATAAAGGCAGCTGTATGTCCTGCGTCAGTCAATCACGGTGCCATGTAGACATGGGAATCAACCACCACCATTCTTGTGACTAACTAGTCTATACAGTTAGAACAGCAGAGAGACTCACTGGTCTTCAAGAACATCCAAGCTCCAGCAAACTTCCTTATGACAACCAGTTACATGGGCATTCTAGACTCCATGAAATCCACAGCATAGAATCTTTCAGCGAGACTAAAAATCCCAATGAGCAAGAAGACAGCAACAGCTCTGTTATCAGGTTTGATGTCAAGCATACACTTGTATGTTCAGACCACAGCTTGAAATCTTCTCATGGCCTTTTTTTTTCCTGTCTCATCTCATTTTTCTGTTCTTCCCTCCTCCTCCTTGTGCCCACAAGATGCCTTGTACACACAAAATATAGGATCAAAGTTTGGTGAATAAATGTAGGAGTGAAGCAAATGAATTAATTGGCTACTTAGTGAATTCCCAGGCCATGAATTAGAGCCAAGCAAAGCAGGTTGCTCTTGGATACAACAATAAATCCCTCAGCTAATCTACCCTTCCAAATAGGCACACATACACACACACAAAGCTAGACTGAGAAACAGAAATCTGTGGGAAAGTCAGAATTTGAACCAAATTGAATTACCTGTACCAAGAACTGGTTCAGACTTGCTCAGCCTCTGGCCCATAACTCTCAGACACACTGTCCTTTCCTGAGCACTCAGGCATGTAAGAAGGACTAAGTGACCCTGTTAGGTTATTTAAACACTTTAATTCGATGTGTAATTAAAGCAGCTTCACAAATGGCAAAGTCAGAAGCCAGCCCTCCTGGATGCAGATTCTAGCTGCACCACTCACTGACCATTGGTATGATTTGACCTGTCTCTGCTTCAGTTCCCTCATCTGTTATTATCTAACAGCACTACTTCAAAGGCTTACTGTGATGATTCAATGAGCTGCTACTTATAAACTGCTACAAAACACTTGGTGGCAGAGAGAACTGAGAGAGATAACTGGTTCTCTTTGGTGTGTAAGTACAAGACAGATGGGAATAACTGGACGCATGGACTAATCGGAACATACAGATGTGTCCTCCAGATGGAAGACTCCAGACAATACAGATGTGAACTCAAGGTAACCACACCTCTTGTCTTGTTTGGGTAATAAGAGTCTGGATCCTGGGGCTGTGAAGGTGACTCAGTGGTAGAGGGCTTGCCTTGCATGCATGAGGCCCTGGGTTCGATTCCTCACCACCACATAAGCAGAAAAAGCCAGAAGTGGCACTGTGGCTCAAGTGGTAGAGTGCTAGCCTTGACCTGAATAGCTGAGGGACAGTGCCCAGGCCCAGAGTTTTGGCCCCATGACTGACAAAAAAAAAAAAAAAAGAGTCTGGATCCCATCTACTGCCCATGCCTGGCCTTTCTTTCTCCTGTAATACCTATCTGTAATGGCCAAGGAGCTGAAGCATAAGCTGAACTATGAAGGAAAGAGGGGTAAGGGCAGGAAGATGGCCTCCATTCTCCATGATGGGTAGACTTCTTGTAGGAAGCCCCAGAAATTTGCTATGAAATGCCATTTCAATCTGAGTACCCCTACCTCTTCTCTCTCTTCTCTCTTCTCTCTCTCTTTCTCTCTGTCTCTCCCTCCTTTGCAAGCTGAGAACACTGTCATTTGGTGAAAAAAAATAACAAAGATATGTATATGCCTATAAATGGAAGATAAAGTGGTGGCTGAGGGCTTCCTCCAGCCAAGGAAAACAAGCACAAAGCAGCTGGAAAGAGAGGAGCCCAGGGCTTGTGGAATCAGAAGCTCTTCATCATGTCGGGACCCAGCCCAGGGCTACGCAGGCCTGGCCATCTGGGAGCAGCAGCCCCACCATCCTTCCAGGAAAGGCCTGCCAGGAACCTTGGGGCCATGGACCCAGAGTTGCTGGGAGCTGCATACTGCAATTTGCCATGGGAAAGGAAAGAGACAATTGGAGGCTGGTGGCCCAGAGAAACCAATGTTTAATACAACAGGCATCAGCTGAATGATTGCTGTGTGCAAAGCATGAGCCTTAAGGCAGAAGCAACAAGGTCATTGCTCAAGGCAATGGGAAGGGGACCCATAAAAGCAAGGGTGAGACAAACAAGAGATGTAATTTCTCCTTCCAAACCACTGGCTAGAATTTGAGTCAGGAAGAACTAGGCTTCCCAAGAGTGAGGGGTCACACTCAGTGTAACGACACAAGAAGTATGTTTAAAGGATGGGCAGGGCTGTGATAAGAGATGGGGTCACAGGAGGATACTCTGGATAAAATGACCAATTTACAAGGCCATGGAGTCAGGGAGATAAAGGCACATACCTGTAATCCCAGCACTAAAAATGTTAAAGTAGAAGATCAAAAGTTCAAGGCCAGCCTGGGCCACACAGTGAGTTTGAGGGCAGCCTGAGCTATAAGAGACATCTCCAAAACAGAGGAGAAGGAGGAGGAGGAAGAAGAAGAAGAAAAGGAAGTGGAGGTGGAGGAGGAGGAGGAGGACGGGGAGGAGGAATCGGCAAAGGGTCCAATGAAACATAGTAGCCAAAAGTAAGAGGGAAATAAGTATACAGCTTGGTGCAGAGGCCTTAGAGCTGAGAATTCTGAGTCTGGCTCAGGATGAGTACTCACTGAAGTTCTGGGAACTTGAGGAGAACCAGCACTGGACTGTAGGATAACTTACTGGTAGCAAATGGGGATGGACCAGGAGGAAGAAGAAGGGAAATTCCTTAGGATTAAGATTTTTCAGCCTTTGAAAAGAAGAACAGCTAAAATTTTTCACTCATTAAAAAAAAAAAAATCTGCTGGAGCTGGTTGCCGGTGACTCACACCTGTAATCTTAGCTACTCAAGAGGCTGAGGGCCAAGATCTGAGAATCGTGGTTCCATTCCTGCCCAGGCAGGAAGGTCTGTGAGATTCTTATCTCCAATAAACTATTCAGAAAAAGCCAGAAGTGGCCCTGTGGCTCAAGTGATAGAGTGCTAGCCTTGAGCAAAGAGATGCAGGCCCTAAGTTCAAGTCCCGGGACCTGCAAAAAAAAATCTCTCCTGGATGCTAGTGGCTCATGGCTAAGGAGGCTGAGAGCTAAAGATCATAGTTAAAAGCCCACCTAAGCAATTGACCAGCAAATAACTGGAAGTGGAGGTGTAGCTCAAGTGGTAGAGCAGTAGCCTTGGGGGAAAAAAAAAAAGCCAAAGGACAGGGCCCAAACCCTGAGTTCAAGCCCCAGGATTAAGTCTAAAAACAAAATACCTTAAATTTCCCTACCACAGTTGATCTGTGTAAATCAAGTCTGCCTCATTCACACTATCCTTCATGCTGGCCCAACAATGCTGTCTGTCTTCCAGGTCCTCTGATACACCAAACCTGAGAGCCTTTAGCTTATCTCCAAAATGGCTACCCTTGTCTTCTTTCTCCCTGCCTATACCTGCCATTCCCCTGGGAGAGAGAGTTTAATCTTCCATGTCCTAGAATCTAAGATGGTTAGAGAATGCTTCACCAACAGAATCCAGTCTAGTCTTGAAGAAAACAGGAATTTCCTACTTCTTACTCCCTCTATGAAGCTACCCTCTGTTTAAGAAGTCCAGTTATCCTGAGCCCTTCCAAGCCACACAGAACCCATGTTGGCCACATGGAGAGAGACACTGACAGACCGCTGATCTTTCATCCACCCAAAAAGGTAAGCCAAAGAACTTTCTTAAACACACAGCCAGTCAAGCCTTCAGATGACGCCAGCTCCAACTGCAATCCGACTATAAGTGCACAAGAGAAACCCCGGTGAAATACAAATATAACACCTAACAGAGCCCAATCCCTCCACAGAGCTGGGATATATAAAATGTTTCTGTTGGTTGGCCACTGGTGGCTCATGTCTATAATCCTAGCTACTGAGGAGGCTGAGATCTAAGGATCTTAGTTTAAAGCCAGCTAGGATAGACAATGCTGAGTGACTCTTATCTCCAATTAACCAGCAAAAATCTAGAATTAGTGGTATGGTCAAGGGATAGAGCATCAGCCTTGAGCAGAAAAAAGCCAAATGAGTTTGAGTCCCTGGGTTCAAGAGAGAAAGCTTTTGTCTTAAAATCACTAAGTTTTCAGGTAGTTTTATCTTACACCTCTGAGGAAAGACAACTCTCTGTATGGCTTTCTTGCCTTTATGCCCTCCCCTCTCCAGCTCAGCTCCCCACCCCACGAAGGACGCCCTGTAAATTGTGGGAGCAAATTCCTACTCACCTTTTAGTCCCCAGGCTGCCTGAGTGCAGCCACATCTGTCCCCTCCCAACATGGAGGGGATCTGTTGGCCTCAAAGGGCTTCCCAATCACCTGCCTGGGAAAGGGTAAGAGTTGGAGCAGGGCAGCTGCCAGAGACCACGTGAGTACTGACCTCTGGCCCTGGCAACATCAGTAGCTGCTGTTGCAATGAGCTTTAGCGATGACCCGGTCCTGAGGGAACATCTGCAGATCAGTGGTTGTCTTGGAATAGGCCATGGGAAAGTCGAAGCACAGCCATGGCTCTTGACAACCATCCCAGAATCCCACTGGAATGTTGTAGCAGAGTACATTGAGCCCTAAGGTCTTTGGGGTTCTATGCTATTTTATTCATTTTTCTTTTTTTGGCTGGACTTTTTAGTTGGGAATTCAGAATACTAAATCTATCTCAGCATATTAGCTCTAAGCATGCCAGACAGCTCTCCTCAAGCTGATAACTAACAGATCTGTGCTTAAGATCCACAGCTCAGTACAGCAAGTAAGCTAAGCTCCTAAGTCCAAGGAAGCAAAGACTGAGGCCCAGTCCCACCAAGGCCAGGGAAATGGAAGTTACCTTAGGAGCAGTCACTACTTATTCATTTCTGAGTTATTGTCTGAGTAGCCTCATTGCATAATAGATGGTGTGTGTGTGTGTGTGTGTGTGTGTGTGTGTCTGTCTGTCTGTCTGTCTGTCTGTCTGTCTATATACCAGTACTGGGGCTTGAACTCAGGGCCTCATGTTCTCACTTAGCTTTTCCTGCTCAAGGTTGGCACTCTACCATTTGAGCCACACCACCACTTCTAGCTTTGTGACAGTTAGTTGAAGATAAGAATCTCTTGGATTTGTCTGCCTAAGCTGGCTTGGAACCATGTTCTTCATATCTCAACCTTCTGAGTAGGTGTGAGCCACTGGTGCCCCGCCGCACTGTAAGTTGTTTTGAGTACAAGTGAGATGAACTTCCAGGCTATACAGAGAGAGTCTCTGAGGCAAGCGTTAGAGAAAACTTTTTCCCTGAGCCAGATACTGGTTTTGTGTATATATAGCCTGTGAACTGAACTTCTTTTTAACATTTTTAAATGGTTAGAAAATGCAAAAATAAATTGTACTTCATGATAAATAAACACATGAAATTCCAATTTGTGTTCAGAAGCTAAGGTCTAGGGGAACATGGCCACTCCCATCCACCTGCCAGTATTGCCTACAGCTGCTCTGATAGCAGATCTGCAGAACAGAGCTCAGCTGGGTACAGGCAACAGAGACTACACGACCTCCAAAGCTGGTAATACATTTGCACTCCCTCCCTCCCCCACTCCACCCTGCCTCGCCTTTTAAACAGAAGCCTTGCTGGAGTCGTTTATCATGATTGGTTTAATTTGTTTATCTGGCAGTTTTCTCCCTGAAATAAAAAAGGAACCTGCTCAAAGACAAAAGGGGACTCGAGTTCAAACAAAGAGAACCCCAAAGACAAACTTGCTCTACTTTGTAAGATAGGGCTGAGGCATTTGAACTATCTGTATGTAAAAAGGGGTAAATGTCTCTGAGTTCACATAAGAGCTCATCATCAGAACCTGGAGTAGTCATGCCCCCTGCCCAGACTTCCCTCCCCCATCTTATCTCCTTGAACACCTCATCTATCTTGAAGCAGCATGAACATTGGAATCATTAGAGACCTGGAACCATCCACCATGTGGCGGCACTCACAGCTCTCTCTTGTTGCATAAATCATGGTGCCACTTGTTCAGAGCCAAGCATAGCAAGTGCCAGGCATCCCTCAATGCAGGCCACTCATCGATTGCACCAATCCAGCTGGCAACTGAATTCGATGACCATTACTTTGTCATTCATCTTCCAGTCTCTGTTTGCCTCCAGACAAAACTTCTCTCAAGTACCAATTCTGTTCTAGTGATTTCCATTTCTCTGGACCTAACAAAATACCTATGATGCTTAATTTACAAGATAGTCATCCACCAGTCATTTTGCTAGAGGGTATAGAAAGGAGTTCGATGTTATGCCCAATGAGGTACTGCCAACTACTTCCCAGAATCCCTGCCCTGGGAGCAAACCCCACACACAAGTACAAGTTGAGCCCCCAGAGTTCACATCCACGTGATGTCAATCCCCACACAGGGTCTCCCCACTGGAGGTCAGGCATTGGGATGTTTCTACCCCTGGAATCTGTCTTGGCTGGTTGAAGGCCTTGCCTCTGTTTGCTTTTCCTCTCTAGTCTTCCAATCGGCTAGAAAGGCTCACCGCTCCCCTGAGGCCTCTTGGGCACAAAGAAGGAAAACAGAAATGCCTTTTGCAGCTGACACCAATGCCTGATTCCCTCTAGAGCTAAAGGAAAGTAACTTTTGAAACTCTTCTTTAAGAAGAAGAAAAGAAACTCTCCTGTTTCAACAGGTATTTCCAGCTGCTGGCTAGGGATTTACAAGAAATCTAAATACAATAGCCTATCTCCTGGCAGCTGCTGGTTACCCCCAGCAACCTGGAACTTTTACAGACTGCCTGGAATATGAAGGGCCTTGGATACCAAGGGCCCCTGTGGAGACAAACTTCTTAAGCATTGCCATTCTTTAGCGGTGACATTCTCAGGGGAGAATGGGCTCCTCTGGCAAAACAGAACCACCCCCCCCTAAAATTCACCTTAATGGGAAAACTTAAAATCTCCTCTTGACAATATATAGCAGAAACCCAATTTGGCATTTTAAGCATGCCAACCCATAATGCCATGGACATGGATAATTTCTAATTTCAGTTATACAAGCCTAGAGGGCTGGTGATGAAACTCACTCACTGGTACGGCCCTGTATTCAAGTCTCAGCATTACAAATCATGCAAGGCCTCGAGTTCAAATCCCAATGTGCCGAAGGTAGTTTAAAAAAAAAAAGAAGGAAAAAAAAGAGGAAGATAGGAGTCATGTCATAAGTGAACTATATCAGCAACATACAATATCAGTAATTTATGGAATAGCAAAAAAATCACAAGCTATAATATCACTGGCATTATTTTACCAAGTACTACTGATGTCACTTGATACCTATGAGCCATTGGGAAACAGGTTCTCTTATTCCAAACCCAATTACTCACATTAACTCTCAGATGGCACATTACACATCACAGTGCGACACAGGTTACAGAATGGCTAAGAAAGGGCTAGAAGAGCTGAAGGACTACTGAAGTCAAGAGCAGAGCCAATGCAAGGGTAGAGAGCTACTACAGGTGCTTATATAAGGACTCAGCAAGAGCTCCACAAGTCAAGTGCACTAACAAACCGAGAAAGCCATAAGAACTTTTCACAAACTACATAGCTTGATACATGTTACTTGATGGCTATGAGCCTGTGGCAAACTTTCTTCCAAACTTAATTACTAATATTAACTCTCAGATCACCCATCCCACTTCACCATGGCATACAGGTTACAGGATTCTGGTTCTAGTCTGACCCAAAATAGACGACACTGGAAAACATATTCTTATACCAAATTCCACACCCTTTCTCCAGAATCTGGTTCTGTGGGTCTGGTATGAAACCTGAATCATTTTAAAGCCCTTCCAGTAATTCTTATGAACATTCAGATTTGGTGGACAATATTTTGAGAATTAGGCCTTGCTCCACTTCATCTTGCCCTCCTCAGTTTTCTGTCACCTCTCTAGAAATTCCCACTAGCCCCCCAACTCTAGAACCAGAGTGATGTGGCCCTATTTTCTTTAAAAGACAGGATAAGCAGCAGCTTTGGAATACTTTTCTAGGTGTTCAACCACAGGGATCTGTTTGTTTGGAGCTGTGTCAAGCCCTGGGCTTGTAAAAGGTTGGGTGGTTTCTTTGGGTTGGCCGCCTGGGTTCCATTGGGGCTGTTGCCTGGTTTATTTTAGGTGCTTGGTCTGCAGGCTGGTAGGTTGACCTTCCTTGGCTATTCTCCAGGGTGCAGATTACTAGGCTCCTGCTGTCTCTGGAGCTACAGGGTATAATTTCCATGGCATCCAGGTAACAGGAGCTGACTGGCAGCAGTAGCTGGACCCTGTACTAAACCTAGGGAGGCAGCCTGCTGGGAAGAAGAGGCCCTGCTCATCTGTGAGTCTTTGCAGATGGTCTCAGTACTGCTGCTTGTAAGCTGTGTGAGTTGAGTCTAGCCACTTCCCTCCCTAGGCCTCAGAATCCTCAGCTATGACACAGAGGTTGATCAAGGTAGAGGCACTATAGAGCACTGAACGGAATATGGGTTCTAAGGCCAGAAGATTTAAGTTCAAATGCCGGCTGCTTCACTCACTTTCTTTGTGATGTTGGACAAATAACTAAACCATACTTTTGTACCAGCTTTCATATCTACTAAATGAGTGTGACAATACTTTCTTTGAATGCTGGTATTCTTATTAAAGGAGATGATATGTGCCAAGTGCTTGTTTAAACCTCACTTGATGTGCAACACACACACACACACACACACACACACACACACACACACACTCCTTAACAAGTAATCTGATGAAGTGGGTCCCAAATTCTGGTTAAGAACTGGTGGAATGAATCTTTGAAGAAAGAGAATCGCTGCATAGGGTACACTGTAAAGAAAGGAACCATGACTTTCTGAAGGAGACAAGGTCTGAGTTGGGACCTGACATATGCCTAGAATATGAACAACTAATTAGGAGAAGAAACCCTGAAGAACAGGTAAAAAAATCAGAGAACCTAGACTGGAAAGTAGAAATTTAACCCTAGCCCAATCACTGCCCAGCTTTGTGACCTTTGTTGATCCTCTCCTTTTTCATCTATAAAATAAGGCTGTGGTAAGAGTGAATCAGAAGAGAAAAACATCTTGGTTGGTCCTTGGAATGTGGTAAGTGTTCCGTGGATAGATGGCTAGATAGGTCGATTCAAGATGGTTAAAGATGGGTCAAGTAATATGAAGAGGAATGCTTGGGTATCTTTATAGGTCCATAACTATATTGTTCTAGCTCAGCAATTTCTATAGTTCTCGTGGAATGTCAGACACTCAAAATGTCATGAGAGGAAAAAAGAGTTTGCCTTGGGAAATTAAGTACAGTAGTATAATCTATCGCCCCTTGAAAATGTGCAGTGAATTCTAGCACATACATGATTTTTCCCAATTTAATTCTTTACTAAACCTGATTACTTTGCACTAAACTTAGGAGAAGTCTTTCTGAAGTGAACTAAGAGGATGATGATGATAGAGATACTTTCTGGCTTTTTTCTATGCTTCAATTGTATTCAGCTTTAGAAACTATGTATATGGTAAGGAGTAGGAGTGTCTGAATGAGAAAAGCATGCATATTTGGAAACAGAGAGGCCCGTACTTAAATATAATATCTGCTACCTGCTTCTGAGCTTAGTTACTTGGAGAAGTTTGTTCATCTTTCTTTATCTCTATTTGCTCAAATGAGCATTATGAGAATTAAATGAGCTACTAGTACCTGAAGAGGCTATTATCATGCCTGACACATAGTAAACACTCAGTAAGGAGAAAATGACGAATGCATTATTATGCTACCATCTACGTAGCTCCTGCCAGCCATTCTGCAACACCCAACAATGGCTTGGCCATTGGGTTCTGAGGAAAGGAACTGTACCAAGTTCTAGTTCCCTCTCACTTACAGAGTCAGCCTAGAGGGAGACAACCAGAGGAGGCAGGAAAGCATTTCCCAGAGGGTTAGAAAGGTAGCATATGCCTTGTGCTTTCTCTGAACACTCAGCAAAAGAAGGGGCTCTTTCAGAAGGAGGACATGTTCTCCTAAGCCAGTGTGGGCTGGCAGCATCTACTTTCTCAGGCTGGCACTGAGCCACCAGGAGATGCAGAATTTGCTTAGTCATTTCTCAACAGCAAGAGCAAGTGGCTTGGAGAAGAACCAGATATACACCCTGGAGGTCAGCCAAGTGCCTCCTAAAAAGAGGAAAGCAAGAGCACAAAACCCTGAGTGCCAGGGACAGCTGGCTTCCAGTGCCAGAGACCAGTGCCCTGCTAAAATGCCATCACCCTGGGCAGGCTGGCCTGGCCTTACCCCTGACCACCAAACCCAGTCCCCAGTTTTCCTACCTTTGCTAAGAATATCAGCTATGGGCAATCACAGTCCCTGAAGAGGTTTCTTTATTCTTGATGTATTCCTTCACTTAGTATTTGTTAAACACAATTTTCAACAAATACATTTAATGAATACCATTGCACATAAAACAAGAAAAGTTCCTACATATACAGAACTTACATTTTAGTGAAGAAAAGCAAAAGGGGTACAAGTAACCAAGACATAAAATAGGGAGTAAAGACATAAAATAATGTCAGGTAGAGAGAAGTCCTTTAAGGAGAAAGGCAAAGATGAGAGATTGGCAGATTAGGGGAAAAATAGGACAGTGAATCCCCTTCAAGAAAGACACTCACATGAGTTAAGGCCTGAATGAACAAGAAAAGGAGATGGTTCAGATCTGAATTCAGATCTGAGAGGAGAGTATAGAACAGCAAACATTAGGATCCTAAGACAAAGGTGAGCCCACCATGTGGACACGCAGCCAAAATAATGATAGCCATATCAGCGAGGAGAAGACAGAGTGACAGGAGATGTGGACAGTGGTTAGAGGGCAGGTATTTCAGCAGGAAAGGTAAAGGGTTTTAGCTTCAGTTCAACTGTGAATGGAGAGAGAGAGAGAGAGAGAGTATGTGTGTGTGTGTGTGTGTGTACCAGTACTGGGGCTTGAACTCAAAGCTTGGGTACTGTCCTTTAGCTTTCTTGATCAAGCACTCTACTATTTGAGCCACAGCTCCATTTCTAGCCTTTTTTGTTGGGAGGGGGGAAAAGAGGAGGAGTTAATTGGAGATAAGAGTCTCACAGATTTCTCTGCTTGGCATGTCTTTGAACTGCAATCCTCAGATCTCAGCCTCCTGAGAAGCTAGCATTACAAGTGTGAACCACTGACACCAAGCAAGATTGGAAGATTTTAAAGGACGGAAAATAATGAAGACCACCTATGGACTACTATGAGAAAAGATAGATGGAAAGAAGCAAAGATGTACTCTGAGTGAGCCCTTGGGAGACAGCTGCCCAGTGTGGGAAAGAGGGCGCAGGTGAGGCAGGACTGGGCAGAGAGAGAGAGAGCAAGAGAGGTGTGGAGAACATCTTGAAGGTGAAGTGACAGGACCTGCTGGCCGATGGGGTGGCGGCTGTGTGTGAAATAGAGGGACCAGGAGATTTCTGTAGTCATTATTTTAATCCCCAAGATGTGGCAGCCCATGCAAAGAACCTTTCAGGGAGGGAAGACAATGGCAGTAGTTTGGATAAGATTCCTCTTGGAGATCCATGTGGAAATGTTAACCTGGCAGTGGGATGTGTTTTGAGCACATCAGTCAACACAGAAGTCATCAGTATAAATGTTTAAAGATTTTTGGATCCCTGCACCCAGACAGGATTGCATGCCATGTGAGATGTATGCCATGTGAGAATGAGACTTTAGCAAAACTATTTAGTTTAAGATTTATTTTGTTTTGCAAGGGACTACTGAAGCTTAGAGGGGCAAAGTAACAAACCTACTGTGCTAGTCAAACTTTTTGTCCTTGCAACAAAACACCTGACAGAGACATCTTCAGGGAGGAAGGATTTATCCTGGCTCAGAGTTTCAGAGATTTTAGTGTATAGTTTCTTGGCTCCATTAGTGCAGACCAATAGTGAGACAGGGTCTCATCATCCTGGAGAAGGCACATTGGACCACAGATGTTCTCCTCATGGTGACTTGGAAGCACAGAGGAAGATGGGAAGGGGGCGGGTCAAGACAGAGCCTCCAAACGCATACTCCCAGTGTTCTACATGCTCTATAGGCCTCATCTCTCAAGTTTCCACTACATCCCAAAATAGCACCAATAACTGGGAACCAAGCCATTATTAACACATGAGTAAATGGCGGGGCATATTCAAATCAAGCCATTATACCCATAGCCACAAAGGATTCTGTTTATGTCATTATCCAAGAGTGTCCAGAGTATTAACAGTTCCAATATTGCTCAAAAGTCTAAATCAAAAGTCTGCTTTGAGAATCAAGGCAACTCTTTCATGAATATCTGTAAAATCACAGAAGCTAGAAATGTGGCTTAGTGGTATAGCACTTGCTTAGTACATGTAAAGTCCTGGATTCTAGTCTAACACTGCAACTCCCCCAAATACAAAACTTTCCTATTTCCAATATACAATGCCAGTTCCAAAAAGAACTAGTCGGGGAGGGACATAGAAAGGAAAGATCAGATCAAACCAAGAACAAAACTTAGAAGAACAAGTATTACATCCTATCGCTCCAGTGTTTGTGTCATATGGTGGGGCATATTGAGAGCTCAGTAGGATCTGGGTAGTCTGGCACTTATGGACATATGCAGCCTACATGGCCTCTCTCTTGGGCTGGCTTTACTGGCTGCCTGTGGATTTCCTTAGCAGATAAAGGGACTTCCTATATTTCCCTCTTGAGAACTTCCTGTAGGGACTTCAATCCTGTCACATATTGCCTAGCCTCTCTGGCTTTTCCTTTGAAATCTGAATGGAAGCCTCCATGTGGGTGAGACCAAAGTCTGCCAGCAGTTCAAGGAGTTGGTGGGTCCCTTGAATCACAGCTGTGGCAGCTTCTGAATGTCTGGGTAGCTGAACCCATGGAAATATACACCCAGGTAGACCTGTAGGAGGAAATTCGTTGAAATATGCTCACAGTTCCACCTTGTCCCTGCCATGGATGGAAGGATGCTGAGTCCTGGGGCATCTTCAAAGCATCTTTCCTTTTGTCTCAATGCAAAGTAATTGGCTTCTTTTTAAGTACTGTTCTCTTTAACAACCACACTCTGTCTACAGCTTCAAACAAGTTCCTTTCTAGTCCAAAAGTCATGTTCATACCTTTCTGCTCCACTCTTCCCTCACTAAAAATTTGGCTTACAGCAACTAGTACCCATGCAATAGCCTGAAAGCTGACACTCCTTGACATTTTCTCTACCAGACTCTTTAGTCTGTATACTTTAAACTCAATCTCCCACAAAGTCTCAGGGCATGAACATAATGTAAACAGGAGCTTTGCCACAATGCAAGACAAATATTCCCTACTCCAATTCTCCAAATCCTCATTCCCATCTGAAATTTCACGAGCAGTCTTTATTATCCACATTCATACTAGCATTCTGGTTCCTTCTATCACTACTTGGAAGGAAAGTCTGCTACTCAAGGAAATATTTTATCTCTTTCTTTCTTCACTCAATCTTTCTTTTCTCAATCTTTCTGTCTTTCTTTTCTCAATCTTTCTTTCTTTCTCTTTCTCTTTCTTTCTCTCTTCTTTCTTTCTCTTTCTTTCTTTCTCTTTTTTTTTCTTTCTTTCCTTCTTTCTCTTTCTTTCTGCCAGTTCCAGGCTTGAAGTCTGCACCTGGATGCTGTCTCTGAGCTTCTTTTCCTTGCTCAAAGCTAGTACTTTACCAGTTAGTCAGAGCTACACTTCCAGCTTTTTCTAAGTATTTTATTGGAGATAAGTCTCACAGACTTTCCTGATCAGATTGGCTTCAAGTTGCCAGCCTTAGATATCAGCCTCCTGAGCAGCTAACATTATAGGTGTGAGCCACTAACACCTAGGTATATTTTATCTTTTTAATGAGCAAGAAATAAACAACTTTGCATGAGTCATTATACATTTTGAGATTTGTTTGCTACAGCAACTATATTGACATGGGTTAGGGTTAACTGTGTCAAGTCCAAGAAAACACTTAAAATTATCCACATTGTAACCCTTACACTTATCATGAAACTAGTGAGTAAAAAAGAAAGAAAGAAGTTCAGAGATGGTAGACTACGCTTTCCTTATCCCTGAGAGGACAGATCTGGCTAAGATCAAAGCTAAAATGAAGGTCTCTATGAGACTGGAGAACTCATCTCTGGATCTTCACCCATGGCTAGTTAGAAGATGAATGAATGGTAAGGACAATGTCCTCACTCTTTAGAACAGGACTCAGATGAAAGTCACTATTAGCAATATCTTCTCTGACTATGTTCTGATCCACTTTTTCATGTGCTACCTTCTGAAGAGATGAAGAGTTGCTGGTCACCTGCTATCCTCTAATAACTTAAATTACCACTCAGTCTCCACTTCTCTCACACAGTTATATTCTCCCAAATATATACCAGGGTCATAAGTATAGTCATAACCATCAATGCTCACAGCCTTGCACTATGGTGGTTAAAATGTTGATCCATCCTGAACTGGTCCCATCATCCAATTGCTTTCTCCATCACGCTAAAGGGTCTGCAGTTTCCCCTCATTGTACAGTACTATTGTATAAGGAACAGAGGATGATGGAGTTTGAGTCAGTGTTGGAAGTCAGCTCTGTTCCAGTCTCACATCCCCTAAGTCCTCTGAGCACTAAACCAGAGTCAGCTTTAATCTTATTTCAGGCAAGTGACACACAAACACACACTTTCCAAAAACTATCCCAATAGTCTTGAACCTTTTCTGATCCTACCAGTCAGTAAAAGTATTTAGCTGACATACTCCCATTATATGTGTATATATGTACATAAACTTATATATTATGTATGCATGCAATTATGCATATTTAAATATATGATATAATTGTGCTAAGTATGAATCAGTGATGTATTTAAGATAACATTCACAAAAACATAAATATTTCAGTAATAAGGTCTTTAAAAAACAAATATGAATAGCAGTCCTAACCATTTTTCCCTGTCCCAAATGGAACATTCCACACACACCCCTCTTCAGAGAACACTTGGTCCATCAAAACCTTTGAACTGAATCACAAACTGGCAGCCTACAGGCCAAATGTAGCCCACAGATGTGTTTTGTTTGGCCTGAACAATATTTTCTAAATTTTCTATTCATTTCCAACACTTAAAAATTTGGACAAGTTCACATAAAAATCTAGAATTTTTCAGCATTTTATTCACTACGTTATTCCCAGTGTCTGATGCATAGTAGGCACTCAATAAATATTTGTTTAATTGAATTTCCAGCTTCTTCCTTCTCCAAAAAACAATCAGGCTGGCATTTCTTCCTGGCAGAAATAACCTGGGGCTGAGCAGTGATGACTTCATCCATCAGGGTACTGGCTCAACCAGTCCTGTACCACAGTCATCAACATTCCTTGTTGTCCTATAGTCAGCCAGGTTAACTTATGTCTATCTGGCCTCCATCCATATCTCAACAACTATTTCTGATTATATGTGGACTCTCTCTGTGAGGTCAAACAAAAGCAATATTCCATCTGGCCTCCAAAGACACAGGTTTGCTATCCTTGGGGAAATCTCTCCTCTAAGCCAATTTTCCTAATCTGGAAAATAGTTGTGTCAAATCCCTCTTCACAGGTTGTGTGACAATCAAAATAAATAAGGTAACCTCTGCAGGCTGTTTTGTAAATTGCAAAGTATTGTAAAAATGTGTAAATGTATCATTATAGCTGCGTTCATCCTCCCGAAGGACTGGCTGAGAGGATGGAGAATTTGTAATGTCCCACATCCTCTATATCAACCATGTGTCTCAATGCACCCCTTTCCAGCACTACCCACCATAGACCACGTTGCATTTCGAGGCTTAATTGGAGGACAAAAGAAAAGATAGGTGAAGAATGAAGAGGCTGCAACCCAAAAGGTTGGGTTCAATTTCTTCTAATATTATTTACTGCTCTATTTCACTTTTTTTTTTTTGTCAGTCATGGGGCTTGAACTGTGGGCCTGGGTGCTGTCCCTCAGCTATTCAGCTCAAGGCAAGCACTCTACCACTTTAGTCACAGTGCCACTTCCAGTTTTCTGGTAGTTAAATGGAAATAAGAATCTCATGGACTTTCCTGCCCAGGCTGGTTCTGAACCGTGATCCTCAGATCTCAGCCTCCTGAGTCGCTAGAATTACAGGAGTGAGCACCAGTACCCAGCTTCACCCTTTCTTATTTCTAAGTCATTAAATTCTGTGACTTGTAGCTCAGAAATATCACGTTTTCATTCACATGCAGAACCTAGACCTAAAAACAAATACTGTGATATAATTGTGAAGAAGGGATTGCTTTTTTTCTTTTATTTCTTTTTTTGGGAGGGAGGGAACAGCAGGTAGGGGAAGGGGAAAGAAAAGGGTCATGGGGTAAATATTATAGAAATACATTTTTATATATATTCATACACATACATATATGTTTATGTATGTTTAAAATTGTGTCATCTTCCTACCTCTATATATATATATATGTATGTATGTATGTATGTATGAAGATAGCACAATTAAACCCACCAGAAATTATTAAAAAGTGAGGAAGAGGTAGAGGTTTGGAAAGAGTATATAGACAAGGAAATTTTAACTGAATTATCTTGTATGCATGCTATAAATATCACAATGACATCTTTTTGTACAATTGATTTATACTAACTTAAAAATAGGAAAAAATCATTAACACATATACAAGCATATTTAGAGCTCAATGCCTCAATCCCAGCATCCTTCCACCCTCTATCCCAAGAGCCAGTCTCTAAAGTTTCTCCCTTATTTCCCTGAATACAGATCTTTCATGGAATACTAATATTTTATGTTTTATTCTCCCATTGGAAATATATTCAACAGAGTTGTGTTAGTCCACATTTCATCACTGAGACAAAATACCTGAGAGAAACAAATCAAAGGGAAGAGAAGTTTACTTTGGTTCACAGGTTCCGTGATCTCAATCCAAAGTTACTTCTCTTCATTGCTTTGGGCCTGAAAGGAGGCAGAATATCATGAAAGTACTGACCTCGTGGTAGCAGAGAGAGAGAGAGAGAAAGAGAGGAGAGGAGAGGAGAGGGAGGGAAAGAGGGAGGGAAAGAGGGGAGGGGGGAGGGAGAGAGAGGGAGGGGGAAAGAGAATACAAGGGACCAGGGAAAAGATAGACATAACTTTCAAAGCCATACCTCGAGTGACCCACTTCCTTAACTAGGTCCCACCTCCAAATAGCCCACTGAGCTAGATTGATCCTGTGATGGGGTTAGTGCCATCATGACCCAGTCATCTCTCAGTAGTGCCACTAGTGAAGGACCAGGAGCCTATGTGGAACATCGCCCCTTTTAATCAGCAGGGAGAATGTTTCTGTCACATTTGAGATTCACTTACCATCAAGACATCTCTGTGTCCCTCACTTGCTCTTCTCTTTTTCTCTCCCTCTCTCCTCTCTTCCTCTTTCCTCTCTCTTCACTGTTTCCCTCACCTACATTTCTGGATCTCTTATAAAATATTTGCTAGCTAGCTGTAGACTGAACTTCATGAAACTGCAGTTCATATGCTTCAGCTTTATACATTTCATCCAATGACCCAGCTTTGGGGATTTCTATAATCTCCAAATCTTCCTATTTTAGGTCCATTTTCATGGTGATTATACTGTGGCCCTAAGAAAAATATTTCAGTATCTTAAATATGCTAGGGCATTTCCTTCCTCATAGATTTGAGCTACAGATGCCAGATAATCTCTTAAACTAGAAACCCTAGCAACAGGTATATTCTAGATGAATACATATATATATATATATATATATATATATATCTTCTTTCTTACTCCCTAGGAAGAAAAATAAATACTATGAAATTATACACTATTGGTTTGGTGTTAGGTTAAAAGGAAAGCTTCTTTAGAAAGAATAGCATTTCCACAGGATCTAATACTTCCCACCATCCTAAAACTAGTATGTTTCTTCCTCCTCTTCTTCTCCCATCATTTAAGAAGTTCCAAAAATCCTTAACTCTTGGATTTTCTTTTGCTCTGTACATCCGCAGGAACTGCTCCTGAAACCCGCCCCTCACCTAAACTCTGTCTCTAGTAGCTCATCATCCACTCAAGCTTAACCACTCACTGGTTTGTGGAATTCCAAATATTCACATGTCTTTGTCTACTGGGGCTGCCATGACAAAATGCCACGGACTAAGGGGCTTCTAAACAACAGAATTTTCTTTCTTTTTAATTCTAGAGGTCAGGAAGTTCGAGATCAAGACAATAGCAGATTTGGTATCTGGAGGGAGCTGCTTAGCAGAGTTGGTGTCTGGAGAAGGCTGCCTTCCGGTTGTAGATAACCTACTCTTGCATTATCTTCCCATGGTAGAAGGGGCTACATAGCTCTCTGGGGTCTCTGGGCAGTAATATCACACAGAATGGTTGACCTCATGGCCTGATTTACTCCCAAATGATCCACATCTTTATACCATCACCTTGGGTATTATAATTTCAATATCCAAAGACCGTAACGTAGCAGAAATCCTGTAATATTAAATATTGCTCTCTCTTGTGGTGGTCCCTCTTTTAAAAGTCAAGCTCCTCGCGTATTAAATGTTTCTGAAACCATTTCTTGGAATGCAAGTGCCCCAAGAGACATTCTTAGACTTTCATTTTAAAAAATGAGTTCTTTGGCCAATCAAGTTTGGGAATCGCTGTACATCATAGGCCTTAGACAAAGTTTCATATTACAGAGCATCATAAAAAAGGATCAGAAAGACATGGTTTTGGTAAGAAGCCCTGATAAACTATTTAATCCCTAAACTTAACAAGTGACCCATTTTTATAATGGAATTTTGTATCAGTTTCTGGAGATTTATGTCCCACAGAACACACTTTGTGATCTGTCATGAATGAGCTATGTTAGAAACACAGATGGACACACCTATGTCTCGCCACAATCTCAGAATTTACTGAATAACAAAAAATTCACAAGCTACATGAGTTTTATTGGCAGTGATTCACCAAGTATTATTGATTTCACTTGGTAATCATGAGCCACTGGCCAAAAAAAAAAAAAAAAGTTTCTTGTATTCTAGTCTTGATTACTAACACTCAGATTACGCATTATATAATGAAATATGCACTACAAAATGGTTAAGAAGTCTTAGAGAGGCTGTAGTGTTCCAAGAAGACTTGCTAAAGGCAAGAGCAAAGAACTTTATGCCAAGAGCACTACTGGTAATTAGAGATGATATTAACATAAGAAACCTATACATAGAGTAGAACCCAAAGCTGGTTCAAAACACAATGTTGGTTCAAGCTGCCATTACTTCCAAGCTTACTGGGACCACAGAGATGTCAACAGGAGTGAGTCATATCAGATAGGACAATCAGACTGAGCTGAAGAACCAGTTTATTGCTAATCGACACATGATACATGCACTGGATGACCCTATGGGTCAGCTTCTCCTCCTTTTATCTGATGTGGGTAAGAGAGTTGCCTTATTCTTGAGCTAGTATGTTCAATATGCTCATGGGCCTGATTTTTCTGCTATGCTTTTGATCAGCCCATGTGTCCGTGTATCTCTGATTTAGTAAATTTATAGGTGACCACCTTTTATTCACATAAATATGTTGTTTATCAGTCTGCCTCATGCTTTGAGCTGAACAGATGGTGGCTGTTTCCTTGAGTCATTCCGCCTCATTATTTGCATTCAAAATGGAGCAGACCACCATTTTACAAAGTGGAGGTAACTCAGGGCAAGGCTTTCCGATGTAGTATGGAGTAACTTTAGTTCAGGTCTTCACATGAATCATGCTCCAGTCCTTGAAGGACCACGGATGACTTTAACACTTTCCCTTCCCCTTGGGAATGTGAAAAGGTCAAGATCAGTAAAGTCATCTGAATGTATACTCACCACCCCCTTCCCTAGCCCCTGCTCCATAGAGGAACATCATTGATAAACACTTACAAATATCTTTCATCCTCTGACCAGGACACATGCAATATCTATAGAGAGCAAGGAATTTCCCAATGTCTGTTCTAGCCTACCCTTCCTCATCCATCTGGGCCTCAAGAAACCCAATATAAGACTCCAACAGATGCAGTAAATCCAAGGAGATCCAAGAGGACCTCACCCAAACCAGAGGAAATGGGAAGGCCAACTATGATACATTCTTTTTAGTCCCATTGCCCAGTTTTGATCAGGCACACCCTACTCTCCAAACTCACGCACAAGGACTTTAGACTCGTCCCACCCAGGTGGGAGCCCCTCAAACACGCTGCAAAACCACAGACTTGGACGTGGTACCTCGTGGATTGGTCAAGTTCCTTGTAATTCATCTGGATCCCACATCTTAACATTTTAAGCCTTTCCATTTCTTTTTTAGTATTCTGTTTCATCTATGAAGTTTTTCTCCCTATCTAGAATCCAAAAACCAAGGAAAACATCTTCTAACTTATATTTTCTCTATTCCTTCCTCTATACAGGGTAAGTGCTTTATAATCAATTCTGTGTTCTATTTAATAAGCTCTCTTCTGTTCTTGCCCACACTCCAAGAAAGGAAGAAGGGCAGATAAGAAAGTTCTTTAAACCTGTATCCACCATTTGACTCAGGATCAAGTAACACCCTCCCCCATTCATTTCCAGAGGAGCTCAAGACCCACATTGGTCACAGAACCAGGATACTCTCTCATGCCCTGTGCATTTCTGTTCTCACTGGCTTCTTTGTCTAATCATAGTCAGTTGCGTTTCCAAATTTGTGCATGCAATCAGATTAAGTTATCCAGATCCATACTCTTTTCCCATTTGCCCTCCAGGACTAATCTCCCTGGCCTTCATTCTGTTCTGTATCCCAGGAGGCTGCCCTGTATGGACTGTATCCACCAGGCTTCTTTGTCCTATGGCTTATGATTGGATTCCATCACTGGAAGATAGCAGGAAAAGAGACAAGGCTACATGTTCCCCTGACTTTTTCTTTGTAGCCCTTGAGCTTGATTGTGAGCCTATTTGGTGTAATAGGTCTTTGAATCTTTATAAGGTTTATTCCTCACTTTCTGGCATGCAGGTGTGTTAGACCCAATTAGCATGATTCTGTTAATATTGTGAATAGAGCAGGAGAGGTTGTTCCTGAGGATGAAATCACTATTATAAGGAAAATCACCTTCTGTGGATTTTCATCCTTCTCTTGTGTCATTTATTCATTTTTTGTTCTCCCTAGGAGAAGCACTTTCTTAAAGGTTATGGAATACCATCTCAATAGCTGGGTCTAATAAATTTGGTCCATGTCTCTTTTCTCAGGAAACTTGGTCTTTTTGACCTACAGAACTGTAGGTTCCCTGGAGCATAAACCAAACCATATTATTTATTGTGAACTCTTCAGACTTAGAAATTTTCTAGCACCAGACTCTGCAGAATCAACGTTATTTGAGTTGAATATATCCAAAGAGGTTCAAGTCAACTCCCAGGAAGTATTGCTTCCACTATCCAAATTTTCTAGCCTTGGAACAAAGAAAGAAGAAGAAGGAAGAAGGAAGGAGGAGGAGGAAAAGAGGAGGAGGAGGAAGAGGAGGAAAAGGAGGAGGAGGAGGTAGTGAAAAAGAAGACGGAGGAGGAGGAAGATGAGGAGGAGGAAGAAGAAGAAGACGAAGAAAGAAGAAGAAAAAGGAAGAAGAGGAGGAGGAAGAAGAGGAAGAAGAAAGGAAGGGAAGGAGGAGGAAGAAGAAGAGGAGGAGGGGGAAGGAGAGGAGGAGGAGGAGAAGAAGGGAGGAGGAGAAAAAGGGAGGAGAAGGAAGAAGAGGGAGAAGAAAGAAGATGATGAGGAGAAAGAATTTTCACAAAGACTTTTTTATTCTTTTTTATTGGATCTTCTTCCCTAAAAGCTGCTTTTATTGGAGCATTTTGGACCCTCTACATTTCCCTTGATTCATATGTGCAAATAACAACTCAGAAGAGCAACAGCAGGTGGAGAGCCATGACCTTGAAGAAAGAGACTTGTCATAGACATATGGAAATATTTTGCATAATGTCACAGCTGACCTTTATTGAGTCCTTTCCCTATGTTATTTTATCTTCACATTTACCAGGCACCTGCTGTGCGTTAAGCACTGTGCTTATATATAGATTAGCTCACTTTATAAAGAATAGAAATTCCAGATTCTCTTTGGGCTGCTAGGGACAGAGGATAGTCTTGGGTATGTCTCTGGCCTGTTTCCAGACCTGCTAAATGAGTGGCTGTGCTCCATGTTCTTCCAGACAAAATTTGCTAAAATTTTATGCCATGCTGAGATCTAGTTACTTCTTTCAACAGAAGCCCACTAAGGTTCCCAAGCCTTTCCTAACTGAGCCTTTCTCCAGAGAGTAACGCCTGAGCCAAGTACCTGAGTACAGATAGTTTGGTTCAAGTGAGTATGAAGCAGGATTGGGGAAATGAGAGGAAGAGACAGAGGCAAATTCAGGATGCATTATGAGCTGGTCACCACTCTGGGAAATGGAAGTTCAATCTCACTGGTAATCAAGAGAACTATATTAGAGTATATCTCATAATAGTCTCCTTGAAGGATAGAAGAAACAGAATATTTTCCCATTGTTCTCCCATTAGTATATCTTCTAAGGACTATCAGGAAATGCCCGAAGCAGACTAGCTTTATAAAGGAAAGAAGTTTAATTTAATTCTCAGCTCTGGAGATTCAAGGTCATGACGATCTGATGATAAAGCGTGGTGAAATGGTATCACAAAAGTGAGAGTGTATTCAGGAGTCAAAGACCACATTCAAAAACTCAAAAGCCATCCAAGGGTTAGTTGCCACGAGAGCTAACTCTGGATCTCATTGAGAAATAGTTCAATCTCTTCTCAGCGTAGCACCCCCAATGATCTAAGGACACCACAGTAGATCTCACCCAGTAGGTCCTAATAGTGCCCCCCCCACTTCCCAATTCTGCTATTCTGATGACCAAGGCTCTACCAGATGACCCTCTGGGGACATACCACATCAGAACCATAACTAGCAGCTCATACCCTGCAATGGTAATGGATGGTCCCATAGAGGTTAACTCCTTCCCCATTTCCCGTTTGCAACAGCACCAGTACCCAGCCTTTCCAAATTATAGCATCAGAGAAGGGCAGGGCAAAGCCAGAGATACAGGATACAGCTCAGGCAAATATAATCCAGGTCTTCTATTTGGTTGTTACAATAATGATGTAAAGAGGATTTGAAAGATTTAGCCAACACAGTATGTGTTCTGTTACACTGGCATTTCAGACAAACCTTGAATAAATACAGACATGTCTTGTGCAATATTTAAGACATACTTCTATTAAGTAAGTCATTCATTATTTATCTAAAATTCACATATGGCTGGGTCTCCTGTATTTTATCTGGCCGTTTTATGGGCATGGTTGCACAGCTGGGCACAGGAAAAGCATCACTAGAATCTGTAACTCCCATCAGCAACTCCATTAAGAACCTCATCTGCCTGTGATCTCAGTCTCACATTGAGGGAAGACAGTGCAAAGATACAGGGCAAAATCTATCTACAAGCCAAGCAATGTTCTGCCTAGAAGCAGAAGAGGAGCAGGTTCTACCCTTAAAAGGAGCCAGCTTTGCTAACACCTTGATCTTGTACTTCTAGACTCCAAAACTGTAATTAATTAATTAATTATCTGTTGCTTAAGCTCTCCAGTTATGGTATTTTGATATGACATCTCCAGGAAACTGATAATGCTGCACAAATACTGTTCCAGGTTGTCCATCGTCACATCTGCCCAGTTACCTGCACTTAGACCTGTCCACATCACTCCACATTGCCAATAGCTATTTATCCCATCTCACTAGCCACCAGTCACATGTCACTACTAGGATTCAAATGTAAATAAATCAAAACAAAAATTCAGTTCTTCAAGTCACACTTCAGGAGCATAAGATGCCCAGTGGCTAGAATGGATAACGAGCATTTCCTCCATCTGAGAAAGTTCTTTTGGGTAGCACAAGACCATAGTCAAATCATTCCTACTGCTGGAAGCTCATGCCTATAACCTGATCTACTTAGGAGGCTGAGCTCTGAGAATTCAGGCTTGAAGCCAGCCCAGGAAGGAAAGTCTGTGAGACTCTTATTTTCAATCAATCACCAAAAAGCCAGCAGTGGAATTGTGGATCAAGGGATGGGCCACCAGTCTTACGAGGAAAAAAAAAAAGATGAAAAACAGCTCTCATTCCTGAGTTCAAGCCCCAGTACCCCAGTATGCCAGTACAAGAAAGAAATATGAGGGCTGGGAAGGTGGCTCAGTGGTAGAGTGCTTGCCTAGCATGTATGAGGCCCTGGGTTCGATTCCTCAGCACCACATAAGCAAAAAAAGCTGGAAGTGGTGCTGTGGCTCAACTGGTAGAGCGCTAGCCTTGGGCTGAAGAGCTGAGGGACAGTGCCCAGGCCCAGAGTTCAGGCACCACAACTGACAAAAGGGAGAGAGAGAGAGAGAAGGAAGGAAGGAAGGAAGGAAGGAAGGAAGGAAGGAAGGAAGGAAAGAAAGAAGGAAGGAAAGAAAAGAAAGAAAGAAAAAAGAAAGAAGGAAGGAAGAAAGATGGAGGGAGAATCATTCATACTTTGATTCCAACCACACTTGGGCAGACTCACCTCCTGCCACACTCATGGACTCCCTTATTTTCTATCTAAACTACATGCTTTTCCTGGCTAGTGCTTGCACTTGCCCGTGATGTTCTTTGTAAATATTATATATCTTCATCCTCATGGCTGGTCCTAGCTTTTGCACACACTCAGGACTTTACCCCTGGAGAAGCTCTCCCACAGGCCCCTGCTTTCTGCTTCCTTCTAGAGTCAATGAAGACCTGGCCAGATCCCAGAGCTGAGGCAGGTGTCCTGGCATTGTTGCGAGCTTTGGGGAAAAGATCAGCTGAAGTGAGCAAGAGGGCTCTTAGGAGGAGATGACAAGGAAGGGCTTTCTCCAAGTGCATGCGCGCGCGCACGCACGCACACACACACACACACACACACACACACACACTGGCTATTCTTTTCCAGTGGAACATTCTGCCTGACCTCTCTGGCGTCCAGAGCTGGCAGCTCTCCCACCCTCCCACATGGACATTCTCCTCAGGGCATAGCCCCACGCGCCTGTCCCATGAGCTCGGGGGTCCACGGAGCCTCTGCAGCTGTATAGCCCCAGGCCTGTCGCCTAAGCCCCCACCAAATGGGCACATCCACACCCCATTCCTCACTGCCTCTCCTGCCCATCATCTCCTTCTGTGTTCTTTATATGGGTAATAGGCACTCTGTCCTTCCAGGGTCCCCAGTGCAAACTTCCCTGTCAAACTCAAAGCCCTTCCTTCTCCCCAATGGCCACCTCTTGAAATTGGTGAGAACACCATGCAGTTGCCTGCATCTCCTCAACAGGCCTTCCCACACAAGATTCCTATTACCCTTGGGCTTTCCCAATCTCCATCTCTTCCATGTAGACCACACCAGAGCATCCCTCCTCTGTCTCTTGACCTTCAGCGTCCATCCTGTCAAGTCATCTTCCTAAAATACAGTGCGCTCTTCTCTTGTGGCCTCTGTTCTTCCCACCATCTACAAAGCAAAAAAAAAAAAAAAACTTCTTATACAAATGTTCGAGCCACTCCCAGATCCAGCTCCTACTTGGCTGCCTTTCCCACTCTCCTATCATCTGCCTTCTGTTCACCTGCCATATCCCCGCCCCCCCCACACAGGCTCCGAGTTCAGTCCAAACATCACCCTTCTCTGTGTGATGGCGGTGGAGGCGGAGGGCTGACTGCCTGGGTTCATGCCCAACTCCCACACATGGGAGCTGAGGAACTCTGAGCAAGATAATGAAACTTGCCATGCCTCAGTTTCTTCCTCTGCAAAACAAGAGCATGATCCGGCCTACTATTAATTGAGCAGATTGAGTATGCTGTGCACACAGAATGTGCCTGGCACATAGCTGTGTCTTCCTATCATTAGTAATTGGGGGGAGGGCGGAGAGGGGGGAACACATACACTGAAGCTTAAATTCAGAACATTGGGCTCTTGGTTGGGTTTTTTTTTGGCTCATGGCTTTTTTGGCACTACAACTTGAGCCATGCCTCCAGTCCAACATTTTTTTGCTGGCTAATTGGATTAGGGTTGTATGAACTTGTCTGTGCTGGCTGACTTTAAATCATGATCTTCCAGGTGTCTATCTCCTAAGTAGCTTGGATTACAAATTGAGCTAGTTTTGGGGGGGGGGAGTTGCTCTTTTTGATTGTTTATGAAAGATTATCTCTCTATATTCCAAAGTAGGTTGAGATTACATAGCCCAGGCTGGCCTTGAACTTGCAATCATCCTGTCTCTGCCTCCCAAGTACAGGGAATATAGCCCCTATGATCCACTATTATTGCTGGCATTCCCAGGCAGATTTTCTCAAACATGTCTACATGTCTCCTCCTTTCCAAATCTTGCTGCCTTTGTGGTCCTCAGCTGGATAACAGGCATGGTTTTGCCCATGGGCATCTGACTCAAGAGACGCAGGGATCAAGCGTGCTTTCCCTGGGACCACCCTAAGACAAGCATACATGTGGTACCCCGACTCCCCATGGATTCCTCCCACCCCTCTTCCCAGCTCCTGCCACTCCACCCACTCCTAGAAAGGCTACTGAACTCACTGCCCGGAAGGCACATGGGCAAGTGTAGTGACTGTGAGTGCACATAGATGAGTGTGAGTAAAATGAGCTGTGTGACAAGCATGTGAGTGTATCTGTGTGAGCATATGAGAGTGCGTGTCTATATGAATGTGAGTACCTGCTTATGGGTGCATGTGTGAATGTAAGAATATGTTAGAGAATGTGTATGCGTGAGAATGTAGAGGACTATGTATGTGAGTGCGAGTGAACACATGTATGTGTGTGAATAAAGCATGTGTAGGAAGAAGTGTGTGATGTGTGTGTCTGTATGAGTGTGTGCATGTGTGGATGTGCAGAAGTGTATCAAAATGGGGAAAGTATGAGGGCATGTGTGTGAGCATGTGTAAGGGTTATAGGTGTACATCAGTGGGAGAGAGGGTGTGGGTGAGCACATGGGCGCATGTAAGGTTATGAGCAGGTGTGGATAAGGGCATTGGTGTGTGAGAAATAGGAGGGCATGTGTGAGTGCATGGGTCTGTGGGAGAGGGTGAGTGTGTGGGGGTAGGGGTGATGGCATGGGTGTGTGAATGTGGGGGGTAGGGGTGATGGTATGGGTGTGTGAATGTGTGGCATGGGGTGTGAGCTTGGGCATAGGTGTGTGACTATGTGTGGTGTGAGGTGTGGGTAAGGGTGTGTGTATGTACGGTGTGAGGTGTGGGTGAGGGTGTGTGTGTGTGTGTGTGTGTGGTGTGGGATTGTGGGGGATGGCATGGGTGTGAGTGTGTGGTGTTGGGTGTGGAAGTATATGGTATGGGTATGTGGGTGTGTGAGTGTGTATGGTGTGAGGGTGGGTGATGGTATGGGTGAGTGTGTGGTGTGGGGGTGAAGTGATGGGGTGGGTGTGGGGGTGGTGTGGAGGTGGAGGGATGATATAGAGGTGTGTGTGTTGTGTGGGTGTGTGGGTGTGTGAGTGTGTATGGTGTGAGGGTGAAGTGATGGTGTGGGTGTTGGAATGGGGTGGGGTGGGGTGGGGTGATTGTGAGGGGTGAGTGTGTGGTGTGGGGTGTGGGTAATGTGTGGGGTATGTGAGTATGTGGTATGGGGGTATGGGTG
>NW_012267217.1:50733962-50832041 GCF_000151885.1 Dipodomys ordii | reverse complement strand
GGGGGTGGCATGGGGGGTGATGTAGGGGTGTGTAATTGTGTGGCATGGGGGTATAGGTGATGGTGCAGGGGGTATGGTGGGGATCAGGTGATGGTGTGGGTGTGTGTATGTATGGTGTGGGAATAAGGTGATAGTGTGTATGTGTGGGTGTGGCAGGGGGTGAGATGGTAGGGGTGAGTATGTGAGTGTGTGGGAGTGTGGGTGTGGGAGTGTATGGTGTGGGGTGAGGTGATGGTATGGGGGGGTGTGAGTGTGTGGTGTGGGGGTGTGGGAGTATGTGGTATGGGTATGTGGGTGTGTGAGTGTGTGTGGTGTGGGTGTGGTGATGGTATGGGTGAGTATGTGGTGTGGGGGTGAGGTGGTGGTATGAGTGTGTGAGTGTGTGTGGTGTGGGTGTGGTGATGGGGTTGCATGTTGAACCAGGCCGCTTTCCAGCCCATCCTACAGTTTCACGCCGTCCGGTTGCACCGAGAGCCAATCCCTACTCATCTGTCTGCAGTCCAAAAGCACGCATGCAAGCCACAAAGCGTCTGTTCCGCGTGTCTCCCTCCCCCCTCTCCATGCTGCCCTGCACCGGCACAGAGCTAAGGAGACATCGGGAGGGACCTCGCGGCCCAGGGGTGACTGATCCATTGCTTCTTGGAGAGTACAAGTGACACCCTGTCACCTGGAGCGAGGGAGGCCTGCCCAGCCTGCGCAGTAAGATTAGCTCGTGTTTTCAGAGCATTCATTCACTATATGACATATAAACGGTTCTTAGGAACAACAAATACAGCTCAGAAGAAAAAAAAAAAACCCTCACAGCTAGAAATTGATGGAACCTAGATTCAATCCAGAAGGTGTGGCAAGAAGGCTTGTATGGGTGATTACTAAACGTACTTTCAGAAATGGTGCTTTGGGATCCTGGCCCACCACTATGCTCCTAAGATAAAGAAATGTGTGTGTGTGTGTGTGTGTGTGTGTGTGTCTGTGTGTGTGTGTGTGTGTGTAACCAGGACACACAAAAACACACACACAAAAATGGGGGACTTGGGCAACGGCCAGACATAAAAGAACAAGTGTCCAGAAGGGCCTCATAGTTCTCAAACACTCAGCAGCGTGGGTCTGAAAAGAGCCCCTCTGGGGTCAGTGTAACTGACCCAGCCTGGAGGGCCAGGCTGACACCAGACTCGGTGCCAGCTGGATGGGAGGCTGCAGCAATTTGTTCCTGGTTAAAGCCAAGCCACTTGGAGTTGTCGGATCAGCAGATGTCACGGCAGGCCTTGGGCTGCAGGAGCCTAAGCTCCTATCCACCTGAGCCGTGGCCGTATCCCTCACTCACTGGCTAGAGGGGCCGCAGTGGCAGCTCTCAAAGAGGGGCCTGGGGCCACAGACAGAAGGATCCCTGCGGAATCTGTGAAAGGGCAGATTCTGGGCCCTCACCCTCCTGAATCAGTATTAGGGTGGGAATTGAAATCTACATGTTTAATAAACTCCCTCTGGTGATTCTTGCTACCCCCGAAGCCAACTCGAAGAGAGCAAGTCCTATGGTGGGGGATCAGAGGGAGGGAATGAAGAAGGAGACCAAGCAAGTGTGTTATCATGCTGCGCACACGTGCAGGCGCACACACACACACACACACACACACACACACACACACACAAACACACATGTCCTTCAGTCATCCAGATCTGATCATACATAAGACTTGGCCAATTCACTGATCCAACCCGGAGCTTTTACTGGTAAAATTAGTGACTTCTCTCTTAGAATTAAAAAAGAAAATGATAGAAATAAGTCTCCTTGCAAGATTAAAGATATTTCCAATATGTGGGTTGGCTAAAAGAGTAGTAAAAGGGATTTCAAAGAATGTGGCCACACCGAGACAGAGTCTGAACCCAAGGATGGCTCCTGGAACGTGAGCCCCAGCAGTCCCAGGTCCACCACTGCTCAGAAAAATTTCTAGCTGTTGACAACAAGATCTTGCCTTTGGAATTGTATGGTATACATACAGGGACAGATTGGAATGCCTCACCAATAAGTGACCAGTAACAAAGTTGGAAATCATGAAGACAGACCTGCCAATAACTTGCAAGCCTGAAGTCCACCTTTTTTTTTTTAATTTCTGCTTCAATACTTGAAAAAGCGATCCAGAAAGTTCTTTCCTTCCTTCCTTCTTTTCTTCCTTCCTTCTTTTCTTCCTTCCTTCTTCCTTCCATCCTTTTTTCTGTCCCTTCCTTTCTTCCTTCCTTCCTTCCTCCCTCCCTTCCTCCCTTTCTACTCTCTTTCCTTCCTTCCTTCCTTCTTCCTTCCATCCTTTTTTCTGTCCCTTCCTTTCTTCCTTCCTCCCTCCCTACCTTCCTTCCTTCCTACTTTCTTTCCTTCCTTCCTCTCTCTCTCTCCCTTTCTTCTTTTCACCTTCTTTCCTAGGTCAGGGCACCCATAAGGAGAGAGCAGAGGAATTCTTTCAAACTAACAGAACACCTGTGAGCATGAGTGATGACCCAGTGCCAGCAGATCAGGGATCTGCTTTCCTGAGAGCACAGTGGCAGGCAGGGAGGAGGAGCAGCTAGCCTCGCCCAGTTCAGGCCTCCTCCATCCTACCATTAACCAGGGAAAGGTAAGTACTCAGAAATGGACCTGAGCAGATTGTTATGGTTGGACAAGCCTGAGAGTGATGCACCTACTATGGGATGAGTCAACAGAATTTGCAAGTGCTCACAGTGTGATTGGGACCAACTGCCCCAGGTTCACTGGAAGAGCTTGTTCATTATTGGGCCCCTCCCCATTCTTACTGAATCAGAATCAATGTGGGGGAAAGGGGATGGAACTGTCAGCTGATACTATTTTATCAAGCTCCCCAGTGATTTTCCACTTAACCTGTGAGAACCACTGCTAAAGAAATCTTTTATGAAGTCAATGATCATTTCACAACTACATCTCTCAGTCAACTTTTTGTTGCCATTTTTGGCTTTGTTTTGTCTTATTTTATTTGTTTTTTACTTTGTTTTAGGTGTGGTAGTCTGGTTGTTGTTGTTTGTGAGACTGGTTCTGGCTCTGAAGACCAAGTTGGTCTCAAACTGGCATTCCTCCTTCCTCTCAGTCTCCCAGGTGCTGAGGTTACAGTCATGTGCTACCACACTCAACCCAGCCAACTACTGAATAAGGAAGAGTCATCCAAGAGCTGGAGTTGTCTGAAGAAGATCTGGAATTTCATAACCTTAGCAACCTGGTGCCAATTCTCTGTTCTGCCTCCCCACATCCACTACAGTCACCATGCAGCAGATGAGAGGAAGTAACACCAGGTGAAAAGCAAAGGCCAAAGAGGGCAAATAGCTGGAGGAAAGAGGCATGGGAACAGTGTGATACACAAGGCTCTGGTGGCTCACACCAGTAATCCTAGCTACTCAAGAGGCAAAGATCCAGAGGATCATTTTTCAAGACCAGTCCAAGTAGAAAAACCTTGCTAGAGTCTATATCCAAAAGAGCCACCAAAAAGCACATCAGCGACATGGCTGAAGTGGTAGAGTACTAGCCAAGCTAGCAAGCTGAGCAAGTGTGACACCCTTAGTTCAAACACACGCAACAAATATAGATAGACAGATATTCATATTTATATATTTAAATTGCAGTGTCCAGACCAGATTCTTATCCCTTCTGATGGCAGAAACCTCACCCTTAAAACACCACCCTGAAAATGCCACGACTCAACTCTACTCTAAACTAGGAGAGACATTTGGAGGAGCTACATAAGAGGACAGAAAATCTTAATACTGTCTACAACCTTACTGACCGTGCAATTGGTTTCACATCAGGAATGGAATGGGAAAGAAAAACACAACAAAAATGGAAAGTCCAAAGGTACTAGGGAGATATGTTATGAACTCTGTCACCTGTATTCTGGCCAATGAACACGCAGAATAAATTTTATCATTGCTTTAGCTAGCAATTAACTGTGACAAAGAACAATCTCAGGTCAATGAGCAAGTCCCTACCCTGTTCCTTCCTCTTTATTTCATTATTGTATTCGATTATTTTCATCTCAAATGCCTTACCTGCAACAATTTCTTTTCTTTCTTTCTTTTTTTTTTAAGAGCAGAGAAGGAAGATTTATTATATGACACAGCAAGTCCTGGGAAGAGTCAAAGTTAGCACTTGCACCCACCTTCAGCCCTCTCTGGGTTCAGACACGAGCTTTTAGGTTTAAACAGACAAAGAATTCTGGAGAGAAAGAGAGAGGTGTGCATAATTATTTAACAGTTCTGGTCACAGGTGTGTTCTAGTTACAGGTGTGTTCGGGAGTGTTTCCAGACACGTTGTTATCATCGGTGTCATCCCTGGTTAGGATAAACAAGTCATCCATTTTCTGGAAGGTGGTGTTTCCTGGGGAGGTTTGGCTGGACCTTTCCCTGAGGGTATTTTTCTCCAACCTTATGGATGAAGATGCTGATCATTCCAATCTGCCCTTGGTTCCACAGTAATTGCAAAGTGACTGCAGGAGACAATGGCTCAGAACGAAGGAGACAGACACAAAATGAAAGCAGGGATGCCAAACGTCCATTCTCCCTTCAGTTAGCTGTGCTTCTCAGCATCAGCAGTTTCAGAATCTGTTATTAAGGGACCTAGATCATATAAGCCAGAGGCCTATCTAGTTGGCCCCATCTCGTCACCTGCAAAACTTTATAGACAGAAGACTTGAGCGTTGGGAGACATTAAGGACAAACAGTCTCAACTTCCTTCTGTCACAAAGAGAGAATCTGAAGCTCAAAGCTACTTCTTCCTACAATCTTCATCAGGCTGGGAATTGGAACAAGACTCCAAGCTCTCCATTCTCCCCTACACTTGAGGAGTGCCCAAGGGCTTGTTGTCCACTGTGTTGGTCTAGAGCCTATGTAAAGAACAGGGACAAGATGCCAAGGAAATGGTTGAAAGCAGGTCAAGTGTCACAATATTTTGATTCGAAGTGTTCACATGGTAAGTTCCTGTGTGGTAGAAAGTCACATCCTTTGTCCTAAGGCTTCTCCACCTCTAGGTTGAAGATGTCCTTCAGGTCAACAAAAATTGGCATCAAGAGCATTGGGAATTTGTGATCATTAACACTCAGTAATGATTGCAGAGGCTAGAATTTCAATGTCAAGGTCAAGGTGATGGCATTGTTAGTTTTTGGAAAGGACCCTTCTTATGGCTTGTAAATGGCTATTATCTTAGGGTACCTTACCAGAATGGAGAGAAGAACTCTTTAACTATAGGTAATTATTTCAAAGAGGTGGTCTGATGAGGCTGGAGTCCTTAGTTAATAAATAATCATGTGTTTTGTGCAAAATAAATAATTAAGCAGAAGGCCAACACCCAAAAGAGCTTCTAGCTACCATCCCAACAGGGCAGTTGCTACTCAGGTTTAAGCTAGTAGACTTTGTAACTTTCTGAACTCTGTATAACTTCTCCTGCCTTCAATAAAACAATGACATGAGCAGGTAGGGAAGGGGAGTGATGAGTTTACCTTTGGTGACAATAGAAAATGGAAGCTAGGGGAAAAAAATGTCCCACCCAAAACCCAATCTTAAGGATAAGGAATTGGATAGAGACTGACAGCTCCCAAGAATAAAAAGAAGAGGGACTTTTTTGTACCAAAAATGGCAGAAGCCACTGTCCTTGGGTATGGACTCAGGGCCAGTTCCTACCAAGACACATTTACCTGAGATTTCTTTTTACTGATAAGGAAAGTGAGATCCAGTGAGGTTTAGTGACCTGCTGGGGTCACTCAGTAGGAAAGCAGCAGGATGCAACAGAAAGTAGCACAGTGACCTTGAAGTGGAAGGAGTAGGGAAAGTTCCAAAACTGAGGATAGGGATAAGGAAAAATCAGGAGGCTGGAGAATGAGGGGAATGTGGGAAGGGAAGGGAGACCAGAGGGTGGCCAGGCATTTCTCCTGGCCCAGAAGTCCACAGGAACATAAACCAACTTCTATGTAAACAACCACTTCTGGCTAGGCATAGGGTGGGTGCTCTTCCTGTTCCTGAGATTTTGATCAAAGAGAACAGGAACATAAAACCTCGTCAGCAAAGGACCAATTGCAAAGTTGAGATAAAACAAATTTTGAGACCAGACCTGTCAACTTTGATGCCTCTAAGTCATTTCATCCAAGTTTCACAAAAATAGTTGAGTAGATAAACAGATGGACTGATCAACAGATAGATAGATAGATAGACAGACAGACAGACAGACAGACAGAATGAACCATACCTAGGATCCTCAAAGTTCCTTCTTCCTTCATTTTCTTCTTTCCTTCCTCCCTCCTTCCCTATCCTTCCTCCCTCATTCCTCTTCTCCTTTCCCTCTTTCCTCCTTCCTTCCTTTCTTTTCTCCTTTCTCCCTCTAATTCTTCTTCCTTCACTCATTACTTCCTCCCTCCCTCATTACTTTCTTCTTTCTTCCTTGTTACTAACACACCTTCCTAGCATGTGCCCGCTGCTGGCATGTACACCAAAAAGTACAAATTGGAACCATTCTTCTTTTAACTGAGGAGGAAACTGATTAAAGTCCCACAGCTAATCAGTAGCTAAGCGTGGATGGGAATTCTGATCTTCAGCTGTAACTACCTTGGGTTTGGTTGTTTCCTCGCCTCCATGGTCTTACAGGCACCTTTTCCTTCCTGAAACAGCTGCTGATTAAACTCAACAAAACCCATGAGCCCCAGTTCTGCCCTGACAGCCACCAGAAGAGGGACAGGCCGAGAGGTACAGCCTGACTGTGCAGGGTCACGGGCCAGGTGGAGGCTGGACTCTACTTGAGCTAAGTCTATCTTCCCTCTTGCCACCTCTCACCCTGGCCAAAGTGGAAGGGGATGGGAGATCAAAGGAAAGAACATTCTAAACATCTGCGACTGACATCCAGCACATGGGCAGAGGTAGCTGCTAGAGGGCCAATTAATAGAAGAGAAATGAACTGGAGGGTGCAAGGAACCTGACCTGTAAGGACCAGATATGGGCCTGATGGGAAGAATCAGGACACAGCATGCTGAAGGACAGGCGGGTTGCCAGTAACTGAAAGAAACCTGGGTCTCTCCAGACATGGGCAGGGACTGCTATCTGCCCCAGCCTCGTGGGGGTTCCCCCTGAATGTGAGGAGAGAAGTACCACTCTGACTCCCAGGGCTGAAAGAACCCAGATGAGAAAAAAGACAAGAATGTCCTGTGATGGGAGACCAGAAGTGGAGGAGCATCTAGAACCCTGCCTGATCCACAGTTTCACTATGTATTTTTCCTAATGTTTATGAAGACAACCATAAAGCCTGGGGGAAACAGACCAATGAAACCTACAGAGCTCCCCTCTCACCTCCCTTGACCTCACAGAAAGCAGCTCCACAGAGAGATGGTGGTTTTAAGAGTAAACCTATAGTAAAGTTAATAGAAAGATCCCCAAATCTACCACCCTGAGAGAGAGGTAGCTGCCACGTGGCCTACCTCGTTCCTCTCCACTGCCACAGCCTGGCTTAGGAAAATAATAAGGATCAGCTGCTCCTCCACTCCACCCCCAACACACATGGGTACATGGCTCATGCAGTCTTCAGAAACTGTGGCCTTCCCCTTATCTCTGCAGCTGTCAGGAGGCCCCTGCAGCACAGGCTCTGGTTACAAGGCAGAAGCAGCTGGCCCTGGACTGGCCCTGGTCTAGCCCATGCCACAGGCTCTGCTGACTTCAGAAGTCGAGACATGGGGGGGTGGCGGGGGGGGGGTAGGGAAGGATTTGCAAGGTGGACTCTCTCGCCCACCCCCTCCTCCACTCCCCCTTTCCCCCTGTCTCCCCTTTCCCTCTCATCCTCACCCTCCTCCTCCCCTTTCCCCTCTCCTCCCCATCTCTCTCCCCACTCACTGACCTGAAATATCTCCTAAGACTACAGACCTTCTTTTCCCAGGCTAGTCATGTGTATGATGCCCTCCACTCGGCTGTAGTACACGTGAGCAGCCCATCTTACAAGTCTGTCAGGTCACGATTGTGTCGCTTTTGGCCAAAGGCCATGCCTGTCGCCCATGTGCGTGCACATAGTCCTTATTGTTCAGGCAACAGAATACTCGTGTGTATTTGTCTTCCTTCCAGCCCTCCCTACCGAACAGGACTAGTGGTTTGTAGCTTTTAGCTCTAGGAGACCCTGTGGGACCCTAAGCAGTATCCTATGTCTGTAGCTTGTTCAGGCTAGAACTGCAGGTGACCAGGGTGAGTGGAGACAGAGGAGCAGCCAAGGTTCATTTCACAGTGGAACACAAGGGCCCTCTCTAACTCAGGAGGAGAAACCAGAAAGCAAAAGGGCAAACTTCCCTACATCTTCCAGAATCAAGAGAAGGGCTGGTGGGTCTCAGATTCTTGTGTCTGGTGGTGAACTTCAGAAAGTAGACCATACGGTACTGAAAGCTAGACAGTGAGTGGAGAACAAAGCCAAGTCTGTAAATTCCTAACCACAAATGCAGAAGAGAACATTGGAAGCTGCATCCAAGACAGTGATCAGCTATCAGAAGGGCAGAAAGGGCAACCTAAGTCAGTCTCAGGAAGCTTATGGGATTTTATCATGGATCCTATTTAACCATAAGTATGCTCCAAATCTAGATCAGAATAAGGGCCTACGTTGTTGTGACTTAGTATTTATGCAAATTTACAATTTTCATTTTCTACAATTATGCTGTTTCTTCTTTTTGTTTTTATGCCAGTACAGGGCCTGGGCATGCTACCTTAGCTTTTTCACTCAAGGTTGGCACTCTACAACTTGAGCCACAGCACCACTTCTGGATTTTTGATGGTTAATTAGAGATAAGACTCTCACAGACTTTCCTCCTTGGGATAGCTTCAAATCATGATCCTCAGATCTCAGCCTTCCAAGTAGCTACAATTACATGTGTGAACCACCAGCACCCTGAATCAGTTCAGTTTCTCTCCTATAAAATTTAGGGGTCGGGCTGGGAAGTTGGCTCAGTGGTAGAATGCTTGCCTCCCACACATGAGGCCCTGGGTACAGGAAAAAAAGAGCCAGAAGGAGCACTGTGGCTCAAGTGGTAGAGCTCTAGCCTTGAGCTGAAGAGCTGAGGGACAGCGTCCAGGCCCAGAGTTCAGCCCTCAAGATAGACAAAAAAAATAGGGGTCTCTAAATCTAATCCATGTGAACTATCAATCATCCTAATCACAGGCTTTCTGATTTTCATTATGTGAAAAGAAAGAGGTGTTTAGGAATCCTCCTTTTAAGGAAGGAGGGTCTAAGACCATCACCCAATAAAACTACCAGAAAGAAGTGGTAGAGAACAGAAGACAAACTTGCAAAGCCTGAGCAAAGGAACCTAGAGGAGGCAATACACATTCTCAACAAGGCCGGGCCTGGCCTAGCAGAAAGAAATGCTTTCAAGTAGTCAGTAAACAAAATACATGCTTTCTATCATGTGTGAAGTTGGTCAGCGCAGGTTTGGAGAGAGAGACAGAGAGAGTGTGTGTGTTTCAACTTGGCTGACTTGAGACTTCTTCCAGGGATTAATGAAAATATCAGTATACAACAACATGTACCCAGAATGTGGATCATAGCATCATAGTGTTCCTAGGAAGTTATTTGGAGACATACCCTTGAAGGAGCACGTGCGCACACACACACACACACACACACACACACACACACACTGATGGGTATGTGTGTGTGTATGTGTGTGGTTTAATTGATTTATGATGAATTAAGACACATGATTACCAAGTTAAGGATTTATTCATCTATTCAATAATTGCTGCATGCCTATTATATGCTGAGCCCTGGGCTAAAATTATGTAAGTTGCACAAATTCATCTTCTAAAGCAGAGAAAATTTGATTTGGGCCGGTTGAGCCATTTAAGCAAAGAGCTGAACTGTTTTTAAAATAGTCTTGAATGGTGGATATTTTTTATCTCTACACTTGGACAGCCAGGCATATAGACCTTGGCAGAAAAACATTCCTGAGATCCAAGCTGGGGCAAGACATGTGGCTAAAAGACCTTCAAGCACTTCCAGTATTCTCCACACTCCTGGAAGGATTTTAAGGGAGGAAAAAAATGGAAGTAAAAGAAGCACCCTTTGGTTTTGATATTCACCCTCAGTGTTCATGTTTGTCTCTTAGACATGGTTGTCTGGACTATCTGCTAAAAATATAATGAAAGAAGGCAGGTGCAGGAGACAGGGAGCAGGGAGAGAATTTAAACTCTAACTCTGTTCCTTGCTGGCTACTTGCCATCATAAACTTACCACCATGGTTAAGTCTATCTCTATCAGTCCCTTTGTTCAGCCATTGGGGACACTACACTTTGGCAATTATTCCTTAAAAGAAAAAAAAGTATTTTTATTCTTTCTGTTGGGCTCAAAAGTCTCTGAGAGGAGAAAAAAAAGAATCCTCCATGGCTTCAAGTGGGTTTTTGTCCTGAGATTGCTCCGGAGGGTGAGCCCAGTGCCTGGAAGTCCAACCAGGGAATGGTAGAAATATAGAAAGAGGCCACCTGGGTCTGTGATTCAATAGTCAGAAGAATCTATCACAATCCCAGAAGATGGGAACCAGTTTAGTAGGCCACAAGGGTCAGCAAGCTGGAAGTTCCCAAGTCCCCTATATCTTAGCTCAGGATTTGTTTGGGAATAGAGGAAGGGAGCCCACAGGAGTTTGTTCACTCAGTAGCTGGGTGATTGGATCATGGGGTTCCTTGAGGCCAGCTTCAGCTGTACCCTTTTCGGCCAAACTCAAAGGTTACTGGAGCAGCCTGGGCCTACCAAGCCTGCAGGGCTGAGTCATCTACAGGAAAGGAAGGCAGTGGCTATAAATTATCCTGTGTTTAAGGATGGCTTTCTAAATCCTTGGCTTCGGGTTTAGAGTCTTTATTTATATCTCTCACAGGGATATTTTTCAAACTCATGACAGTGTACTCTCTATTACATTGGGGACACTCCAAGCACCTGGCCTCTTCTATAATGAGCCCTGCAGGTGACCAGTCCCCAGAGGCCCTAATCCAGGACTCTGAGTCTGCTGTGACTCAATCCACACGTACAGCCCCTCACTGCCAAGTCCAAGACCCTGTTCATCAGGTATGGCAGTAGGGCCAATTTCATGGTATAGCATTGCCAGTACACAGAGCATTCAAAGGCCTAGAGTATCTAGCCATACGGATTAGGAGACCCCTGCTTCTCCATTCATTTCAGAGGCAGCCTTTGCTTCCTATGAAATGTGAGTTACAAGACACAAAAATGTCTCCTTGGGCCAAAGGGCTCCTCCACAAGTCAGTTGCCCACCTCTCTGGCTCAGACGCATTTGGCAGGGTACTGAACAAATTCTTCGTGCACTTTTGGGGTTTTGTGTGGTTATTTGTACCTTACCAAGTAGTGACAGAGGAACCATAAAATAAAAGGTACCAAGAAGTTTACCCATAAGAAGAAACTTCTTAGTGAACCTTTATATATTGGGTAAAAGATCCTTATAAACCATTATTTGTCTTGGATTATTTGGGAAAGAGAAACAAAATGTGTTGAGCAGAGAAGGGAGAATGGGATAAGCTTGCTTTTCCTCCTTAAGTACATATTTATGTGGTTTCTATCCTCCATCTCCCTAGCCTTTTTGTCTGTTCTTCCCTGCTTTATAATTACATAATTTTGTATAGGCTGATATTCATAGCTCTTATTTATTTACTTCCCTTGATTTGTTTGCCATTATTTATTCTTTCCAAAAACTTTCTAAAACACATGATGAAAACTCATTCTCCCCACTTCGCTGAGAGAGACACAAGGAAAGAAAAGCACAGGGGAGGAATCACAGACTGTGATGGAACTCAGTTCAACCTCCTCCTCGGATGCTTCTTCACAACAATGAACCAGAACTGCTGTGGCATCCTGAGATGCATCCACCCCTGAGCCAATCCTTTCAGCTCCATGCCTCCCCAAACAAATAACACACAACTGACCCCAACACAACTGTGACGTCTTTCAGGGAAGTGGGGTTCCACAGGCTTGGAGCCTGGGTCTTAGTGAATTGTCTTTCTATGTCAGTAGAAGAGGTAGTTAGGGCTCTCCGTGGGGGAGCAATGAACCACAATGGTAGGAAATTGCAAGAAGAAAAGTCAGTATTCTACACTAAGTTACACCGTCACTCCCTGGTTCTTCCCTCTCCTTCCTATGCATATGCAGGAAGCAAATCCCTCAGACCGTATCCTGCCATCAGTTCAGCTCTCTCCTGAGCACAGATTATAAGCAGGTTATAAGTCAGTTCCTCATCTTGGCTCATCCCGTCACTTTTCCTCACTTGCCAGACACCATTTGAACTTTCTCTTCTTCCATCGGCATCTCCAGAAATACCTTTTCCTCTCAATGCTACAAAGCACAAATTCTTAACAGAAATCTCATTCTTGCCTCCTTCCAATGTTTACAACCCATAAGAGCGTGCATGCTGGGTGGCTTGCCTTTGTCCTTCCAGGTTCTCTCTCCAACCTCTTCTGTCTTGCTCTGGGCTCCAGGAGCCACACCCAGGGTTCATGTCATTCATTGGGATCTGGCCAATGGGAGGCACTATCTGGTGGTCAAGGATAAAGGCAAGTCTGGGAATTGATTCTCTTAGCCCTCCGTTTGACTTCTGTAGAAGTTTGAGTTCCCTGGTACCTGGTCCTCTCTGTAGATCTATTGAATTAGTTTCCTATAGCTGTTATGACAAATTAGGACAGACAAAATGGCTCAGAGATAACAGGAATTAGTTATCACAGTTCTGAAAGGCCAGAGGTTTAGAATCCAGGTACCATTAGTGTCGTGCTTCCCTGTAGGTTCTGAGGAAAATTTTGTTCTTTACCTCTTCAGTTTCTGGTGGCTGTCAATGTTCCTTTGACTTATGACCTCATCATTCCAGTCTCTGTGGTCAATCACGTTGTCTTTTCCACTTTTGTGTGATTCAATTCTCCCTTTGCTTTCTCATTGAACTTTTCATTGGATTTAAGGCCCACCTGGATTATCCAGGACACTCCTCTCCCCTCAAGATCCTTCATTGGGTCTGTAAAGGCCCCTTTTTGCCAAACAAGGTCATCATCATAAGCTCAAGCAGTTAAGACAGGATGCAGTCATATCTTGGAGGCAGAGCACAAAATCTTCCTCAAGCCATTCCACTCTATCCCACTGGGGATGAGTGCCACTCCTTTTCCAGCATACTCAGGCTGTAAATGCTAGCCAGCCATCTTGGTTACCAGATTGTCCACAAGGACAGTGCAGTGCTTGTGTTCACTTGACCCTTCGTTGACTAATGATGGTCCCATAGCTCATGAAGAGTAAAGCTAGCCAATTCATGTATGCCAGAGAATCTGTGTTTCCTTTAATTGGAAAGATGAAAGTTCTTAATAAAGAAAAAAACAACAACAATAATATGCTGACCTTGTTAAGACTCATGGTTAAAAAATCAAAAGAATCCTCTAACTTTGAAGTTATGAAGAAGGAAAAAGAAATCGATGCCAAGAGATGAAGCCATATTTGGGGAGGGCTGGGAAAGTGGTTTAGTGGTAGAGTGCTTGCCTTGCATGCATGAGGCCCTGGGTTCGATTCCTCAGCACCACATAAGCAAAAAGAAAAAAGCCGGAAGTGGCGCTTGTGGCTTAAGTGGTAAAGCGCTAGCCTTGACCTGAAGAGCTGAGGGACAGCGCCCAAGCCCAGAGCTCAGGCCCCACGACCAGACCAACCCCCCAAAAAAGATATTTGAGGAAAAGAACCAATCTCACACCCAAGCTATAGTTTCTTCTTCGATTACACCTGTTTTTAGTAATCTATCTGGTAAAGTATACCAGCAATCAGCAAATCTACTATGGCAATAGAAGCCTACTTCTCACCAGAGATCCCTTGGGTACAATACTTACAATCATAGCTTTTGCTCTTACTGGAACTACCCCATTTATTGACTCACCTACCCTACCTCCAACACTGGGCCAAACATCATAAGTGGAACCTACAGGCTGAATGGCATAACCTACCTGACTGCCCCAAAGTAAGAAGAATGAGTTGATTTTTTTTCCATTTGCAATGGAATGAACAAATTTTACTTACACTTATCCCTCCTCACATCCACAGTTCCATATAACTCAGAGTCCCAGTGAGAAGTAAGGCAGAAGCTCAACTGGAGAGCGAGGGTCACTCCTAACATTTCTGTCATGTTAATAGAAACCTGGGTTTGGGACTCTCCCTTTTCCAGCCACCAGAAACTCTGGCTGGCACATTGCTTGCCTCCAGATGCAGAGAGCAGAGATTTTCCACCACAGGATTGCTGATAACATCCCTAGCAAATGGACCATGTAGGAGCTGATGGCACCAAGGTGGGATTTTGACAAGAAAATATAATAGAAAAGAAAGAAAAACAGGTGTGTATTTCTCATCCTGTTGAAGTTTTCTCCAAACTCCTTCCTACTCTACTCAGCCCTAAAAGAAATATAGTAGCTACCCCCTCTATCTTGTTCTTTATCCTATCCTGTGCTAAGCATAGTACAGTAAGATTTTTCTTTTTATTGTGTTGGTGCTTAGGCTTAAATTCAGCCTGGCTGCTGTTCCTGAACCTTTGTGCTCAGTATTAGTGCTCTACCACTTGAACCACAGCTCTATTTCCAGGGTTTTTTTTTCTTTTTTGGTGTTTAATTGGAGATAAGAGCCTCATGGCCCTTCTTGACCAGGCTCGCTTTGAATCATGATCCTCAGATGTCAGCCTCTTGAGTAGCTAGGATTACAGGCATGAGTCATCAGCACCCAACTTTGTAGTAAAATATTTACATGACTTCCATCGTTATACTGTATTGTTAAAATTATGTTATATCATTATTGGTTGTTGTTAATCTCTCATTGTGCCTAATTCATAACTTAGACTAATTCATAACATAAACTCAAACTTAGAGCACTGGGCACTATCTGTGGTTTCAGGTATCCACTGGGGTTCTGGAACATTTCCCCATGAATAAGAAGACACACCATGATTTTCCCCTCTCATAACTATGATAAGTACAGAAATGTCTATGATTTTTTTTAACCATCAAGAAATAGAACCTTTCCTCAGTCATCAAATCCATACTGGCCTTGAAACTTGCTTTGACCAATAGGGTATGGCCAAAAGTAACAATGATACATAGATCTCAAGCCTGGGCCCCAAGAGACTTCACATGATTCCCCTCCGTCTCTGGGAACGCTGTTCCTGCCCCACAAACAAGGCCAAGTTTGCCTGAAGAAGGATGAATGAATGTATACAGAAAAACTCCAGTCCCATAGGCTATCATTGACCAGCCAGCACAAAGACACTCACAAGCCAGCCTAGCCAAGTCCAGCGGAGCCTTATACAACTCAGCAGGACCGTGTTGCTTATCTGCAGACTCCCAGATGCCAATAAAGGAATGTTGTCACCCGTCACTCCCCTTGGGGATGGTTTATCATGCAAAAGCTAGCCTATACAATACGCAACTAAGTGAGTGCCAAAAGAGGTTTCATCTTGGATCTCTCTGTATCACTCATCCACTGATAATCTCAACCCAAGCCCACAGAATGGAGAGTGATGTAGAGCAGAATGCAATGGGACTCAGACAAAGTCGGGCATGGGTGAAGGGCGGAGCAAGCACAAAGCACCCCATGCATGCACTAATATTACTCTCTGGCTCTTCTCCACCTCCCAAGGCATGTGCTTGGGAAAAAGGTTACCTGATCGCCACCGCCTTTGTCTATCAATTCACTCAGCACCGGATTAAGCCCTGCTCAATTTCTTCCCCACATTCCCCCCCACCTTGTCCCCAGTCTGGCTGCCCAGATGATGTAAGTAGTAACCAATCTCTCAGCCAACAGTCAGTCGGCTAGCTCATTTCTGCATCCAGTAAGGAAAAGCAGACACATAGAAAGAACTGGAAAATATTTCCAGCCACTCACTCACTCCACTCAGTTTCCCATCCCCCGCCTTTGCCCTGGTTCATGCCCACAGACACATACACTCTAACCCCAAGAGACTGGAGCTGGGCAGTACTGGAGCCAAAGAAAGAAGAAACTGGAATTTTAGCCCTGCTGACCTCATGGACTAAGACACTTTCAGGCATGAGAACCAAGTACTGGGAGAGAACAACAGATACATCTGGAGAGCCCTTTCTGCCCCCACTCCCACCTTATCCCTACACTTTCTACACAAAGAGCTGGGGCCAGTTAGTACCAGTGAAATTCAAATGGAGAGGTCACAGTATCTACATCAGTGCTGGGAGGTGTCGTGGAGAAGATCTCTATCACTGAGTCAGGTGTGGGTAGGGTCACCGAAAGACCAAGGGATCTCTAGACACCAACCTGAGCTGCACTATGTGATCCTCAAGGCAGAAATAGATAAGGAGGAAGCGGAGGTGGAGAATCACTTATTTGAAGTTGCCATATCCCCTTGCAAGGGTACACTGGAGACTCAAGGATAATGAGGCAGACAACCTTGGGCCTTTGCTCAACTCAGGGTTTTCAAACCCTTCCAGGATCTGTATTATGTTTCCTGACATCTGCCACTGAAGAGTCAACCCTTCCTGCCTTGGAAATTTTTTTCTTGTTTCCTTTTGTGTACTTCCCATGAACACACGCAGTCACGTTCAAACTTGGCCCCTTAAAGGCTATGGGTTAGAAACAAGCCTTTTACCCTTCCAAGCTTTGGTTTCTTGAAGATATATCCCTCCATCACAGAGTCCTGAGTAGATTTATTATGATGATTCCAACTAAAGTTGATTGCACAATAGCTTTTGAAAATTTGGGGCTGAATAGGAGTTTTCTATACTTTCCACTGTTTTTTTGCTTTTGTTTTTGTTTTTTACCAAACCTAATGCTGCTCTTACAAAGTAAAAGTTATGCTTTCAAAAGTTCTGGATAAATGTAAGTTGGATGGATGCCTGTTATGGCTCACATTTTTTCAATGTCCCCAAAGGCTCATTTGCTAAAGCTTTGGTCACCAACCTCTAGGACTCTGGGGAAATGGTGGATACTTTAGAAGGCTAGACTTAGTAGAAGGAATTATGACATTGGTGGTAAACCCTTAAAGAGGATACTGGAACCTCAGCCCATCTCTCTGTTTCTGTCTCTCTCTCTCTGTCTCTGTTTCTCTATTTGTGTGTCTCTGTCTCTGTCTTTGTCTCTGTCTCTCCCTCCCTCCATCCCCCCCATCTCTCTCTTCATTTATCCAATGTTTATAGCCAGGTTGCTGGCAGAATTGGTAACCTATAAAATCTGTGTATCCTAATGGATTCTTAGTCCATCTGGTAAGAGGGTACAGGTACTCTGGAAAAGATCGTTGACAGACCAAGCCTGGTGATAAATTATAAACAAGGGAAGATAGATGGGATGTGGGAAGGAAAATGGCTCCCAGTGTCTGTGTATTTCTACCTAGCTCCAGGTCAAGCCCTGTTGAAGGCAATGCAAGAAAGACAAGAAATGAAACATGAATCTCTTATTCTATCTGCCTGGCTCACCACCTCCCACTTCTGGCAATACATCCCCTTCCTCAGCGGATATATTCCTTAAGTCCTGAGCCAGTTGAATGCTATTAGAAGCTATCAACTATAAAAATCTGCTTCCCCAATCACACAATCCCAAGTCAGACAATCTCTCCCTAAGACTCTGAATTAAACCCTGGGAGAAGAGGGGATAAGTGTGGTTATTGCTGGCACTCTTGGTTACAACCTCAAAAGGCCAGTATGAATAAACAAGACCAGTACATGGCCAGAAACCAATAGGAAGGACATGAATTGTGCCCTTCTGTCTCTTTCATGTCCCCAGTTGCCTGAGGCCAGCTGCATGTCGCCCTCCCTTGATTTGGTAACCGGAGCCAACAAATTCCCCTTCTAGCCTGAGCTAGTTATGAAAATTCTATCATTTGTGACTAGAGAAATCCTGGGTTCTACAATCTGTCTACTTCCTCAAACCTAGTATAAATCACAGGGAGATAGAATATGGAAGCAAAGCAATTAGAAAGCCAGGCAAGAAAGCACCAGGGTAGGTAGTTTTAAGTGAAATCATCTTTCTCTTTCTCTCTCTCTCTCTCTCCCTCTCTCTCTCTCTCTCTCTCTCCACCCTCCCCCCACACACCTCTCTTCCCTTCTCTCTCTCTTGCTTTCTCTCTCTCCCTTACCTTCCCTTTTCCCTTCTTCCCTTCCTGTTTCCTTCCTTTCCTCCCTTCTTCTTTCCCTCCCTTCCTTCCTTCCTTTCTCCCATGCTTCCTTCCTTCCTCCCTATTTTCTTTTCCTTCTTTACTCTTTCTTTTCTAGTCACCAAACGTGCTTAAGTCATGGTGATATTTGTATATAGGATTCTAAAACATAAAGGAAAACAAATGTTTCCTTAAAATACTTGTTCCCTTAGAAATTTTTAGCAAAGGTCTTTAGAAACCTTTCCTCTTATAGAATACACAGTTCAGTCACAGGAAATTTTTCACAATGCTGGAAAATCATTGTGTCCCCTGTCACCCGAGTGCTACAAGGATGCTCTCCCAGCCCACTGCAGAGTCATGAAGCAATCTCCCAAAGGGCATTCCACAACCTTCTTCTTTACCCCATTCTTCCTTCTTCCTTCTTCTTCTTCTTCCCTTCTTCTTGCCCCATTCCAGTCCTTACCCCATCACCTTTCCCCTGCCCACCCACACTCTCTTCCCCAGCACCTGTTGCTACAACAAAGAAAAGATAGAGGTTAAAGTTTCTGAGTTTGTCCAGGTGATAAACTGAGTCCATTCACAAGAGATCATGCCAGTTGTTGGTTTAGCTCTTCTCAATCATCAGATAAAGCTTTGGGTGGGGAGAGGCATTCAGAGAGCTGGGTGGATATAAAAGGTGATTAGGTTTAAATAGGAGACCTGTCAGTAGGGAAGCACTCTGCCAGCTGACATGCAGACAACTTCAATGGCTGAAGTGCAGCCGTGGGATTTGTGTGGCTCTGGACTCAGACAGCTGCAGCTTTCCTAAGGAGACAGGCCTTTCTCTGTCCCTCAGCCTGACAGGAGAGGCCTTAGGCTACCCAGGAGAAGGGCTTTCCCGAGAGGAGGAGGGGGGAGGAGGGTATTACTAACCCTGACTGAGCATGATCAAGTCAGGCCAATGTTAGACCCTTAAAACTCAGGTCCTAAGGAGTTCCTCAAAGACCAGAAGAACTGGGAAGAGTGGACATAGCTAATTTGAATTCTTAAAGACTGGGGTTTAACTCAAGAGTTTTATTAGCCTGATTTTGTTGTAAGAGTAAGGATCAGCAAATCTGTGGGTAAATAATCAGATCGGAATATTCAGAGCATTTATTGTTGTCTATGTTGTAGCTACTCAACTAGTTAAGGAGTGGAGCTCAGTGGTAAATGAAGCATATACTTAGCATGAGAAAGCCTTTGGTTTGTTCCACAGCACCACAGATGATTGAGAGGCAGACAGACAACAGAGAGACTTGATTCATTCCAAACACCAAAGCTGGTCAGCCTGTTGCGGGGGAAGGGGGGAGGGGAGGGAGGAATTATTCAACAATATTGTCTGATATGGCATCACTCTATAAAGAGTTCTAAATGGATCAATATGATCAGTGATCTACACAAACAGCACTTTCATGTGTCTGTGGTATGACACAAGACCCACTATAAGCCAAGTGTAGTAGTAGTGCCCACCTGTAAGTTCAGCACGTGGGAGAAAGCAGGAAGATTACAAGTTTGTGGCCAACCTAGTGTACATAGCAAGTTCCAAGTTAGTCCAAGCTACATGGTGATACCCTGTCACAAACTACCAAGACCAAAACAAAATCAAAATAAAATCTACCATAATCTTGCCAGTTAAGGATTTTTCTATCAATATTAAAAGGAAAAGTGGATGGTTCTGACCTGATACAAACAAGAGCACATAATAAGTGGGAGGACCCAAGTTCAGGCACGTTATTCCACCACCAAAGACACAGCATTTCCCACTACCACGTTGTAGAGGGCCTTAGATGGTAAGAGCAGTTTTGCCAAGTATTCGTGGGGATTTTAGAGGCAGCAGGCAAAGAAGACACTGGGGCACTGGCACAGAAGCAGGGAGCTAGGACCTCCAGAGGGTGTTTCTCTTTGCCCTAAGGCCATGGGGTCACAGGAAACCTACAGCTCATTTTCACATCAGCTAAAACTTGCCCTACCTAAAGACACAGAAGAAGCTGAATTCTACAATGGACTGTGATCACTTCGGAAGGTCAGCAGGTTTCTCTGGAATTTCTACTGTCATCCCCAAGGCCTTTCCTTGGCCTGAGAGCATTTTTCCATCTGGGTAGAATAAGACACCCAGAGAATGCCTTGCCCTAAACATTCTCTCCTCTGTGAGTCACTTCAGCATGATGTCATTCTCTAGGTAAGTCCCCAGACTTTCACTACAGTGTTGCAGTATGTCTGACTTTTGTCATATCACTTCCTATGCCCACAGTGGTTGTGCTATTGTTTCTGTGAGATGGGGTAGTCATGGCGATGTGAACAGGGTTCAAGGAAATGGGAGTGTTTAGTGGCACCTGGAATCTAGTAGGATATCAAGAGTGTGAGCCCTATTCCTCCTGGTTCAACATGTTCACTCCATATCTTCTTGCCTATGCTCTTCTGCCTTGCTTTCCTCTGTCATCTTTCTTTTTTTCTTTTTTCCTTTATTTTTTTTGTCAGTCATGGGACTGAACTCTGGGCCTACACACTGTCCCTCAGCTCTTCAGCTCAAGCCTAGCACTCTACCATTTGAGCCACAGCACCACTTCTGGGTTTTTCTGCTTTTGGGGTACTCAGGAATAGAACCCAGGGCTTCATACATGCAAGGCAAGCACTCTACCACTGAGCCACCTTCCCAGCCCCTCTTCTGTCTAGGACACCTTTCCTAACCTTATTTTCACCTGTCATATATACATACCTTGAGTTAGTCATTCCCTTATCTGTAATGGGTTGAATTGAGCCCTCCCAATAAAGAATACACTGAAATTCTAATTGCCAGTATTCAGAATGTGACATTATATGGAAACTGGGTTTTTGCCAAAGTGGTCAGGTTAAATAAGGTCACTAGACATAAGAGAGACACCTGCGTAATCCATGTGGGTTGCAGCACTAATCACAATAACCATGCTGTCCCAAATGCCCTGACACCAATGAATGGGTTCAGGAAATGTGGCATGTAGATATACAGACAGACAGACAGACATATAATGGAAGCTTATTCAGCCATCAGGAAGAATGAAATTATGTCATTTGCAGAGAAATGGATAGATAGATAAACCTAGAAAACATCATATTGAAGTAATCCTAGCTCAAAGAGCACATATTTTAGATAGATAGATAAATAGATAGATAGATATAGATAGATAGATAGATAGATAGATAATGATCAAACTGACTCAAGCATGGTTTACACAGTAGTGAGATTCCATTAGGTAACCCCTTTTAACAATTAATAGGCAGTATAACACAAAGAATATTAGAAAGCTGAACCAGGTCTTGACTGGCAGATGGATGCTTGCAGGAAGGGATTGGACAGAGAGAATAGTAGGTGAATATGGTAATAATGCTCAATGGTCATATGTGAAAATCGAACAAGGGTGATGAGTTGGTGTGAGAAGGGGGAGAATGAAGGAAGGGTGTCTCTGATTAAGATACATACATACATGTTGAAATAAACCCCCTTCTACAAGTAATTAAAGACAATGTTTAAAATTAGGTTATTAAATCGAGCCTAGTGTCCTTTTGTTGATGCAAAGCATCTGAGAGCAAGGGAACATCAAAGGTTGTGTGCCAACACCTCAAGCTAAAGGAACAAGAAAGGAGTCTTCCTAGGAGCCATCAGGGAAAGCATGGACCTGCAGACGCCTTGTCCTTGGAGATCTCACAGGAAAGAAATACAAGCAGGTTCTTGCTTGACATGTCCTCATTTCATAAAGCTTATATTTGCATACCTGAATTCCCTGCAGAGTTGCAAGCTCATCTCAGTATCTTCAGAGTCTGGATCTGCTGGAAGTGACTGCCACTGCTTCTCGGACTGAATTAAACTTCTTCTACCTTATCCTCTCTGAGTGCATGTGGAAGATTTGTTGGTCCAGTGATATTACACCTGGAAGAGAGAAAAGATAGGCTCTATTTTTCCTACTTCATATCTTGTAACTCAAACGCATTTAGACTATATTTTTCCTACTTCATAGCCTGTAATTCAAACTCAGCCAGGACAAACTCCCTGGTCCATAAGCCCTTGGGTCTTTCCCCCCTACTAAGTTTAGTTCTGTTCCTTGCCATTTCTCTTCTCAAGCAGACCTACCTATGGCCTGGCCATATGGAATCTTCAACCTCCCCTCCCCAACTCACCTTCTCATCAGCAGTTCCTTTCTCCTTATGGAAACCAAGAAAAAAGTTGAGACGCTCAAAATTATCTTTTTTATCAAGAGAAATGAGAAGCCAAGGCAAAAGCAGAGCAGACAGCAGGTGACATGGCCAAGGGCTCTCCTAACATATTAGGAGACCACAGACCCACACACCAGGAACTCAGCCCCTGTGCCCCATTCTCACCAAGCTGCTCATCATTCTCACAACCAAGAGCAAGTTGGATCCTCTACGGAACAGGGGGCAAATACAGTCATGATATTCACTGTTCATATGTAAAAACAAAACCAAATCAATTGAGTGCTTGGGTGGGTTGGAAGAGATGGGGGAGAATGATCAAAAGGTATCATTGATCAAGGTGCATTGTACTTACAAACTACTTGTTGAACTGAAACTCCTTTGTACCTAGAAATATTGAAAATAAACAAATTGTTTGTTTAAGTTGGGTCTTCCTTGAGACTCTATCTCCAAGCTCCGAGAGCTGATCAGTATCCTTGGCAAGATAGCAGGATACAAAATTAACCCACCAAAATCAGTATCTTTTCTGTACACCAACTATGTGCAGACAGAGCAAGAAATCAGGAAGACAGGGGCTGGGAAGGTGGCTCAGTGGTAGAGCGCTTGCCTTGCATGCCTGAGGCCCTGGGTTCAATTCCTCAGCATCACATAAGCAAAAAAAGAAAAAAGCCAGAAGTAGCACTGTGGCTCAAGTGGTAGAGCACTAGCCTTGAGCTAAAGAGCTGAGGGACAGCGCCCAGGCCCAGAGTTCAGGCCCCATGACCGGACCCAAAAAAAAAAGAAAGAAACCAGGAAGACAGCTCCATTTGCAATGGTCTCAATATTAAAAAAAAAAAAAAAAAAAAAACCTAGAGTGTGAAAGCCCTCTACAACAAAAACTATAAAAATCTGAAGAAAGATCAAAGAAAATGCCAGGAAATTAAAAGACCTCCATGTTTGTAGATAGATAGAATTAATAAGAAAATGGCCATACTGTCGAGTGATCTACAAATTCAATGCAATTCTTATCAAAATCCCAATGACAGAGAAAACAATCCAAAATTTAGATAGAACCATAAAAGACCCCTAATAGCCAAAGCAAGTTGAGGCAGAAAAAAGTAACACTGGATATACAGCAATTTCAGACCTCAAAGTTTACAACAGGCTATAATAACAAAAACAGCTTGGTACCTGTATAAAATCAGACCTGAAGGACCAACAGAATAGACTAGAAGACACAGAAATAAATCTATATACTTACAATCATCTGATATCTGACAAGGAGCCAAAAATATACATTGGAAAAAAGACAGCTTCTTCAGTAATTGGTGTTGGGAAAACTGGTCATCCATATACAGAAACTAAAATTGGATCCCTGCTTGTTACCTTACATCGCTATCAACTCAAAGTGGATTAAAGAACTCAAAGGCAGACATGAAACTTTGAAACTAAAAGATGGAGCAGAAGAAACATTAGAACTTACAGGCCTAGGCAGGAACTTTTTGAAGAGAGCCTAGGGGCACAGCAAACAGGGAGAAACTTGACAAATGGATTACATTAAACTAAAAGGTTTATGCACAGCAAAGGACATAGTTACTAAACTAAAAAGACAGCCAACAGACTAGGAGAATATCTTTACCAATTATACATCTGACAGGGGCCTAATACTCAAAATATATGAGGGGCTTAAGAAACGAAACCTTCCCAAAACTAATAACCCAATCAATAAATAGGCAAAAGAACGAAATAAGAGACTTCTCAGAAGTGAGAATAGCCAATTAACACATGAGGAAATGCTCAACATCCCAGGCCATAAAGAAAATAAATGCAAATCAAACCTTGAGATTCCATCTCAGCCCAATTAGATTTCCAGAATTAAGAATTTGAACAATAACAAATGCTGGCAGGGATGTGGTAGGGAAAGGAACCCTATTACACTGTTGTTGGGAATGAAAACTAGTATAACCACTTGGAAGGCAGTTTTGAGACTCCTCAAAAAACTAAACATAGAACCACCCTTTGATCCAGCCATACCACTCTTGGGCATCTACCCGGAGCATTGCAAGTCAGGACATTTGAACATCCATGTTCATTGCTGCACTATTCACAATAGCCAAGTTATGGAAATAGCCCAGATACTCTACAGTGGATAAATGGATCAAGAGAATGTGGTATATATACACAACCGAATTTTACCTATCTATTACAAGGAATATTATATCACTTGCAATGAAATGGATAGACCTAGAATGAGTCATGTGAAGTAAAATAAGCAGGACCACAGAGACAAATGGTACATATTTTCTTTCATATGTGGAAGCTCTAACTAAAATACAACCATTCATAATAACATATCTAGGCTCTATACATTTACACACAAATGAACTGACCATAGTAGGGTCTGCATAGGGGAGGAATCCAAAGGAGTAACTCCCATGAACAACTAGTACTGTTTCACCAGGAAGAGGTAACATGTTTTCGGATGCAGACAAAAGATACTGGGCACAGGAATGGAGGGAGGAAGGGTGTGAGCAGATGCAGTCAATAAACATTATTCAATGTACATTATGAGTAACTTGAGGGTGGGACTTGAGGGGAAAAATGGGGAAGAACAAAGGAATGGGTGATATTGATCAAGAAGCATTGTACTCATAACCTGACTTACAGACTTGTAATCCCAATGTACAACTACTTAATACCAACAACTACAATAATATAAATAAAAGGACCTTTTCAATATTTTTTTTGAGAAAAGGTCCTCTCTCCTGCCCAGTGGGGTGAGAGTTTCAGAACATTCCAGAACATGCCTCCTTATTTTCTTAGCATTGCTTGTACTCCCTGAAGCCTCAACTTCCTCACCATGAACTTGGAGCCACTACAGGTTCTTCTGAGCTCTGTCTTGGGCCCTGCTTTGCTAAAAATGGGGTACCAACCCCAACCTGGCTGCTCAGTCTCTGCCTTTCCAACTCTTCACAGTTGAAAGTTCCAGGAAGTCCCTCTTTCCATTGGCTCCTGCCTCTCTCTCCTGTAGTTGCCTGTCACCTGTTCACCAATGACATTTTAAGAGTAAGTCTTCAAAATGTCCATACTTGTCTAAACAAGAGGAAATAACCTCATTTATTCATTCAACAAATTGGTGTTACTCTTATGAATCGAATCATGTCCCCTAAAGATATCTCTTTGTAGACTGTCAAGTAAAATGAAGATATTAGACTGGGTCATAATCCAATATGACTGGTGTTCCTGAGAAAGGGAAAATTTGGACACGGATAGAACACAGAGAGGGAAGACAGTATAAAGACACAAAAAGAAGACCATCAATAAACCAAGGAATACTGGAAGCTAGAAAAAAGATCTGAAATAAGATTTTCCTTCCCAGACCTCAAGGAACTAATCTTTCCAACATCTTGATTTTTGGAGGGACTTCCAGCCCATCAAACTATATGGAATCATATTTTGATTGATTTTTTTATTTGATTAAACAACTCAGTTTGTAGCAAGGAGAGTGCACAGCAGAGATGAATACAAGGACCTATTATAAACCAAGCCCCTTTGTTCTAAGATCAAAACTCCCTGTCTTCCCGGAGCTCATGTTCTAGGAGATAAGAGGAACAAATAAAAGAGGGAAGTACATGAAACATTGGGTAACAGTAAGTGGTGCCACAGGGAGACAAATAAAGCTGCAAAGGTAGTTAGGAGATGGAATGGCTGGGAAAGGGCACTCTTAAATCATAATGTTGGAGGTAAGAGAGAGAATCAAAGGGCCTGGGGTCCAAGTAGAAGAAACAGCACATGTGTGGAGTGTCATTTGTATACCCAGCTGGGGGTCAGGAGAACTAGGAAGGATGGGTACGAACGTCACCATAGCGGAAGAACCATTGGGTCTTTGCCCAGTGGCTCCCAAGGGCCTCGTGACAATGCTGACTTCCTCTCCAGTGACATGCTGCCCATGCCAGGGAGACCACAGCTGAAGAAAGGCTCTTCACACCATGAATAATTCTTTCTTGATTAATTGTGTAATTATCTGATAGATAGCACACGTACATTTCATTTTTATGCCAGGGTGGCAAAGACAGTAGGGTTATCTGACCAGGTTAAAGGTAGAATGATAAGGTTTGGAGCAACTGGTGTCAATGAGAAGGTGAGGAGAAGAGGACAGTAAGCTTTGGGTCACCCTGGGCTCCCCCATGCAGTTCCCTATTGTCCCCGTCTGTGACTTCCCTTTCTCCCTTCACATGTGGGCATTCCCTAGAACATAGTCATTTCTTTTTATTTGGTAGGTTATTTGCTTTTGTTCCTTAGCGGGACAGCAGTGGCTCACATCTGTAATCCTAGCTGCTCAAGAGGCTAAGATCTAAGGGTCACAATTCAAAGCTAACCTGGGCAGGAAAGCCCATGAGATTCTTATCTCCAATTACCAAAATGTTGCAAATGGAGCTGTGGTTCCAGGGGTAAGCCTTGAATGAAAAAGTTCAGGGACAGTGCCCAGCCCCTGATTCTAAGCCTCAGTATCAGCGCACACATGCACACACACACACACACACATACACACACACACACACACACACACACACACACGTTGATCTCTACTTCATCTCTCCCCTTAGACTTTGTGACTGCTTAAATGAACAGAATAGGATGCGGCAGGAATTCTAAGGCTCTGTGCAGAAAGACTATTCTGCTTGCCCTTGAAGCTCAGCTGCCATGTTGTAAGGAAGCTCAACCCAGAGGGAAAGCCAAGAACATGTGTTGTGGCAAGCAGACATAACTAAGGACTCAGCTTTCAGCCATCCTTGCACACGAACTCATGAGTAGACAGCTTTTAGGGAAGCCCAGATACAGCCATTAAATTCCCACCAAACTTCAAGTCTTCTAGCTGAGGCACCAGGCATTGGGGAGCCAGAACAAGCCACACCTGCTATCCACTGTCAAATCCCTGACACACCTGAAGTTGTGAGCCTGACAAATGATGGCTTCACACCACCAAATTTAGGAGCAATTTGTTACAATGCCTTAGAAAACCCAACTACCCCCTCAAGCTCACCTGTGAGTCCTTCCTCTGCCTCTGAGACCCAGTCTCTGATGTTTAGCTCGGCCTTGAAGACCCTGAACATCCATCTTCAACTTGTTTGTCCCCATTTACCACCCTCTAGAGGAAACATATGCTCCTCCCCAGTGATCTGGGCATTTCCTCTGTCACCATTCCAGTCATAACTGGGGTAGTCTCCTAATACAGCCTCACCACATTCTCCTCCTCCTCCGAGACTCCATTGTCTGCTCTCTTCCCCCAAAGCTTCTCAGAGACTTACAAGTAAATAACTCCCACACCTCATTGGATTTAAGAGCTCTCATTATCTAGCTCTCTCGTTTTCTAAATGGGAAGGCTAGGATCACTGGTCTTACAATTATTCTTAATGGCCAGTGCTTTTACCGTCACGGGGAAAGTTTACAAAGAAATGAAGATAAATCCATTGAGTTTTGTATTTTACCAACACCCTTCAAAAAACATTTAAGTTTTAAATCCTCATCAATTCTGTGCTGACCCCATTTTATAGACGTGGGAGCTGAGGCTAAGTCATGCACTAATGTTTGGTGAAGCTGCAGGCCTGAACTCTCCCTGGTGGATCTCAATCACTGTTTCAATCTGGTAAGAAAACATGTACTGTCTTGTATTACATTTTCATATATTGGGTTTCCCTTTTTAAAATAAGTTCTTCAAATAAAGTGTACGTGTATATAATTTCAAAGTGAGAAATAGCACCAAATAAGTGGTAAAAAAAAAAACTGTAGGTTTATCTCTAAATCCAGCACTATTCATTTCCCCTTCTTTAGAATGAAGACTATACAAGGATTTTTTTGTGTGCTTCCAGAAATATTGTGTGTATATATAAGCATCCCTTTATTACCTGAGTGGTATATACTATTTACAGAATTGTCCTTTATAGTGTCCCTTGACAGGCATTCCAAGTGGATACATGTATAGGTCTCTATATTCTTTTTCTTGGCTGCATAATATTTCATGATAAGACAGTACTGTGGCTTATTTAATAAGTTCCCTGCTGTTGAGCTTGTGGTAGCAGGAGCTAGAGAAAGGAAGTGGGGAGCGGGGAGAGTTGGATGGAAAACTACAGTAAAATGAGAAGGAAGGAGGCAAGACACGCAGCAGTGAAGGAGGAAGTACCCTGGTTCCCAGGTCTAGAGCAAAGAAAAAGAAAGCTTGGCTGGGGAATAGGAGTGAAAACAGAGGAGGTTCTGAATGCATTGTATAAAAGTGAGAGTGAGGAGACATGGGGGGGAGGGGGGCATGGGGGGGAGAAGGTCACTGAGCAATGGCTGGGGGGTACCCCCAACTCTTTCCCAATGACTTCATCATTAAGTTCTCTTCTCCTTTGCCAACCCCACCATTTAAAAAAAAAGGACCCCACCCAGAGAAAACAAACATGTTACTATTTATTCCTGCAGGAAGGACACTGGACACAATAGACAAGCAGCCCTAGCCTCATTAAATGAAATGGGGTAGGTGTAATTCAAACCACCTCGGGAAAATATAATCTGCCACCAAGAAAATTCCCACCGTTCAGATGGCAGGGAAATAAGACCAGCCTCCCTCCAGGGTTCCCAAGCAGCCAGGGTGGGATCGGGGCAGAGAGACAAGAGAAGGTCAGTTTCTCCCCAGCAGTCTCCTCCCTCCCCCACCCCCCAGCTCCTGCACCTCTCTGACCCCTCCCCCCCACACACACACACAGACACACCCCTGCAGCCTATGAACTGACTTAGCCAGGCTGCTCTCTCTGTAGACTGGATTGTATCGTTCATTTGCCATGAAAAAAAAAAAAAAAAAAAAAGGTTTGGTTCTGATTCCCAGCTCAGGCAACCAGAGGCTGAACATCCACGCTTGGGATTGTATCTCTTGAGCCAGTTCTAGACACATCAACCACATCTTCCCTTCCACAAGCCAAGAGGGAGCTTGGGGGTATGCCACACTGGACCCTCTAAAAGCCAGCACACTGGGACAACCGCCTACCAGCATCTTCACTGGCCTTCTCTGACAGCAGGCAGGGATTCTGATGATCACTGCACAGCCCGACCTGGGGATGCAGTGTTGGTTACTTCAGGTGACCCACCAGGGTAACATATTTGTCTGCATTTTCTAGATTTCCGTCACCGACTGCCTGGGTCATGCCTCAATTCTATACTCACAAATGCAAGTTTGGGCAAATTGGCTTTACCTGTTTCTTGCCTTTAGCAACTAATCTGTTAAAAGGAATAATAATAAATAATAATAATAATAATCCTTCTTCCAAACAAGACACCTCCATGTAAGGTACTTGGCTCCATTGGGAGAATTTGTTCCAGCCTAGCTCCAGCCCATTGTAAAAGTGGGTGACTGCATACAAAGGGGGATTGATGGGTACCAGGGAGTTCAAAGCCATCTGTGCCAAATTGTCTCGAGGAGGCATCCCTCCCAAGCCATTGGGATCTGGTAGCTGCCATGGCTGTGGGTCTGAGTTCCCCTCATATTCAGAAGGAATCCAGTGTGCTGATAATCTGACCCTGTTCTTGTCCTGTGGGAGGTTTTGAAGCCAAGGCCCGGCTGCAGGAGCACAGCCGCACGGGGTGATGTCTCTCCCCTGCCAGGAACAGAGAAGAGCCATAGCCTTGGTACTCTGAATGGCTCTCCCCTCACTCCCCTCCTGCCCAGTGAGCTGTGGTCCCTGTCACTTGACCTTGCCCGGGCTTTTAGTTTGTAGCCACTTCATCAGTACCACATCCCCTCGCTCTGATCCTTTTCCAGCTTCTCCTTAGGCCTCCGGAGCTTCCTTATCAGTCAAACACCATTCCTCCAGCTCTGTGTGGAGGACTGCATGCAGAATCGAGACAGAGGAGGGACTGCAGCTAGTATGGCCAAGGTAGACAGGGTATCCCGAGAGAGAGATGACCTCATGAGCCCTTCCCTGGGAGTATATTTAGGGACCCTCTCCTTCTTCTTCTACTCAGCTTCTACGTTTTTCCAGCATAGTCCCCAACTTTTTAGAATTTCTAGAGGTACTATTGTATTATTTTTTTCCAAAGCCCGTGGAGTGAGAACTTTTAACTATCCCTCCGTTCACAGCTCCTAATCCTTGGGGTGATTCTCCTTTGTTTTTACCCTGCTGCTTTTTCCTAAAACAAGGGCTAAACCTTGTTGACAGATATCAAGGAACTCCTACCAAGTCCCCCAGGTGGGCTGCTCCCCTTCTTATATGGCTCTGGCCGTGGTCACTCCTAGTTACACAGCCTGAAATCCTTCCCCAAAGTAGAGAGAGACCCCAGATCTCTCCAGTTCCAAACCAGTAGTGTCCTGGGCTCAGAGAGGGAGCAGAATCAGTGATGTGAGTCTCAGGGAGTTGGGGGCTCTCTGCACTCTCACCTGGAGAAACCCCCCATTTACCACACCCCAACTCTCAGAAGCCAGTGGAAGGGAGCTTCTGAGTAACCATCATTGGAGAGCAAGGCTAGGCAAACAGCTGGCACTCAGCAATTCCTGTTGCTCTTTCCCAGGTGATAAATACCAATACAGCTTTTTGGCTCCCAAAACAATCTTCCCCTGGGGCCTGCTCTGTCAGGTAGGACTTTAATCCATGACAAACCAGGAGCAGCCCCAGCTGAGCTCAGAACTTGGCACTGAACACAACTCACAAGTCCCAGATGGCAGATTTGTGTGTCTCGTCTGAGATACAAGAACTCTGCCTGCACCCCTCACCAGTCTCCCCATCAAAGGTCTCAAGGAGAGCAGTCCTTGATCCCCAGATCCAAAAGGGTTCCCCACACCCCTGAGTGACCTCTTGAAGCTCCAGGAAACTCTTAGTGCCCACCACCTCACAGCAGACAAACATCCATCGCTGTCCTTCGTAGTGCTAGCAAAGTCAGAGGCACCTTGGCAGGGAGCCAAGGCAGGGGCTGGACGATGGTAGCTTCCAGGGAAGATGGTTGTTGGACCAACTTGGGAAGGAGATGTATGGCATTTTTTTGGGGGGAGGGAGGCAAGTTCAAACTAGAGGGAAGATGTGCAGCACTCCCAAAGATAAACCTGTCAGAGCACAGAAATGGGGACATTCTGTGACCCTATTTTTCCACAATCAGGTATTGTTGCATGCAAGTGGTGAAGTTCCCTCCAGGAATATGATGGTTCCGGGACTTCCGGTTAGATAATTCTCAGATCCTGTCTGAGCTCCGTTAACCTCAACACAGATGAGGTCAGAACCCAGCTCAAAAGAGGAGCCTTTCACCTGAGAACGTGTGGAATACCACAGCCCCACAGGCAAAAGAAAGCAGAAGCAGACAGTCACAGGCGATGTAGCACTCATGCTGGGCTGGTGAGCTCCAGCACCACGCTGGCAGCTTCAGATCCCAGCTCTCCTCCTCCAACCTTCTCTGTGAAGCAGTTTCCCCACCAGCAAAAGGAAGCTACTATCTGCCTTACAATTTTGTTGCACGAACTAACTCAGTTTTCATAAGTAAAATGCAATGTCTTTCCTTCATGATTGTGTTGTTACTCAAAAACTATCAAAACCAAGGAAGTCACTTTATAAACAATGTCAGTGTTGAGGCTTAAGAAAAAACTGCCAAAAAACTAGCTTATGCCCAAGGCCAGGGGCTCACACCTGTAATCCTAACTACTAAGGAGGCTGAGATCTGAAGATTGAAGTTCAAAGCCAGCCCAGGCAGCAAAGTCCATGAGACTCTTACCTCTAAAGACTACAAAAAAAAAATGAAAGTGAAGTTGTACCTAAAGTGTAGAGTGCTAGCCTTGAACAAAGAAAAGCTCAGGAAGAGTGCCTAGGCCTAGTTCAAACTCCAGGACCAACACACACACACACACACACACACGCACACACACGCACACACACACACACTAGTTTATGAGATATAAGAAAATCCTCAAAAAAGTATTTGAACACCAAGGAAAAACAGTATGTGTTTTCTAAAATCATTTGAGAAAATAGGTAAGCTACAAAGATTTAATTGTAGTACTTTTTTGTGGAAGGAATATCTGTGCAATGTACCCTTAAAAGTTTGATAGAAAAACACATAAGCAAGAAGAAAAGCTTGCCTGTCAATTTAAGGCTTTTTATGTTATATAAATTTTTGCCATAACTATGGTGAGTTTTTTTAATAAATAAATAAATAAGTTGGGCACTGAGCCTCATACCTGTAATCCTAACTACTCTGGAGGCTAAGATCGGAAGAATCCAGCACAGGGCACAAAGTCCATGACATGCTTATCTGTAATTGTCTACAAAAGCTGGAAGTGGAGCTGGAGCTCAAGTGGTAGAGCACTAGCCTTTGGCAAAAAAAAAAAAAAGAAAGAAAGAAAAAGCTCAGAGACAGTGTTCAGGCTCTCACTTAAACCTCAGGACTGGCACAAAAAATTAAATTAGAAAGGTGGATAAGTGAATGGGAGTGTGATGACATATTTATTTGCATGTATAAATAGATGTATAAGTAAATGGATTGGTGGACAGATTGGTAAATGCTATAGATAAATGGATGGATGGACAGATAAATGAGTGGATGGATAGACAGAGAAAGGGAGAGAGAAAGAGAAGGGGAAGAGGGAGAGATATGTGAATGTTTGGATGGATATGTGCCTGGATAGGTGGATAAATGGGCAGATGCATACTGTGGATAGATGGATGGATGGATGGATGGATGGATGGATGGATGGATGGATGGATGGGGAGGAAGAATCTAAGATAATTGCTCAGATTCACTATTGTGAAATTGGCAAAGGTGTGTGAGACACTATAGAGGGGGAATCAAGCTTGTTTTCATCATCACAAAGCTCCACTGCACCTGGGTTCTGTTATTGGACAGTGGTCTTGCTGAGGTAGCAGCCCAGACTTTTGACATGATTTTTGGCATTTTAAAGACACAAAACTGAGGGCTGGGAAGGTGGCTCAGTGGTAGAGTGCTTGTCTCGCATGCATGAGACCCTGCGTTCGATTCCTCAGCACCACACAAGCAAAAAAAAAGCCAGAAGTAGAGCTGCGGCTCAACTGGTAGAGCACTAGCCTTGAGCGGAAGAGCTGAGGGACAGTGCCCAGGCCCTATCACTGACAAAAGAAAAAGAAAAAGAAATAATTGAGTGGTACACATATGAGTAGAAATCATCTAGTCAATCTACTCATCCACCTTCCCACCCTTGCCTGTCAGACCATATATAAAGAGGGAAAGGAGGTGTGGTAGACACGTGGGAAGTAGCACAGGAAGACAGGGGTGAACAGGCCAGATGTAGAGACAATGTCTGAGAACTAGTTTCCCAGTTGTCAGTTCCCTCAGAGCTCCATCTTGTCTCATTTTCATCACTGTAACAAGCACTGGGGGCCACAAGAAGTGGGTTCAGTGGAGTATTTTCCATGGGAAAACTGAGTTCCAAAGTCAGTGTCTCGGGGAAAAGAATTTCACGTGGCCAAGATAAGTGTTCTGTTCCTACCATAGCAGGGAGCAGCCACCTCACATTAAGCCCAGTCTGTTTTAAGCCCGGTGAGTGAAGAGATCCATTTATTTGATCGTACAGACAGTGAAGTGGTTGAGCTGTGTTTAGGGACTGTGGTGTAAACTTCAGAGTCACCCTCCACCTGGTGAGCTGCCTCCCCTGGGGATGTGGAGGGGGACAGAGGCTAGAAGGTGGTGACAGATGTGACAACACCCATCTAGGGCTCATATCACTGTGTACACCATTGCAAACTTGCCCACTCGTTCTTTCTCTCTTCCAATGACATATATTCCACAACCCACATTATTTAATGTGACTTCATTTCCATGAGTGCTCACTGACTAAATTGAGATAAATCATCTTAACAGAGAGGAGTAGATGATCCACCGTGACTCTTGGAAGAAAATATATAATCAAAGCATGGATAAAGGAGCTTGTGATGTAACTGCATTTCAAGTCCTGGAGACCAGCCAGAACCATGTTACCGTAAGCAGAGACAATTGCTGAGATGACGTCTTCTATCAATAATTACATACAGGCGCTAAATGAAATAAGCAAATACTGACCACCTGAACGGAAAGAGCTTAGGGAAATTGGCCAGATGTGTCGCCAAGCCATTAATTCTCCTCCAGAAGCCTAGAAAAAGAATTGGAGGGATAAGGAGATTGAAAGCACAAATGAAGCATTTGACAAATGCTTCACATCCTGGGATCTGGGCAGAGCCACCGGGAAATGAAAGGCAAGGTCACTGGTTCTAAGAAGAGCTGTCTAATTGAAGCAGAAGGGTCAGACAAGTACTAACAGCATGCTTTCATGCATGGTGTAACAAGCAGAAGTGCACGAGAGGAGGAGAGCCCTCGGATGCTACATTTGGCTCAGCCAGCTTGGCTCTTTAACAACATCTACTTCCAGGACACACCTGGGTATGGTACCACTGCAAAGCCAGGGCACTGAATTAAGGGGACTGGAGGCTGACCACCTCTCCCCTAAGCTTTCCTACTCACAGACTCACCGCTGCTCAGACCCCCACATTTGTTCTGCCCTCCATGTTTGATGCATGTTAATTAGGCTCCATGGGACCAAGGTGCTGTTATTGGGTGGTGATCTAGTTATGTATCATTCCAGGTTATTGGCATCTTGAACATGGGTGGATAGTGAGAGAAGCACAGTATACTGAAGTAAGAGGTCAAGAGTAGAGAGTTGGAACACATGTGATAGCACGGGCGGGAAGAACCACAACAAGAGAGCTCCAAGGCCCTGAGAAATGAATGGTGTCTGGAACAAAGTAAGGTTGGTTTGGGCTGAGGGGATGGTCAAATTGTCCCTCCCACAGGAGAAGCCCTGCCTGATTAACAGTTTTGGGTGACAGGGAATGGTTAGGTAACCGTGTTCCAACGCACATGCCCATTCCCACAGTGCATGCTGTTATAATGATATTAATGACATGCAGTGCATTATCATGAAAGTGTTAATTAGGGGTTTCTCCTGAAAGTTCGCTTAAGGACAGCCAAGCACAGTACTGCATTAAGGAGAAATTTATCTTGCTGACCAGGTAACCTTGTTATCGGATGGGACGCTCATTTGTCTGATGGAGAACATTTATCAGTACTTTTTGATGGTCATGAATGAGGAGTTGGGATGGGTCTTGGTGCATTCCTCAGGCAGAGGGGGACCAGTGGGCCAGGCTTATAAGTTGCCATGACAACCATGGACCTTGTTTTATCTGCCAACCTCAGTTCCGCTGTCCATCCTGACAAGAGCTCCTGGGACATCTTCCTTCTGTTGGGTAAGGTTCTCTTTCACGCCAGACCCCACTGTATGACTTAGGGCAAGTTACTTCTTCTCTAAACCATACTGTGCTCTTTGATTTAAAAATAAACATCAAACGAGTATCATAGATGGAGTGATTATATCATAGCACTTTAAAGGGTTTTATGTGAGAAAGTGGTGCTGTGGCTCAAGGCATAGAGCGCTCGCCTTGAGCTGAAGAGCTGAGGGACAGCGCCCAGGCCCAGAGTTCAAGCCCCACGACCAATCAAAAAATAAATAAATAAATAAATAAAAGGTTTTTTATTGGAAAAAAAATAATATGTGAGGGTAAAGGTCTGCACATGGGTATTATAGTAAAGGGGCTAACACTTAGCAATAATCCTTGCAGTTGTGGTCTTCTTGGAATGAATTAAACTAGTGGGTAAACACCAGGTATCTCCTGCATGCAAGGACAATAAAGCTTGTGGTTTTAAATACTTGAAATATAAAACAGTATCCTTGAGGGTTCTGGTTGCAAATATCTCATAACAGACTTCATATAATAAAAAAGATCGCTGGTTCCTTGCATCATATCAGGAAAGACTGAGCCATCTTGTCCATTCTCTTCACTTTTTCAAGCAGAGAAGTGATAAGCCTGAAGTCACTAAAGGACTGGAAAGGAGGCCCTACCCCCTGTTCAATTTCCTGCTACCAGAGAGTGATTAATTTTTGTCTCACCTGGATAAATTACAAATCAGATCAAACTTGAAAATTATTTTTGTCTTTGGAATCAGATTTGATATTCAGCCAACAACTAAGTTAAAATAGTGCTGGCCTGTTCCCAGACCTACCTCCTTGTCCACACTCAAGTCAGAATAATACACTCTGCATAGCTCACTGAATCCTATGCAGAAGAGATGCCAGGCACCCGGACGGACCCTCTGGACCAGACACACTCAGGCAACAGCAGGCTTAGTTACATCAATGGAGTAAGGGAGAGAGGAAGAGGCAGAGGAGGAACTTAACACAAAACAGAGACAGAGTGAACAATCAGCCTGCACAATCTCCTAGGCTGCACAGAGGTGGGAGCAAGTTAGCAAACTGATGAACTCAAATTCCGTGTACACTTCTTCAGTGCACATCATTTGTCAATCTACACGAAGCATTACAGTTTTACATCTAGACCAAAAGGGTCCTGAGCTTGAGTTCTGGTAGAGTCTGACTCCCTGAGGAGAAATCTATCGAATCTTAAAACTGCTTTACTGATTCTTACATACTGGTGCTGTACAAGAAGGCTGGACTTTGGAAGCTCACCTTGCTTAAACAGAACATTGATAGCCTGCTTCTTCCCTTCCCCATGTGTTCATGGTACTTCTCTGCTACTGACAACATTACTGAACTCCTCAGCCATATATATGCATACCTGCAGGTCCATGATTAAATCAATGAGAATTGGTGAGTCCAAATACAAAAGTTCATTCTGTAGGGGTGGCCTACAGGCCTCCTTATTGGAGATGTGGTTTGCCATGGCTAAAATGCAGCCTCAAACTCGGCTTTGCTCATGAGAATAACCACCGTGGAGCTAAGCACTCAGGAAGGTGGTGTGGTTCTGGAAGGAGAAAAAAAAAAGATGTCCTAGTGTCTAACTGCATCAGACTAGGAGGCCTGAAGATTCTCCCTTCCCAGCACTTTCCATTCACACACTTTCTTGATTATTTCCTTATTTCGGTGGGGGAGGGGATGTCCAAACTCTTCCAGAAGCTTCTTGTCCCCATTTCTCCAGCCTCTGGAGTCCCAAAGTTGCCCAGGAGGAAACTCTAGCTCTCAGAAACCAGAAAGTGAATGAGCCGAAGCCCCTAAATCCATCCGGGACAGAAGAGCAGGATGGGCTGTGGTAAAACCCAGAGGATGCCAGCCCCCTCCTCCAAAGCCCAGGAGGGCCTCTTCTCCCCCTAACTGCCTGGGGGAACTAAAACAAACAGTCCTTTGGAAAGTCAGTGAAAGGAAAGGGCTGAGTCAGGACTTCTGTTTAAATAGTCCCCACCTGTTCCCCTCAGCGGGGGCCTCCCCCTGGCCACCCCAGCTCCCCCTCCCCACTTCCTTTCTCTTTTCTTTGCTTTTCTCCTTTGTTGCTCATTTTCTAAAGGGCAGAGTTGATGGCCCCCTCTCGCAGAGTGAAGCCACAACCAGGGAGCCAGCCAGGAGCAGGCTGGTGTGGCTGACCCTGTCTCTTGCCCCTCCTCCGCACCTGACCCCTTGGCCTCCACCCAGGCTGCACGTGGCTGTGTCAGGCCTACAAGGGAGCCCCACTCGCTGGTCACCCTGCCTCTGGCATCCAAGGATTGGGGGGGAAGGGAAGTGGTGGGGGGGAGGGAGAAACAGGGTGGGGGGAGGAGCAGGGCTCTGCCCAGGCTCCTTCTGCCCAGCAGGCATTGTTGAGGCCTGGAAGGGAGGAGGAAAGACTTGGTGTGAAAAGGAACAAAGGAAGGTAGCAGGGGTGACACCCCACAGAGCATGTGTTTCTCCCACTATTGACAAGACCTCTCTGTGGCCCCTTAAACTTGATGCTACTTATAAAAATAAATAACTTCTTAGCATGGGAGGAAACCCATATGCCAAATGGAGGGACTGGACACCTTCACAGGACCCAGGAGTGGTTTGGGACCTTGTCATTCCTCACAGAACCCTCTCCCCAAGTGCAAAATCAGCCTTTTCCATTACTTCTGTTCACTTTCTATTTTGAGTAAACTGTAGACCATATGCAGTGTTGTTGTTGTTATTATTATTAATAATAATAATACAGATAGAGAACCAGCGGCTCATGCCTGTCATCCTAGATACTCAGGATGCTGAGATCTGAGGATGGCTGTTCCAAGCCAGCCCCAGGCAGGAAAGTCCATGAGACTCTTATCTCCAATTAATCACCAGAAAAGGGGAAGTGGGGCTGTGGCTCAAAGTGATAGAGTGCCTTGAAAGAAAAAGCTCAGGGACAATGCCCAGGCCCTGAGTTCAAGTCCCACCACCAAAGAAAAATTAAAAAAATACAGACAGATCCCTTGTGCTTTTACCAGGTTCTCCCAGTGGTAACATCATACAAAACAACACAGCACAAAGTTACAGCTGCAATACAGGTTCAGAATTAAGCTACAGAATGTTTTCATCACAAAGACTCCTTCTGGACCCTCACACAGCCAATACCCTCTCACTCTACCTCTCCTTAAGCCCTGGCCACCCACTCATCAATCCTCCAGTTCTATGGTTTTGTTACTTGAAGAATGCTCTATAAGTGAAGCATGCAATGTGGAACCTTTGGATGTTGCCATTTTCACTTAGCATCGTTGTCTGGAGACAGGTGAAGTGGTTGCATGAAATATAATTAGTTCACTCTTTTTGGTGGCCAAGTAGTATTCTGTCATACAGATGGACCACCATGGCGTGGTTAACCATTCATCTGTAGATGGACATTGGGGTTGTCTTGAGTTTTCAGCTATTACCAATAAAACTGCTGTCAACATACATTGCATCTGTGTGTCAAGATGGGTCTTAATTTCTCTAGGATAAATGTCCAGGAGCCAGCTGCTGGGTTCTATGATAATGGCAGGTCTCGTGGTTATATTGTATTAAACTTTAAAGTGACTCCTGACATACTTCTAGGGGTGTTTTGAGCCTGAAGGTGAGAGAGGCAGAAGCTCACAGATAGGCAGCTGTCTTGAAGGCTTTGGTCATGGAACTGAGTTGCTGAGATATAAACCAATCCTGTTCTGTAGCACATGGTGAAGAGGAACCTAGAACAATACCAAGTGCTGTGTGAATCAACAATGCTCCTTCTCCTTCTCCACTCCAAGGTGTCTACACCCTTATCCCCAGAACCTGCAAAAAGATTATGTAGCAAAGAAGAACGAACCTTGCAGATGGGATTAAAGTTGCTAATCAGATGATAGTGTAGAGGAAAGGGGGATCATAGTCAAGGAACAGTAGCACAATTAGTAACTCTATCGAGTATGTATGCTATATATGTGGAGAAATGCTGGGGCTTGAACTCAGGGCCTGGGCACTGCTCCCTAGCTTTTTTGTTCCAGCCTGGTGCTCTGTTACTGGAATCACATTTCCACTTCCAGCTTTTTGGTAGTTAACTGGAGATAGGAGCCTCTCAGAGCTTTCCTACCTGGATTGGCTTTGAATCAAGATCCTCGGATCTCATCCTCCTAAGTGACCAGGATTATACTCATAAGCTAGCTCTAAATTAGTTTGAAAAAATACCCATTTGTATGCTTCTCACGGGTTGAAAACCCCACTCACCTTGACCCAGTTGCCACCACCGAGAACAGCATCCAGGGTGTGTACCATAGAACTCCACAGTGTCCCTAGTGTCAGGATAAAGAATTTTCCATGAAAGCAGAGGACAAACTCCTCCATGAGTTGGATCGCAGAGTGTGCTTCTCAGCTGTTTCTATTTGAGACCCTGCAACTAGAATGTGTGTGCCTCACAGTTGGAGGAGTTGCAGAACAGTGGCTTCTAGTTTCAGAATTCTTGCTGCCAAAGTTACTGGCATACTGGCTCAGTGTATCTCTCTGGGTCTCTGGCTGCGCCTACTCTCTCTCTCTCTCTCTCTCTCTCTCTCTCTCTCTCTGTCTCCATCTCTCTCTCTGTCTCCGTCTCTCTCTCTGTCTCCGTCTCTGTCTCTCTCTCATCTAGTCACCCTGTCTGTCTTCTCCAGCAGCTTACAAAGTTTCTGAGGGCTGTTTTTTGTTTGTTGGTCGTGGGGCCCAACTCAGGGCCTAGCCACTGTCCTGGAGCTTTTTTACTCAAGGCTAGCACTCTACCACTTTAAGCCACAGTGCCACATCCAATTTTCTGATGGTTAATTGAAAATAAGAGTCTCATGGACTTTCCTAACCGCAGTTCTCAGATCTCAGTCTCCTGAGTAGCTAGGATTACAGGCATGAGCCATCGGCACCTGGGTAAAGTTTCTGTTTTTTAGGACTACAAAAAAAAAAGGGGGGGCACATGTTTTCTCTCATATGTGGAAGCTAGATCTAAAATACACCAGAACATGATAAACTCTATAGGACTTTAGCCATTCATACACAGTGAGACCAAAGGAGGAGACTCTTGGGGAGGAACACAAAGGTGCAATGTCTATGTGCCTTTGATCATGTGAAATAATATTTATCGAAATGAACTCCAGGAAATGGAAATAAAAGGTTTTTGTTTTGTTTGCTTTGCTTTTTGTCTTTGTTGTTTATCTGTCATTGGGAGTGTAAGTGGGGCACAGAAATGGAAGGACAAAGGGTGAACAAATGTAGCAGTGGCACTCAGTAGACACCATGTTGAAAATGAACTCTGCAACTTATGAGAAGACGGGAGGCAAAAATTGGGAGAGCAGGACGGAAGGAGTGACGTTCTCCAATAAGAAATGTACTCATTACCTGACTTAGTGAAACTGCAACCCCTCTGTACATGACCTTTAAAATAACAATTTAAAAACACTTCTAAAAATGAATGTCCCACCTTTCAAATTTGTGTAATAAACTAACATGATTTTTTGGTGTTTAATTATATATATAAAAAACCAGTATGAATTCAGTATAGAAACTTGGACAATAGGAGAAAAGCAAAAGAGAACAAAACTCTCTCATTTTCTCCAGGTGTATCTGTATCTAAATATTTTAACACTGCTTATGTTAAACATTGATCACTCTGTACTTAATATCTAATCTGGTATCTAATCTGCTTTTTTGTTGTGGAAATCCCATATTTGTTTTGACAAAGATGTCCTTATTGATCAAACTTTAGCCCTGAAGCCTTAACTTTGGTGTCTGTCCTTCTCAGGGCTATTATTACCCTGTGCAGGACGAATCTTGCTAAATCGGGTTATAATTTGATATCTAATCAAATTCCTTACAATCTTCCCACATACATTTGTTAACTGATCACCTTGGCCAGCCTTCTACAGGAATCCAGCCAAATTTATAGCCAGAATTTTTCTTTCCTTTCTGATGTTTCCTCTTAGTAATAAGTTTCCATCCACTGATATCACCATCCCATACCACCCCGCCCCGACTTCTGGGCTATAATTGTACCCAGAATGAAGCCCAATTCCATGTGGAGGTCTTTTTTCCCCCTATTGTAATAGTCCCTCATAAGATCTGTTTTAGCACTGTCTCTCTTCTCTAGTTCTCATCTTCTCTAAATCTTGTTTCCTGTCATTCATGTCCATCTTCTCCAAACTAACATTTTCATTGCACCTAGCATTCTGTCATACAAGTATAACAAGATTTATTAAGCCAATCCTTTATTACTGGTTGTTCATTCCATTTTCTTTTTTATTACCTTAAGCCATCTTCACATAAGTATTGCATATAATCTACAGTTCATGAGGGATTAAAAAAAAAGAGTTCTAAAGCTGAACACCAGTGGCTCATGTCTATAATCCTACCTATTCAGGAGGCTGAGGATTATAGTTTGAAGCCAGCTGGGGCAGGAAAGTCTGTGAGATTCTCATCTTCAATTAATCATCATCAAAAGCCAGAAGTAGAGCTGTGGTTCAAGTGATAGAACTCTAACCTTGAGCACAAAACCTCAGGAACAGCATCCACAACTTGAGTTCAAGCTCCAAGACTGGAACCATAAAAAAAAAAGCTTATCAAATACAAAATAAGTCTTGAGAATGATAATTCTGTGATGGCCTGTGAGACTCTTATCTCAATTAATCACCAAAAAGCCAGAAGTGAAGTTATGGCTCAATTAGTAGAGCACGAGTCTCACACACAGTTCTCTCAGCCTGAACCAACCTTGATCATTCAAAAAACACAACTCAAGCCTTATCTTCTTTGGGGAGACCTTTTAGGACCACCAGCCTACTTGTGGAAACCAAGCCCTCTGGGGTAAAGAACAGCCTGGCAAAGATACAATAAAAAAAAAATGCTTTTCCCCGACACGGTGCCCCTAAGAGCCAGAAGCCAGCTCATTGTGAGACAAGTTTCTCATGGTCTGGCATCGATAACCCTAACCTGTGACTTTTGAAAATGGTAAAAACATTTGATGAGAAAGGCAGAGCTCAAATCAGTTCTGCATTCATTTTGCTAAAATAACAATGCAGTCTTGCAGGCCAGAGGGCGGGGAGGGGAGGTGGGGGGAGGGAGACAAGGGGTGAGGGGTCTGACCAGTCAGCAGTCAGTCCCCCTGAGTTCCTGCTATTACAGCAGACACCTCAACGTTCAGAATGCGGCTGTACAGATTTGATCTTCTGGCCTCTGAGTGCTCACAGCCCCTCTAAGCCTTGCCTGTACATCATCGCTCTTGCCAGCTGCCACCGTGTGTTGGGAAAACCTGCTCTAGAAACAAATAAAGGCATAAATCCTGCCTTGCGAACCAACCGTGCAAACAGCTTGCCCCTATTTGTACAGCCCCAACCACTTTCTCTCTAATCCAGGCATTAAGATCTTAGACTCCCAGTGCACTCTGCTGCGTGTTTGAGGGGTCATTTCAAATTCCTTTTTTGGCGGGAAAAGAGAAGCCCTATTCACAGACTTGGCAAGAAAAGGATCCGTTCATTTCCCAAGGACCCATAGCAATGCTGGGGCTTTGCTTTTCAACCACTTCATGCCAGCTCATTTGCAGATCCCAGGAGCCCTAATCACAGAGAAGTTTAGTAAGAATTTCTGTCTCTGTTGGGGGGTTTCTGGAGGCTCAGAACCACATCCAACCTCTTTCCAAATCCACAGCATTGAACACAGTGCTTGCAACCCCTGATGTATGTTAACATAGGTGAAGAATGAATGAAGGAGGTCAACTCAAAAATGGATCTAGCTGAGCACCGGTGCTCGTACCTGTCATTCTAGCTACTCAGGAGGCTGAGATCTGATGGTCCTGTTCCAAAGCCAGCACCAGAAGAAAAGCCCATGAGACTCTTACCTCTAATTAACCATAGAAGAGCCAGAAGCAGAGGCATGGCTTGAATGGTAGAGCACCAGCCTTGAGAGGGGAAAAAAAAAATCCAAGTGAAAAGTGCAAGGCTCTCAGGCCAAGCCCCAGTATAGGCACACGCATACACAGAAAGAATACACAAAGTGGAGCGCATTTATGGAACATCTGGGTCATTGAAGATGGAACTCACTGCAGGCCTGAGCCCCACCCCCTCTCAGTTCATTCTGTCCTCATGCAATCACCAGTCACTGCAAGTTTCTTCCCTTTGTCTTTTGAGGTCTTCCTCTGCTCCTTTTTCTCACTGCCTTCCCGTTGCCATCCTCTCCTCCCCCCTCACCCCAGCCTCCCAAAGCACATATAATTTAAAGGATCCAATCATCTGTGTAAAGTTTGTTTCCAGAAATGACTTTCCAGCCTGGTTCAAGTTGCCTGGCATAATCAGAGGTTGCAGAGAGACTGTGCAGACCATGTGGGAATGCAGGAAATAAACAATGCTGAGAACAAGCCAGGGCTTCAGGTTGAGATCTGTGGAAGATAGCCTAACCACAGCTGTCTTTGCCACCTCATTTCCTTGGATGGCAGCTCCCAAGTTGTCTAGGTCACACGTTAGCAACTTCCCTTTGTTAAGCACCAGGCTTGCCCCTCACTCATACCCCCAACCGTCCTCTTTCTGATCAGAAAGCATCTCAAGGGATGGAGAAATAAGGGAGGGTTTAAATCTGAGAGGGATGACTTCTGTCTATAATGGATCCTACAATCTGTCAATTACCAGGTGCATCAGTCAGGATGTCCAAGGTAGAAATGCTCTGTAATCTCAAGAAAGCTAAGACAACCCAGGTTTGTTTTGTTTACTACCTGTGCTGTGCAGCCACAATGGCCCTCTTCTTCCTCTGGGACTCAGGCTGACAAAGTTGCCATGGCTCAGTCATACTCCATGTCAGGGATAAGCAAAGAGGGACAAGCATGGCTAGACCCACTTCAGCGTGTAAGGCTTCTAACAGCAAATGACATCCATCATTTCCACATACACACTCTATCAGCCAAGGCAAGTTAATTGATCTCATCTAAATTCAAGTGGGTAGAAAAAGGTAACTGGACCCCTCAACCTGGGAACAGCCCTAATGACCACAACACCAAGTCTTCCACTGGGTTAAATGTAGAGCTCAACCAATCTGTCTAACAGGAAGGAACAACCATTTGCTTACCCCTGAGGGCAAGGGTAAAGAGAAGACCACTGTTTTATAGACAGGAAGCTAACCATGCATAGAAATGGCAGATACATATCTAGTTAGTTGTTCTGCACAAGAGAAAGATGGACCCAGGGAAAGATCTCAGAGTCTGAGTTAGTAGAGGAGGCTTGGGCCTTGTGCACAACTAGAGAAATAGAAACCACAAAGGGCAGGTCGATAGACAGAGAGAAACAATGCCAACACAATAGTCATGGCCAGAGGGAGGGCAGGGATGGTGAAGGAGGATGTAGAAGGTGTTGTTATGTGCAGTGTGATGTACTAGCTTCCTGAAGATGCCCCTGCTGCAGAAACATTACTGGGTTTTGAAACATTACTGAGTTTTGAAAGTGACAACATGCCGAGGCTAGTTTTAGGGCAAGCACAGGCCAAAACAAAAAAAGACCCGACTACTGTCTGCAGGCCAAAGTCAAGTTGTGTTTTGTTCTGTTTTCCTAATCTGGCTCCAACTAATCGCTCTTTATCCTCCACTGTATCCCAGCCCCTACCCAGGTGCATTTTCTCCAATCTAACCCTTCGTCCTAGGAGGGCTGTCCAGCATCACCTCTTCTACCCCCTCCACCCCCCACCCCTGCCCCATGCCTTGGTGCTTACTGCCTCTCCTATCCCCTAAGCCCTAATAGCAACCACCCATTCTCCCACTTCCAACCTCTTCTCTCAAAGTTCTCCAACCCAGCCAGTCAAGCTACACCTCAGAGGTTAACAATTGCCTTGATTCGCTGAGCAGAAGGTGTTCATACCCCTCAGTCACAGCTATGCCCCCTGCAAAGGAATGTCACCTAACTGCAACCACTTACTTCTTGCCTTGGGCTCTCTTTTCTAAAGGATGGAAAGACCCTTGAGCATAGCTTAACTGTTTGACCTCAGCTCCCGTGATAGGATTAAGCACAAAGCACCAAAAACAAGGATCCTACATAGAAATAACAATGAAAGGGGCAGGAACAAGTCCTTGATATGCCAAGTGCTAAAAGGCATGCCAACATCACTTTATCTAGACTTCTTCCCTACTGTCTGTATTCCTCTAGATTCTTTTATTCTAGATGAAAGATTGAAGGCCCTGAGAGTAAACAAACAGTACCAAATCAAAAAGCTAGCTTAGGTGTGATTACCTTCCCTGTGGGTGGGTTATGCAGCTGTGCATTGTTAACACCAGTGGTCAATTGCTTCTCCAAAGTTCTGAGAATGTTCATTAGAATAGTAAGTAGTCTTAATACTCTAATTGGCATACCTTTCTTAGCATACCATTTGGGCTGAGCTTTCAGCCTCAGGATTCCTGACAACAAAGATGACACCCGAACACCCAAAGTCTTTCTAGATATGACCACCTAGCCCATCACCAGACAAGCACTTCTAATCCACAGAGCAGCACCACCCTTGCAGCCTCCAGAATATCAGATATGGCCTGGAACCCAGCACCAGCCAAGGGAATGTGGGCAAGAGTGGTGAGCACCATCAAACATCAGAGTCATAAAAATCTTCCTGGGCAGTTCTCTCCTGCCTTCACCCCTGTCTCTGTGTAAATACAGTCCTAGTGGAAATGTTGGAACCTGAAAAAAGAGCCACTAGATGGCTGGTGACCTCATGAAACAGAGCCCAGCATTTCAACTCCCATTCTAATTTTCCTCCTGGGAGACACAAGCAAGAAATGAAACCACTGAGATCTGGATGCTGGTCATTACAGCACTTCATCTAACTAGCTGAAATAGTTCTTACCAGGCAGTTGATTCAAAAATATTATTTGAACCAGGTGCTGGTGGCTCAACTGTAATCCTAGCTAGCTACTCAGGAAGCTAAGGTCTGAGAATCATGGTTTTGAAGTCAGCCTAGGCAGAGAAATCTATGAGACTCTAATGTCCAATTAAACCTTGAAAAGCTAGAAATGAAAGCCTGGCTCAAACGGTAGAGCTCCAGCTTTGAACAAAAATAGCCAAGCAAGCAAGCATGTTCAAGCCCCAATGCTGGCACAAAAAATAAAGAAATAAATAAGAATAAAAGCAAATTGGGGAGCTACAAATGGTAGATGTTGTCTTAGCAGGAAAGACAGGGCCTCCCCCGGTGCTGAGATAACTTGGCAATCATTCATCGATTTGATGTTGTGAACTAGAGTCTTGAATGCACTGGACAGGAGGATGAAGGGAGGCCAGAGAGGAAAGCCAAGACCCTAAGAGCTGAGAGACAGGAGGAACAAGTAGCTCAAAGTGTGTCTGGAGAGTCCCCAAGGGAGAACAAGGGCCATTTCTGTTTATAGGGACAAGCTGGAGCTCCGAAAGGCAGCTGTAGAGAGGGAAGGAGTTGTGATCCTGACCACTGTTGCAGCCGGGTGGGAGACAAGCCTGAATGGCCAGCAGGGTAACAGCCATCCTAGATGGTGTAAGACTTCTACTGTGAATTGTCCAAGTCTTTCTCCTCGCAGCCCCCCAAAAAACATGAGCCAGCATTGTGTCCCGGCAGCTGGCCTCACTGCTGCCCACCCTTGTCTGCTTTTCCTTCCTGTACACTCGCCTCTGCCCCTGCCACTCGCTTAGTCTGAAGCCACTGCGTAAGGGGGGCACCCTCAACGTGCAAGCTATTGTCCCCCCACCCACACTCTCATATTGGTTCTTGTGTATTTGCATGTCAATACCCAGAATGCCCTGCTTGTCCACTCCAGAGCCTCTGGGTAGCACTTGCCAGTGTGTGGAGCTGAGAGTTGGCAGAGCTGGGTATACTGAGCAATGTGTTTGCTCCCATGCCACAGAAGCAATATTGAAAAAAAAAAGCAGAAAGTAAATTCTGAAGGCACACTATTTGCATCCAAAAGGAAGCTAGGCAGTCATAAAACTCAATGCATATCCTACAAAATTAGGAAATGTGAAGAAAGAGGTGGGGTGGTGAGGGATAGAGGGGAATGATGAACAGGGTGACATTGATCAAGATGCATTGTATTCATGAACTGGTTGAAGGACAACCCCTTTGTACAACTACTTAAAGAGAATAAAATATGTATTTAAAAAGTAAAAACAAGCCAGGCACCAGTGGCTCACTGTAATCCTAGCTATTCAGGAGGCTGAGATCTGAGGATCATGGTTCAAAGCCACCCTGGGCAGGAAAGTCTGTGAGACTCTTATCTCCAATAAAACCACTAGAAAACCAGAAGTGGCACTGTGGCTCAAGTGCTCACCTTGAGCTGAAGAGCTGAGGGACAGTGCCCAGGCCCAGAGTTCAAGCCCCACGACCAAAACACACACATACACACACACACACACACACACACACAAAGTAAGAACAGGCACAGAAACAGAGGGACCAAGGGTGAACAAACGCAGGACACTATCTTGAAAATGAAGGACCTAATGTGTAGGTGGGGATGGGAGAGAAAAACTAGGAAAAGAGCAATGGAAGGGGTGGCATTGTCCCAAAAGAAATACATTCATTACCTGACTGATATAACTGTAGCCCCTCTGTACATCACTTTTATAGGAACAATAAAAGTATGAAGATTAAAAAGAAAAAGGAAAGAAAGCCACACTCCCTCCTAGCTTGGAGACCTCCTCAGCTTCTTGATCCACAAAATAGAGCTGAGCCCAAAACCTCCCTCCTGAGATGAGACCTGCGTGAGTCTGCACATGCCCTGCTCTGACAGTAGCTGATGCATATCCAGCACCTCATAAACATTAGCCACTGTTGCCACTGCAACAATGGTCACACAAATTAACAAAAGTCACTGCCAAAGCCCAGGAAGCAGCAGCCAAGGGCTAGACAGATCTGAGCAGAGCCCAAGAGGTTTTACAGGAAAAGAGACCACGCATTTGGCCTCTTAGCATAGGACTCTGAGCAAATAAGTACAGCAAAGCAAGCATGTATAACATCTATATAGGCTAAGGAATAACTTGACTATTGAATAGTGATTGGCTACTAAGTTGGGAAAAATTCAGATTTGAACATACATATATATGAAAGGCGTGCTGCAGCTCCCTGGCTCACAAGCCAGGCAATGATGCAGCCGTGGGATGGGTGACGAGAGTAGAGCCACAGAGAGATTTGCAGAGAGTGCTCCGACCCAGAATAGGAAAGACAGGGATCCTGACATGCGGTCCATGTCACTGAGGTAGATGATGTGTGTCTGGGGCTGAGTTTCTCCAGCCTTCACACCACCCTCTCCTTAGTTTCTTCCCCACCTGTCTTCTCCCACCCCAATGCCCAGGGTGGGGTCAAAGACAGAAGGATTTCGAGTGCTAAATCTCGAGTGCCAGGGAAACTTTTTTTCTCTGCTCCCCCGGATTAGAAGATTAGGAGGAGAACAAAGGAGCAATTCACCAGTGGATTCTGCAATTCTCCCACGTCCAACTCCCAAGTTCCCACCATCTCAAGTGGCTAGAAAGAGGGTTGAGACCAGCTGGCTGGCCTTTGTGCAGACACCCCTCCGCCACCCTACACGTGCAGTTTGGCCTACAAGCTGTGTGTATGTGTATAAGTGTGTATGCATGTAAGTGTGCATGCACATAACAGTGCATGCATAGAGGAAGGTGGCTTAGGAGAAAATCTGTAGTAACTACTGAACCAGAAAATCTCCCACAGATCTTCTCTTTGGGAAAAAAGGATGATTTCCATCTAGAGTTCTTAAACGCACAAACACAAGGGACAGGAACAATGGCATCTGTATGACTGATACAATCTAACCCTACCCCAACAGAAGCCAGGCAGCAGTGGCTCATGCCTCTGTCATCCTAGCTATTCAGGAGACAAAAAAATCTGTAAGACTCTTACCTCCAATTAACCACCAAAAAGCTAGAAGTGGAGCAGTAGCTCAAGTGGTAGAATGCTAGCCTTGGGCACAAAAATTCAAGGATAGTATCCAGGCCCTGAATTCAAGTTCTGGACTGGCACAAAAAATATATATATATATACTCTGCAACACATACATTTGGAAAGTCTTGGAAGATTCTGAGGTATATCAGGACAACTTCATAATAGGTATAATTTGAGTATCTTTTCTTTCCTATTTTCTCCCCTATGTATCTTTTTAAATATGTACAACTGTTACCACACAAGTCATACTTTCTTGGCTAAGGTGATGTCTTGCATTCTACCACCATCCTTTTTCTATGTTCTGTACTTTCTTCCCATCTGGGACCACCCTCTGGCCACCCCAGGTATGTCCTTTCCGTAAGATCATGACTCCCTCTCTAAAGAAACTCAAGAGGATTCAAGATGGTCCAATACTCCTCTCCTTGTTCTTGGCCACCACACAACTAATACAGCAAGCTGTGTTTGTGTGAAAACTGAAAATGGAGTGGTTGTTTCAGCAGGACATATATGCAGTGAACTGGGACAGTAGACCCTCTAGCTTCCAAAGGCAGCCATGTAAGGCCCAGGCTTCCCCCAGGAAGAGGTCAATTGTCCAAGGCATCCATATTGCACAGCTTCCAGAACACCATCCATACCAAGGCTCTCCAGCATTGTGTGGGGCGTAGTCCACAGACCCAAGTCAGTCTGGCCTCACCTCCCAGTCCACTCCCTGAGCTCAGTCACTCAACCAGCTGCTTCGAGTCTCTGTGTCCTTATGTCTCTTTCAGGAACCCTCTTCTTCCCATACAAAGGGGCCTTTGTTTCCTAAATCTGTCCTGTTTACCTGTCTCTGATAGGGCTATGATGAGCTGGTTACCAGCTTCATTAAAGAAAGGGTTTCCACATGAGCCAGAGTGGGGGGGAGGGGAGAAGGAAGCAGGGTACATTTAAACATCCCACCCCACTCTATGGTCAATGGGTACCCATTACTATGCAAGCATCTGATTTCTTCCACAGCCTATGGGGCTGTCTCTTGTGGACAGCCAGCCCATAAGGGCTACAGTGGGGTTTTACTTTCTAAGCCCATCAACCCAAAAGACTAACAAAAACCCACAGGCTGTCTCAGATAGCCCAGCCTCTCTCTGATGCATGAACTTTCAACAGAAGTGATAATTCTATGACACTGAGTCTTGGGGAAACAAAAACATCTTAGCTATTATAATGATTCATGGTCTCTAAAATATCACAGTATAGGAACGCATACGGAATATTAGGAGAGGTGATAAAATGATAAGAAAATCAATATCCACAAAGACTCCTTATAGGAGTGATAACAAAAAGAGTTGACAGTTTTACAACCGGCCTAGGCAGAAAAGTCCATGAGACTTGTATCTCTAATTAAGCACCAAAAAATCCAGAAGTGGAGGTATGACTCAGATGTAGAGCACCAACTTTGAATGAAAAGCTAAGAGATAGCTCCCTGGCCCTGAGTTCAAGCCCAGGTACCAGGCAGAAAGAGAAAGAGAGAGAGACAGACAGAGACAGAGATAGAGAGACGGAAGAAAGAAAGAAAGGAAGAAAGAAAGAAAGAAGAAAGAAAGACAGAGAGAAAGAAAGAAAGAAGAAGGAAGGAAGGAAGGAAGGACGGAAAGAAGGAAGGAAGGAAAGAAAGAAAGAAGGAAAGAAAGAAAGAAAGAGGTAACAAACACCATTCTAATAGAGGAGGAAAACAGGGCTGAAGGTGTGAGCATTACGCCCACCTTTGGCCCTCAGCTTCGCCCAGACCAGAGCTCCTCCCTGCCCTGGAGTTCCGGCATTACAGCTGGCCCCTTCCTCTCTCCGCCCAGACCCACCTGAGCTCCCATCTACCTCACTTCCTATCCTCAGACCCTGTGGCTACCTAGATACCTAGATAGTGGAGACTGCCATGCACTCTCTCTCCAGGAGAAATAATGGCTCCTCTAATAAACCTTGTAATAATCTTTCTCCTGTGCCTGTCTGCCTTTGCATGGTCCCCTGGGATGGATGTGACAGATCCTTTCAGAAGGAAGATTGCCAATCCTCAATAAAGCAATTATTTATTTATCCCCATCATCATCATCATCATCATCATCATCATTAGAAACATGTAATACCTCCCCGTACCAAGTTAATCCCCTAACAATCTTAAGGGGTAGGTACTATCATACTGGTTTGAGATGATGACACTGAGCCTTAGGATATTAGTCCAAAGTCCTATAGCTAGCAGGAGGATCTGACGCCACCCCAATTCGGTCTGATGCTGAGGTCCACGGTTCCAACCCTTCCTCAGGGTTAGCCCAGGAAAAGGGAAATCAGCATCAAAGTAGCTCAGCTCTCAACTGTACCAAGTACCCCACCAACCCGCGGCCAGCTCCAACACCACAGAGAACAGTCTGGTTTGGGTTGAGGATGGAGTGCAAGGAAGGCCGGTCTTCCTTTTCTCCTGGTGCAGCAGGACCTGGAGTCTGGAACTTGGGAGTAAATAAAGCAGTGAAAGGGAAGAGGGCTGTGGTTTGTGCTCTGCTACTGCAGCTGAAACCCCAGCATGGGGCTACAGCCAGGCTCAGAGGGGCTGACCTCTATACAAACACCATTTCCCCCAGAGGGTGCTTCTGCAAATATAAACACTGACTCACCACGTGATGAGTTCAGCCAGTTCATGTAAACACCAAAGGGAGAAAAGAAGTCAAGAAAAAAAAATTCCCTCCACAAGGACTCCAAGAAAGGAAAGTCAAGCACTCGCTCCAAGGCTTAGCATCTCCTAGGCCTGCTACAAAGTCACAAAAAACTCTCCAAAACCATGCCCAGGGAACCCCAAACCTCTCATAAGATGGGAAATCCTTTTCCAGGGACAGCAGATCCACATCTATTGCTATTTCCCATATGTCAGAAGCACATTGGGCTACACTTCTGTCATTCTGTAGCCCCAGGGCCAGCAATTGGATTATCAAAGCAACTTCCTCATTGCTTGGTGCCTTCTCAGAATGAAGGCATTTCAGGAGGTTCATCTAATCTTAGGAGTGGCTGTCCTGCGTGGAAGCTGGGGCTGGATGGAATAAACTTGAAGAAAAGAGCACCCCTTCCTCCCTGCCCCGTTCCCCTGACCCTGTTATTTGTCCTGGCAAAGAGGATGCTTTTCCCTGTGTTATCTGTGAAAATACCAGTAGAGTCTCTCTGTTGTTTTTGCAAATAATCCCCTCTATGCTTATTGGAAGAACCATCTCTCCAGAGCACTTGCAAATGCTATGCTCTCTTGGACTCTCTCTCCCATCCCTTCCCAGCCCGCCCCCCCCCCCCCCAAAAAAAAATAGCCAAGGAAAAGTTGTCCTCTGGACACTGTGGGCGGGCAGCGAGTGAGATGCCCTGTGCTGCTGTCCAGATCTTCCAGTGTTCCCAGAGGAACCTAAGCAGTCAGGACTGGCAGTCTTCAGCTCTGAACTGAACCAGGACTGATGCCTCACAAGCTGTACCCAAGCAGTGGAATTCATCCAGGCTAGGGCATTCTCCTTGAAGTTCACGGGACATCAGAGAGGCTCATCTGGCCCATCTGTGCCAGAGAAGGACAAAGGGAAAGATACCTGGTAGGCAGAACCTGGAGTAGATTGGAAGAGACTTGGGGAAGTATTTCAATGCATTAGCAAAAGTAAACCCTCTGTGCCTTATCATAACCCACTCAAAGAATACCACAGGCCAGCCAAGTCAATAATAGGGTAAATGGCAAAAGAACAGAAGATATTCAGAGAAACCCGATCTAGGGATTTAGCTCTACCACTGACCCATGTGACCTTGGCAAGTCACATGACCTCTCCATACCTGGGTTTTAAAGTAAGGTTAGAAATCTCATATATCTCATAAAGCAGTTATAAAAATTAAATAAGTTAATATTTGTGAAGCACTTAGCCTGGCAGATAGCAAGAATTATTCATATTTGTTAAACAAACACAAGCTCAAACGAATTTGCTTGGTACTCAATGCCACTGGGGCTCTTCTCCCTGTTCTGTTTTTTTTAATTCATTTGCTCACTTACTAAATAAATATTTATTTAGAGCCTACTGATATCAAGCACCTTGGTAGTACTGCAGCTGTGAAAAAAATAATAATAACCCCAAACAACCATCCTTGGAAATGCTACTCTTGGAATTTCAAGTCTGAATGTCCTCTTGTTCAATATGCTTTTCTTCCAAGCTCTCCTGTCAGGTCAAATCAGCCCAATTCAGATCCAAGCTTGTATAAGGGCACTCACCTCTGAATGTGAGGTAGAGAAAAGGGAAATCGCGTGTGGTTTTGCAGATGTCCCAGTCTTCATGGACAGGACAGAAAGTGTCTAGAGCTGTAGGAATGAATCCCAGGGCCCTCGAGCAGATAATGCAGGCCTCACACAGTTGAGATGGCAGACTCAGCATATTTCCTCATTCAATGCCTGTTCCAGCAGGCTTTCCACTACTGCAGAGAATAGAACCTCCAAAACTGCCTTGCTCAGCTACCTGCCCAGTTAAGGTGCTGTTGTCGTGTTTGTTCACCATAGATAAGGTATTCTTTGAGTCTAGCATCTAACATGGAGATAGTGCCAAGAGCAAAGCAAAAGAATCACAAGAAGTAAGAAGACAGCCAAGAATGGTTTATTAGGAAGCCAAAGGACACCTTGTGATATGAGGTGGGCAGTTCAAACAAATGGAGGCCAACTTCCTTGAAGTTTTCTAGGCTTGAAGGATTTTTTTTTTATTATTAACCAATAGAATAGGGCCACTCGGTGATATGAAATGGAAGCCCTCCTCCAATGGTTTGATGACTGCACAGTGACTGGCTAAAATATTAGGAGCAATATGCCTGCACGTTGAATAGATGAGGGACCGATACCTGAGCACTGGATCCTCTTTTCCTGGTTTAGCACTGCTAGTGGAAGGCATTTCATGATCGTTACCCTCCCTCAAGGTGAAGGTGACTTCAATATGTAGAATTCACACAAAGAGATACAGGGTTATTATCCTGATCACAGGCCCAGGGTGTCAGGCCATCTGGGGTTTTATGGCCCTGTCTCCATGAAGGAGAAAAGGAATCTTATGGACAGGGACTCTTCCATTCCTATTCATGTATACCGCTCTGCCTGCACTAATGTTCTGGGGAGCAATTTGAGACCTATCACTCAGATTCACCTATTCAAGACTCTGATTTACTATCAAGTTCTGAGGGAAGAAAGAACCAGTACGCTGGTCATTTGGCCACAGCTAGTTAGAAAAGAGGCAGGCGGGCCTAGAAGAGCAGGCTGTGGCTGTGGCTGCCGCCTCAGCAAACCAACTCTGACCATGGTAGCAGCAGCAGCACTTCTCACATGATATCTGGGCTCTCATTTCTAGAAGCTCAGCCTTTCTCTCCATCTCTTCCAGTGGGTCGATAGCGTTACTTACACCACGTTATCTAACCCTCTCAGCCTATACTAACTAGAATGAATTACACTATTTGCAGCTAAGAGAAGTCCTGAGTAGAGCTAATCACCTCAGCCAGGTAACTATGGTTGAATCAAGCCCCAAACTGAACAAGAAACTCATATTCTCCAAGGTGCTGGGAAAGAGGAGACTTTAGTGACGTTGGTATGTAGCTAGGACCAACAGCAGAGGCGAATGTGAGAAACTAGCCAACAACTATTCTTTAGCATTTTTCTTTGTGGGGGACATTTTGGTTACACAGGTCAAGATGGAGATAAAGGAAGAGGAAATACATCCAATGATCCCTTACCCTGTCATCCAGGACTTCTCTCAAGCACATACTCGGTGTGTCTCAATCTATCTGTTCTTTCTGCTGGGCAGTGGCTTTCACTTTTCCCTAGTCTATCTTCTTTGCAGCACAAATCAATTATTTTATTGATCAGTTTGCTTAGGTGTCTATTATCTGCTTTCTCTCTGGGATCCTTCCAATGTATACCATGCTTGGCAGACAGTAGAAGCTTGAAATAAGTTTGTTGATTGATGGGCAAGCAAACTGTTCACTGACTCAAATTCCCCAAACTTCCTACTTAAGGACAGAGGTTTTTAGAAAGGTGCTAGCGGTTCCTGTAATCCTAGCTACTCGGAAGGCTGTTATCTGAGGATCATGGTTCGAAGCCATCACAGGGCAAAAAAAAAATTCAGTGAGACTCTTGTGTCCAATTAACCAGTAAAAAGCTGGAAGTGGGGGAGTAGTTCACGTAGTGGAGCTACAGTCTTGAGCAAAAAATTCAAGTGAGAACAGGAAGCCTTAAGTTCAAGCCCTAGTATTCTCTGTCTTTCTCTCTCTCTCTCTCTCTCTCTCTCTCTCTCTCACACACACACACACACACACACACAGGCTTTTTTGAGTCAACTAAAAAGTCCCTGTGGTCAGAGATAAATTAAAAACTAAGTATGTCCGGAGAGAAGAAGCTCATGGGTTAAAATGTGAAGGTCAATGACAGGCAAATCCTTCTCCCCTGAGAAATTAATAAGGTAAATCAAATGGAAATAAATTTAATCTTCTCCTTCTCCCCTTATTATCCTAATTGGTTTAATTTTGTGGCAACCTCTCAACATTCTCACAATGAAAAGCAACTCAGATTGCATTAGAAGCCCAGAAAGTAATTACCTTGTGGTTTTCTTCTAATTCACTAACAGACTCTCTGTGGCTTCCAGGACCCCTGAGAGCAAAGAAGTAAATAATGAAGATTAGCTAATGCTTTTTCCATTGCTCATGCTTATTGGCAATTTAAAACAATGATAGAGAGAATTAGTCATGACAATTATTATTTGGAATTTTAAAAGTGCACGCCATACAATGTAAAAAACAAACAGATATAAACACTAAAGACAACTGGCTATCTCCCTCACTCGCCTTTCACTGGCTTCACCTATTGCTGGATATAGTCTTGGTTTTATTGTAGAACTGAGAACATTAAATTCTTTTTGATCATCCTAACTTGGACATAAATTCTCCCTGACTCTTACTCCAAGTTTAATAATGTGCTGTGTATCTTCAGAATAGTTTTTTTTGGTTCAAAATTTAAAAAAAGTTCAAGGAGCTTTTATCCAATGTTAGCATCGCTCTAACATTACAGCTCTTTGAGTCCCACTTGAAATTTATTAGGAAAAAAGTCCAATCTGTCCTTTTAGATAACTGGACTCTTTTTCTGTGTCTTCTATTTGCTGCCCACCAAGAAAAAATTTCAAATCAAGTGAGAGGTTCCTAGACTCTTAAGAACTCCCAAGGTACCATATAAGATGATGTTAAGTGAAAAGAACCCCAAGATAGGGACACAAGTGGTTTTTTTTTTCTTGCTACTTATAATGTACTATGTGATTTTTTTGTTTCTTTGGTATGTTCCTCCCCCACGGTATAACCTCTGTTTTCACTGTATTTGATTCCAGAGTCCTGCATCTTGTATATACATTTTGCTAATTTGGGGAGGGGAAGGAAAAAAATAAAATGCTTAAATAGGGATACAGGTTGACCCACTGTAACAATGAGATGTACAAGACACTGTTGAAAATGAACTTTACAACTTTAGGTGTGGGGGGGAGGAGCTGGGGAGGTGGGGAAAAACAAAGGAGGGGGTAACAATGCTTGATAGAAAATATACTCATTACTTCACCAATGTAATGGCAACCCTTCTGTACAGTATCTTTACAATAAAAAATATATTTAAAAAAGAACTCCCAAAGCATCAGGAAATATGCATAGTTACCCTAGCTTTACAGAGTCAAGGACAGTAACTAGACAGGCAAGAACGCCATTTTCCAAAAATAGGCAGAGAAATTCTCTACAAATTTCCATCTCCCTTACTAAATTCAAAGTTATCTGTCAGATCCTTTGACATTCCTGAACTAAGCAGCAAATCAGAGACCAACCCAATAGCTGTCAGAAGAAAAGGTTACTTGAAACATTCCCCAGGAAGAACAGGTGACTCCCTCCCACATTGTGTACCATTTGTTCTCAAGTTGACAATATGAATCTTGGGTGTCAGAGCCTTCTCTCAGTCCCAGTCTGAAGTTTAATCCCTCTACTTGCCAAGCAGTGGAGCAAACTTTCCATGAGCCCATCCATCCCAAACAGATGTGCACAATGTGGCTTACAGAAACAAATCTGGAGAAGTAGAGTGGTGGGGGCTGGAGAGCACAGAAAGGTAAGGGATACCACTATTGCAGTCTGGCTCTCAAAGAACACACCAGACCTGCAGCTCCATGGCAGCCATATTTGCTAATCTCCTTGGAAGCCACATTTGCCAATCTGTCTCTTATCCACTCTGCATGATATGGTTGGATGCAATGAAGACTCCAATGTGCATACCCGCTACATTCTCTTGCCTCTCAGTCCCTTCCTTTTCTTTCCTTTCCTTTCCCTGGCTCCACCTTTCTATCTACAACATTCATTCTGTATTTCATGGATGCAAAAGGCCACAGTGGCAGTGCTGGCTAAAAACTTTCACATCCAATCATAGAAAGCAGAAAGTTCTTCCCCAGAACTGCAGTAGACATAATTTGATTGGACTAACTCCAGTCACTGCCATGGGCAGTACCCATCACCAGACCAGACCTGTTGCTTTCAAACTTCTCTTTCAAATTTTCTAAAACTTAGCAGGATGCGGTGGTTCATGCTTATCATCCTAGCTACTCTGGAGGCTGAGGTTGGGAGGATCATGATTCAATGCCAGTCCAGGCAAAAAGTTCATGAGATTCTCATCTTAACCAGTAAGAAGGTGGGCATGGTGATGTGAGTCTGTTATCCCAGCTATGCAGAAGACACAAATAGAAGGAAGGATTATTGTCTAGGCTGACTCAGGCAAAAAAACAAGACCCTATTCAAAAAATAAGAGCAAAAAAGGACTAGGATGTGGCTTAAGTGCTAGAGTCTTCGAACCCCTGTACCAAAAAAAAAAAATCCAACTATACATCAGACAATGGCCTAATATCCAGAATAGAGACAGAACTTTAAAAAACCAAACCTTCAAAGAACCAACAATCCAATTAATACATGGGCAAACAAGCTAAATAAAGACTTCTCAGAAGAAATAAAAATATCCAAAGACACATGAAGAAATGCTCAATATCTCTGGCCATATAGGAAATGCAAATCAAAACAACACTAAGATTCTACCTCACCCCAGTTAGAATGTCATTGTTAGGTTTTTAAAAAGAGGTAGCCGAGTAAGAACAGCACCATGTACGTGGTATTCAGGTAAGGGGTAGGTTTATTCAATAGACCTGCTGGGACCAGGCCAGGTTGGCACTCCACACGGCTGGGAAAGGCCTGGGAAAGAGCTGGGAAAGAGAGGTGGGAAAGAGAGAGGTGGAAATGAGAGAGCTGGGAAAGAGATAGCTGGGAAAGAGATGACAGCTAGAAAAAGAGGGCGTCTGGGCCTGGTCGAGGCCTTATCTAGGGTATGGGTGGAGAAAGGTGTAGCCACATCAAATTCAGATGTGACCTCAGCGGATGCAGATGTGACCTCTTCCAGGTGTCCCAGTTGCCTAGGTAACGCAGGTACTGGGTGGAGACTTTGCTGCAAGGAGGGTGGAGTCCTCTCGCCATCCAGGAGCGGACCTTACAGTCATCATCAAGAATAACAGATGTGGGTGAAATATATATATATATATATATATACACACACATATATACATATGATATTATATATTATATATAATATATTATGATATATATAATTACAGAGCTTTTGTTCAGTTGGTTTCTATCTCTTAGTCTGTATTGTACTGGGAATTCATATAGAAGGCCTTTTTTTTTTTGTCAGTCATGGGGACTGAACTCTGGGCCTGGGCGCTGTCCCTCAGCTCTTCAGCTCAAGGCTAGCGCTCTACCACTTGAGCCACAGCGCCACTTCTGGCTTTTTCTGCTTATATGGTGCTGAGGCATCGAACCCAGGGCCTCATACATGCAAGAAAGCGCTCCACCACTGAGCTACCTTTTCCGACCAATATAGAAAGTCTTTTTTAAATTCATCAATTTATTTAAAGCCAATAATAACTTAATTTGATATTGACATAAATAATGTATTAGTCATTAAAAATAACATTTTTAAAGGATTTAGTGAGAAGTGTGGCATTATTTCACACTTTTACAACTCTCTATTTCCAGTTTAATAGAAGGCATCTGGGTTCTCACTCCTACTTCTGCATTCACTCTGTCGCAGTATCATATGACAGTGAGCCTCTAAACAATTCTGGCATATCCTCAGGAAGGAATGGAAGTGAAAAGGGCAAATAATGATTTTGGATGGAAGTAGTTTTGACTTCCCAGACCCACTGCAGGCAGGGACTCATAGCCAAGATCACAGTCCAGAAAATGCTAGCCCATACCATGGATGAGATTCTACCCCCAGAATTCCCAGCCTTGTGCCCAGCACAGTGCTAGAGCAGGAGGGTCAGAACTATAGGGAGACATTTTCTGGATTGTCTGTCTTTGAGTCCCACCCCACCCCCTGATTCGTAGCTCTGTTACCAGTAATGAATGATGACCAATGACCCAATAATTGATGATAATTATGCTTGCCTAGCATGCATGAACCCCTGGGTTTGATTCCTCATAAACAGAAAAGGCCAAAAGTGGTACAGTGGCTCAAGTGGTAGAGAGTTAGCCTTGAACAAAAGAAGCTCAGGGACAGTGCCCAGGCCCTGAGTTCAAGCCCCAGGACTGGCACACACACACACACACACACACACACAACCCTATGATAGACTATAAAATAGCTTGAAAGGAAGAGTGTGAAAATTCTAACATATCAAAATGATTACTGTTTGAGAAGATGAAAGCGCCTCTTCCTCTGATTTTATCATTACATATTGTGCTCATGTATCAAAATAGGCACATGTCCCTATGAAAATACAGACATGATGTCTCACTTAAAAAAAAAAAAAGAGAGGGAAGTAGCGCTGTGGCTCAAGTGGTAGAGCGCTAGCCTTGAGCTGAAGAGCTGAGGGACAGCGCCCAGGCCCAGAGTTCAGGCCCCACGACTGGAAAAAAAAAAAAAAAAAAAGAGAGGAGTCAAAGGGAATGCCCTGCCCTAGGCTGGAGCTGTCAGAAATATGACAAAGGCCAGTGGGTCAAGGGTAGGAAGAAAGACTCCACAGGCCTCATGGACAAAGGCCTAAGCATTTGTGTTCTGAGAATACCATGTTCTGCTCTAAGAACCACTTCCATCCATATTGGCCGACCAGAAGGCACAAGGAGAAACAGAGGCAGGGCCCCTCAGAAAAGGTCTAGTTTGTGCAGAACTTGCTTAGCACTGATATCATTTCTGGTTTCTTTCTGCAGACACAAAAGGGAGCAGAAAATCAAACTCACTGCTCTCTAGTGCTGGCCCCTGCTATAGGAGGGAGGTCATTTCAGACCAAAAACAAGAAATTAGAGATAATCCAAAGAGAGCAAGAACTAACCCCTGTTTACCTGCCTGACTCTAGTTGCTCTGTAGGTTCTTTCCAGATTCTGTCTCCTAGAAGTCTTTCCTGAACGTTTAGGCTAGAAACTCCTCCTATCCCCAGCTTAAGATAGAGTACCTTGTTAGAACAGTGTTTGCTCCTCTGTGCCTCCCTTTAGGTGGCAGATCCCTGCAGAAGGCACTCTGCCAGGTCTCTAATAATCATGGCAATTGGCGTCTACTAATGCCAAAAAAAATCTGTTGGAGAACTATATGGGCTGTAAGAGTGTATATCCTGGTGTGGAAGCCTATTCCAGTTGTGTTTATAGGTGTACCAATGGACAAAGGATCAAGGACATAAAATCAAACTTTTAAATTCTGGTACATGGACTGTTGAAGCCACGGGTGGAAATATTACTATCCAGGGCTCGTATGAACATTAAAAAATAAAAGAAGAGAAACAATTTTTTTAAAGAAAGAGATACAACTTGTGGGCAGGGACAGAAAAGAAAAAGTGGCAGAGAGTGAAGGAAGGAGTGAAGTTGTCCAATAGGAGAAAAACAAAGGAGGGGATAACAATGCTCAATCAAAAATGTACTCATTACCTTACTCATGTAACTATAACCCTTCTGTATAGCATCTTTACACTAAAATAAAATTTAAAAAAATTAACTCCCCCCAATAAATCCTCAAAGAAGAAAAAAGAAATGTATTAATCACCTGAGTTATGAAATGGTAACCTCTCTGTATATCACCTTTACAATAACAATTTTAAAGAAAGAATTAGCACTGGAAGAATTGAAACCAATAGCCAAACCACATGAACTAAAGCACAATTCATTTGGGGAGGGGGGTGTTGAAGGGAGATTTTTTTGGAGAATAGGAATTCTTTTCTCAAAGGATCAGACAAAAAGTTGGTCTCCTACTTTAACAAGGCAGATCCAGAGCAGTTCTGGGTATTTGTAGAGCAAGGAAAGAAAATCCTCACTGTGCCCTGCAGTCCATTCATCCTGCACATTCACTTCAGCCAAGTCCTGGGAGAGAAAATGCAGCCAGCACACGCTGGGACATAGACCCACATTTTGCTTAGACAAGGACATACCACACTTACTGAGGCCAAGATTGCACTCATGGGTAATTCCCATCCACAAAATTAGGCTAGTGATGTCAGAAAATAAGAAAACAGAGATGGAGCAGCCAATACCCAATTGTCCCTTAAAATCATGAAGTCTTAACATGTATCAGAATGTAAGCACAGAAAAGATGGTGGCCCAAAGCTGGTAGAGAATCTCATTTGCTCATTTCTTAACAAAAATCATCTACACACCCCCATGCTGGGACTGTGTGAACAGAATATCAACTAGGACTAGGAGAACCAACCAGGTTAACATCTTTAGTCATTCATTCTAGATTTACAATAATTGAGGAGAATCAGGCAGTTTTCTATTATTGTGTTTGTGGGACTGGCAACCAAGTGGCTGCGTTGTTGGTGTGGTGATGATTGGAAGGGCAGGGGCATGGTGGAGTGAGCTGTTGGAATAACCAGCTGCAGGTTTAATGGGTAATGTCTAATTTACAGATGTGTTCAGAGCTGCAGGTGCACACGTCAAGATAAACATCGAAGGGTGTGGATTGCTGTAGGCAAGTTGCCCTGCTCTTGGAGCACCTGGGATGACAGACTTGGAAAAAGCCTCCTTGTGCAAACACCTGTCAAGAATGATAGATACTGAGGTCCAAGGAAGGCCTGAGCTCTGGGAACCTGCTGGGGCGTAGCTCCATCCTCCCCACCCTTAACTCTCAGGGACTGGTGAGTGGTAATTCCTTCCAGGATGGCTACAGGACATACAGAAGTGATGGGAGAGACAGTAAGAACAGTGCAGGAATATTTCGAAGGAGTAGGGGAGAAGAGAAGAAGGTGATAATGAGAGAAAGACGTAATGGGAGAGACTCAATGGCAAAGACCAAGAGGTGATTTTCATGTCAGAAAAGAACTGAAATTACTTCCCTTGAAACTATTTTTTGAACAAGAAGTTTTGTTGCCTAGATGTCAAACTAGTCTCTCTTCTCCTAATTTTTAAATGTCCTTGGCTTTCTCAATTTTTCTGCTCAATGCATCTTTTCCTTCACTTCCTTTCCTACTTAAAATCTAAAGGAAGTAGCATTGTATTCATAAACAGACACATTGAATTGGAACCCCTCTGTATAACTACTTAGAGATAATTTAAGCCAGGGGTAGGTGGCTCACGCCTGTAACCCTAGCTACTCAGGAGGCTGAGATTTGAGGATCACCATTCAAAGTAACCACCAGAAAACCGGAAGTGGCACTGTGGCTCAAGTGGTACAGAGCTAGCCTTGAGCTGAAGAGCTCAAGGACAGCATCCAGGCCCAGAGTTCAAACCCCATGACCGATACACACACACACATACACACACACACACACACACAAAGATAACTTAAAAGTTAGTTCACTTAAGTAATTTTTTAATCTAACAGAGACTAGCAAATGAATGTTCAAAATCTTAAAGCGCAAGATACTCCATCCTCAAGTTTTGAAATAAAAAACAGTGGGTTCATTTCCGTTCTTGTCAGGTTGCAAGGCAGTTTTTCTTATACAGTCCACTGGTTGTCACCTCAGCCCTGTGACATAATTTTCTTCGAAGATAAGAAAATTATATTAGTGAAATCAAGATGTGTTCCCAAAATACGATGTGGCTGGTAAGGAGCAAAGTAGAGAGGTGAATCCCAATTTTCTTAATGCAAATTCAGGTTCATTCTGTGATTCCCACACTGCCTGACATCTGAGCCCTTTGCTATGCACCAGAGGAAACTGTGATCAGAGGGAAACGATGTAAAAACAATGTGAAAAACAGCTTCTCACATGGGGAGCCCACTTCAAATGGTCCACCATTAGCAAGCCACCCCCTCATGCCATCCATCCTGAAACCATGCACACAGAGGCCCTCAAGCACAACAGCCTCTCATCCTTTCATACATTGCCGTGGAATACTTGTAGCTTGCATACGGTATATTCTACTCCAAAGATGGCCCAGAATGGCCTAACCCAACCACATAATCTTATCGATTTCCCATAAGAATTGGTCCAGAGATGAACAACAATATAAATCAATCTAATTGGCCATGGCATCCCCATGGCACGGAGCTGGACCCATCTAATTGATGGGTCCAAGTTGGCACAATGAGAGGGAAACACAGGGCCAGAGGCATCTTCATAGACTTGAGACTCTGGGAGTCACATATGGCCCCATGCTTACTAAGGCCCCATACTGAATTTAATGTCTAAGTTTTTTGACTATTTAAAAAATATATTTCTAAGTGTTAAATAAGAGGACCCCAAAAAGTTTCTTTCATGTGGGGGTACCTAAAAATAAACACCCCCGTCATGCAGAGGACTTTGGCTTGTTGGTTGAGGGTGGACAAGAGCAAGGGAACACATAGCCATCAAGCGCATAGTTAAGAGGGAAAAGGAAAGGTGCGTGCTCTTTGCATAAACAGTATTCAGGATCAGAAAGAACAGGACTCAACTGTAACTGAAGAAATTTGAGTTAGACATCAGGAACCATGCCTGCCATGGGCTGCCATCTCAAAACTGTGGGAAAGCTAACCAAGGAACAAGCCAACATAGAGGAAAGCAGAGCTGAGAGACTCGGGAGGAAATGGAGTGCTGGTTGTCCCATGTATTACAAACTATGACATCCCCTTCTTAGTTTATGCCAATTTCGGTGACATGTGCTGTTACAACTGGACACTTTCTAGTTGATACAATGATGCAGGACAGTTCTCAGTGCAACAGCTTAGACACATAGAGCCACATCTACAGAGCAGGACAGAGTAACCTCAACTACCTCCTTCACATATTTTGCACTCCATCCTATCTTCTCTGGGAAATTTGTTCTGTCCACTTACTCTAGCACCTAGGGGTATCTCTTCCTCAGAACCAACTCAATAAATCAACACCCATTTTTTTTTAATTACTTGGCTTAGGATATGCTCATCACTGAGCTGTGCTGTACTACTGGTGTACCTTGCAAGAAGCATACAAGAAGCATAAAACTGTAAAGTTGGAGCTGGACAGGACCTACAAGATGGAGCCCAATACCCCCTCAATTTCAGGAGGAAACAAAGTCCACAGGGAAAGTGACTTGTCAGTGGGTCCCAGCAATGCATTGACTTGATTCTCCAATCCCTAACTTTCTCCTCTACACTCTAACTCAGGAACCATTCAGATTTCTACACAGAAGCTGAAAGATTCCACCTTTAGCCCTGAAAAGTTAAAGATGGCATGGTAGCTCAGCCAGTTGTAGAGTTTGTTTGTTAAACCCTCTCTTACCTTCTCCAAGACTCAAACTTGGAAATACAAAATGCCAGAATCTGGCCTATGTCTTGTCATGATTTTAAAAACAAAACTGCTTTTACACTCTGTTGAAAGTTAATCATTCAGCTGGGCACAGGTGGCTCACACAGGTAATTGTAGCTATACAGGAGACTGAGATCTGAGGATAATGGTTCAGAGCCAGCTCAGGCAGGAAAGTTTGTGAGGTTCTTTATCTCCAATTAACCAGCAGAAAACCAGAAGTGGTAGCTCAAAGTGACAGAGCTCTAACATTGAGCAAAAGAGCTCAAGGACAGTACCCTGGCTCCAAGTTCAAGCCCCATGACTGACAAAAAAGAAAAAAGAAAATTAATCATTCACATGGTAGCATTAAATCTGAAGTCAAATGATGAGATCTGCTGCTTACTCACTGGAATCGTAGGCAAGTTTTTAAGTTTCTCTAAGACCCAGTTTACTCCTTGGTAAAACAAAATAGCTGTTTGTACCTCAGAAAGGGATAGTAGGATGAAACATGTTAATGGACAAAATACATGAGGACAGGCCTTGCACATACTAACTACTTAATTTTTTAAGTAAGTATTCTTCCCACTATCGTCATACTCTTCCTAAGAATATTGCTCATGAGGTATCTAAGACTTTGTCTATAGTTATTAAGTGAATGGAATGTTTAGTCTTTTGTAGCTGCATGCTTTATTTACCCAAAGCCCCTTCTTGACAGTGATCATGTCATAACTGACTTATGTCTTCTGCAATATGTAGGATGTGACTCAGTATTCAGTAAATACTCAACAAGGAATTTCTGATTTCTTGATCCAACCACCTCTTCCTGTGGCAACTGGGTTACAATTTCCTCTATCAGCTTTAGAAGACTATTTTTCTGTCTTGCAAAATGGAGAAGCCAACGAAGTTTAAAAATTTGTCACACATACACACACAGAGGCCAGGGAAAGCTACAGGTGCTCTTCCACATTTGTAGGGAAAGAAGTAAGGTACCTGTTCTTTGTACAAACTGCATTCAGAATAGGGTTAAATTATAGCGGGAAAGATTTGAGTTAGAAATCAGTAACTATTGATTAGGGCTGTGGTAAACTTTCAAAGAACTTCATGGTGTTTTTCTTACTGGAGATTTTTAGAAAAGTTGGAGCCTGCTGTGTTCCTAGCATGACTGGTATGAGGTTCATGTAGCCCTCCAGTGGGCAGATAGATACCCAGTGTTCTTGTGCAGGCCTGGTCTGAAAGCAAAGTGAAGATAGCAGAGCCCTAGAACCTGAGACTTGAAGGTCAGTGCTTCACATCCCAGCAGATGCCCCTGGGTCACCATCAGGCCACAGAACCTGTGACCAGCACCTGTTTCTCCCCAGGGTACAATATCAGGAAGTGTTGGGGGTCCCAGGAGGCAGGTTATAAACTTGGAGGGATGAATGACATCATTTCCCCACAGCAATGTGAACTCCTTGGGAGAAAGGTATGTGGTAAACACCAGGTATTGCTATGATAAATCAGAATTTTCCCCCTTTCCATCTCTTCTGTACTATATGTTCTTAATGATAAACCATTTCGAGAAAAAAAGGTGAGGAGACTTGACAGGTAACTTTCCAACCTAGTGTAAGGCTTGGGGTGGGGGGAGGAGCTTTCAATCAAGCTTCCCAAACTTTCTCTCCTCTCAGTGATCAAATGTCTCTGAGTGACCAGACACCACTCGGTCTAAACAGGAAATTCCCTAACCCTGACCCCAACCTTTCCTCTTTTTCCTCCCCCATTTTATTTACCTTTTGACTGGAATATAACATAAACATTTAATTTCATTTATTACCTTAAAATTGTCTGCAATAATTGTCTATTTACTTAGTAGTAGTTACTTACAAACAATATACAAATACAAAAAATCATTATTATTATTATATTAGGTGTCCCTTTCTGTGAAGACTTCCTCTGAAGGTTATACTCCTTCTGTAAACTATACCATCTGCTCCCTTCTTCTTGCTCCCAGAGTGCTTTGGGAAGAACTGGTATGGATTTAACAGAGCATGTGCACCTCAGGAACCCCTGGGAACCATCAATGGTGGTGTCCTTGTAGGATTCTGTAATCAGACTACTTGATTCTCATAGAAACTCTACAACTTCCTCATTTTGAGAACCAAGGCAAGTCTCTTAGCTTTGTTCAGAGCCAGGGATCACATTTGGTTAATTTTTTGCTAGAATGGTTTCTGTCTTTTAGGAGCTACTATGCAATGTCTGGGAGAATGGATCGATAAGCAGAAAGAAAACAGTAAAGATGGGTTTGGGAGAAATTAGGAGGAAGAGGGAGAAAATGGAGGAAGATTTTTTTTTAAAGAACTTATCTTTGAGAGTGCCCCTCCCCCACCATACAACCTAACAGCTCCTATAGTTTCAGGCGTGCAGTGGGGGTTGAAGTGTCAGCTAACATTTTGTTCCTGCATATGCAAGGTCTCAGGCTGAGGCTCCAGGGCAGGGACAGGACAAGGCATGAGGAGGCAGGTTCCTTCATCTGTCCTGGCACAGTTTGAAAAGTCTGCCTCTCAGGCAGGACCTGGCTTTGGGATGACCCCGCCCCCTTTTCTACAGCGCCAGACTTTTTTAGCCTTAGGCTAGGAGAAGCCTATAGCTGCCGAACCTGGGCATCCACTTATCCTTTTACACACAAGTCAGACCATGCCACTCTTTGTTCTCAGTGCTTCTGTCGCTTCCCTGGTCACCAGGATATAATCTGAGGACCTTACCAACGGCTCTTGCTCCAGCAACTTCTCAGTAATCTGTTCCTAGCAGGTATCCTCTCTGCTTCTCAAATACACCAAATAGTTTCCTCTCTTATGGCCTTATAGGTCTGGCTGCTTTTCTGCAGATCCATCCCTCCAGATAAATCATGGCTTAGCCCCTCCTTCCATTCAGATCTCTGTTCAAATGTTGCCTCTTGGAAGACGTCTTCCATGACAACCTCATCGTCATGACTCTCAGCCACTGACACTGCTGTGCTTGCTTCCCTTCCCAGTTTGCTTGCTGCTCTACTTGGTTTTCGTTGGCTCTGTTCTTGGGGTGCGCTGTAATTACGGAAACTGCATTCGGTTCACCATTGTAGTAACAAAGTTCTCAGCACACAGTAGGCTCTCTGAATATAGTTGTTAAATGGAGGACGAAATGAAGGAAGTCATTCATTCTCAGGAAGAATCCAGCAGCCTCAATGCAGAAAACTTGATCAAGGTCAGCTTGCCAGCTCCTGTGCAGCAGATCTTCAAGCTGCTCTCCTTCTCTGGCCCCGAGATGAAGGATTTAGTGCCAGTTCATCCTGACTGTGACCTAGGGAGGGACCCACTCACCCTCACCATTGACTTATACACATGCTATGATAGAGTCAACACACGAATCTTGACCAATGTACCAGAAAGCCTAATGTATCAGAAAGCCCAATGTAAAAGGGAACTTTACTCTCAGGTTGTTTCTGTGCCACTCCCAAGTCTGTCTCATCTCTCACTCTTAATTCTGACTCACTATGAGGCTGAAAGAAAATGTGCTTTGAAACACCAGGTCAAGGTGATCACAGGTCGAAGCCAACCTATCATCCATTTAGTCTGTAGGAGGCAGAACAAAAATGTCCATTGGGCTTACCTAGCATGTAGTTAGAGGGCAGAAGAAAGCCCTGGCAATACCGTTATGATTGGAAGAGGTTTCCAAGACTGTGAAATATTAGCATACTGCAGATAGGAGAAAGCCACAACGGTCCATTTGTGTGAGATCCATCCAATCATTCAGAGTCTGTTTATTGACTACATACTAGAATGTTTTCATGCTAGCCCAAAGACAAGTCCATGGGCAGGTCTGAGAGGCCTCTCATGAACCCAAAAAGCCTAAACATGTAGCACTTTGTTCTCAACGAACCCCTTTCTAGACCAATTTCTTCAACATCCTGGACAGGAAGAATCCAACAGAGTGGAACAAGAGAAACTCCTTCCTTTCTGCTGTGCTCTAGTGACTTGGATGACAATGAAGCCTGTCACTTCAAGTCACAGGCCCTTCATGGCTCATATTGTCCCTCAACCTGCCCTAAAGAGAAGCAGCCCTTCCTTTGTCCCAAGAAGTGTGAGTCATTTTGAGAGATTCCCCAGCACAGTTGATACCACAGCCTCATTTTCTGTGTGTGTGTATGTGTGTGTGTGTGTGTGTGTGTGTGTGTGTGTGTGTGTGTGTATTGGTCATGGGGCCTGAACACTCTGGGCCTGGGCGCTGTCCCTCAGCTCTTCGGCTCAAGGCTAGCATCTACCACTTAAGTGACAGCACCACTTCTGTCTTTTTCTGCTTATGTGGTGCTGAGAAATTGAACCCAGGGACTCATGCATGCAAGGCAAGCACTCTACCACTGAGCCACCTTCTCAGCCCCAACAGCCTCTTATTTTCAACATGAAATGACCAGCAGCTCTTTCTATCACCAGACTGAACCTTCCTGGTCTTTCTGAGTGCTGTTATTATTATTATTATATTATATTATTATTATCTTTAATAGTTGTACCAAAGGATTTCAATTCAACATGTCAATCAATATATGAGTATAATACATCTTCCACAATGTCACCCCTCCCATCACTCTCTCCCTCCACATATCTCAACCCCACCCATCCCCTCAAGTTACCTGGCTCCACTTTCACATACCTTCCATTGAATTTTGTGACTGTATTTGATCACCATGCCTCTTGGTCATGTGTTTGCCCCCTACCTTTTAAGTCCCACCGTCCTCTGACAAAACATGTTTCAACTTCCCGGTATGCACTGTGTTAAACTATAAGTTGGTCATTTTTTTTAAGGTAATGTTATTTAGTCATCGTAGACAATTCCCTAGCTAACTGGCTCCATTTTTACACTATTGACTAAAGAACACATTAGAGAATGGACTTGAAAGGTAGCTCAGTGGTAGAGAACTTGGCTACCATGTTCCTGTCCCTCCCTGAGTTGGCTTCCCAGTTCTGCCAAGAAATAAACCATCAGTCAACAGGTATACACTGGGTTGCTTAAGGGAGAGATAGAAAGAGAAGGCAGATGGAAGACTGATAGGTCTGGAAACAGAAATCTAGATGGGAAATTCCAACCCTGCTGCTCAGCTTCCTGAGGGCGAATCCCCTTCCTTGTCTCAGGTTTATCATCTGAAACGATTCGTGCCTCCATCTATCTCCCTGGCTCATTGCAATACTCAATACAAATGAGTACAGGCTTCACAAGCTGTAAAATTCCATTTAAAAAAACATGAGTCAGATGTAATACCAGGTAAAGAAAAATACTGAACTCAAAGCTACAGGGCTAAACTAGGCCTAAGAACTGATTCCATCACTTCCATCACTCCCCCTGGGAATCTGGGAATGGCATGAAACCTTAATTTCCTTATCTGCAAAAAACGCATTATTGTGAGAATTGAGGTAGTAGATGTAGAAGCATTAGGCTTTGGCTTCTGGTACTGAGTATATCTCATCTATTTGCAGCCAGGGAGGGAAAACAAAAGTATGACAAATGGGCCAAGAAGAAACTATAGTAGCAAAGAGAACCGTGGTCTGAATATTCTGCCTGAGCAGCAGTGGAAAATGAGACTGAAATGGGAGGGAAGCTATAAAAGGAGGTAGGATGACAGAGTAAAGACATGTATGATCACAAAGGAGTGACTGGGGGGTTCAGAGCATAAAAAGAATAGATGAAATGTCCCCTACACATACCCAGAAATGGCTCGGGAATAAAGAATAGTTTGGAAATGTAATGCTCTCCTCTCCAGCACCAGATATCAACCTGCCTGAACAGAATGTGTGTATTAGAGAGCCAGGGTCTGGCTGGCACATCTCTGGGCCAGAAACCAGATTTCTGGAACTTGGGCCTCATATTGATTGATAGGTGTCTAACTAGTTGCTTCAAGAATAAATGACTGAGTTGGATGCTAGTGGCTCATGCCTGTAATTCTAACAACTTAGGAGACTAAAATCTGAGTATCTCTGTTCAAAGCTAGCCCATGGCAAACCTGGGACACTCTGATCTCTAGCCAACCAGAAAAAAAACAGAAGTGGAACTTTGGCTCAAGTGGTAGAGCACAAGACTTGAGCAAAAAAAGCCACGCAAGATTATCAGGCCTTGAGCTCAAGTCCCAGTATTGGCACATGAGCATGTGCATGCGCGCACGTGCACACACGCACACACACACACATACACACACACACACACAATTAGTCACTAAGATCAAAAATAAACGTTTATTATTTCAGTCTCTAAGAAATAGCAATTTGGAAATGGCCTTGCTGGGTAGTTTTGACTTCATGTCTCTCACAAAACTGGAGTTAAGGTATGGGCTGGGCTGTAGTCTCTCAGAGTATGAATGAGACTGGAGGTCCACTTCCACTGTGGCTTACTCGCATGACTGGAGAATTAATGCTGAAAATTGTAGGCAAGAGGCTTTAACTACTTGCCACCTGAACCACTCTACAGGGCTGCTTGTTTTCATGATATAGCACCCTGACCCCAGACAGGGTCCAATAGACAAGGCAAAAATTACAATGTCTTTGATGACACATACCACCGCTTCAAGGCATTCTACTAATCACATCAATCAACCTGGATCATTTGGAAGAAGTCTACACAAGGGAATGATCAAAGATTTCTGGTGACTATCTTGGAGGCTGGCTGCTATGGCAGAGAAAATACGATATTGAATAGAATGCCTTAGAACCCAGGTTCAAATCTTAGGTCTTCGTTTTACTCCCTACGACTTTTTCTGTAAAATTGGGACAAAAATACCAATACCAGCCCCCCAGGAGGTTATGAAGAGTTAGCAAGGTGAGAGTATTCAGTTCCACTCCAGGAAAGGAGTTATGCTTGATAAATGTAGGGTTTTTTTTATTTGTTTTGTTTTGTTTTTTAAACTTTTTTTATTGTAAAAATACTGTACAGAGGGGTTACAGGTACATGAGCAAGGTAATGAGTACATTTCCTATAAAGCATTGTTTCCTCCTCTTTTGTTTTTTCCGGATAAATGCAGTTTTGTTTGCTGATGTAATGGACAAGTAGGTGGAGGAAAGTTCTAAAAGCGCCCATCCCTGTGATCAACTGAATAATGCCTCCCACCCCACCATGGTATCCATGTCTTGGAAGATATATAGGACAAAAGGAACTCTGTAGATTAAATGTAGGATTTTGAGATGGGGTGGGGGAGGGGATTGTCCTGGATTATCCAGAAGTTCTAAATTACTGTCAAGATTTCAGTAAAATAATACACATAGCAACAGATCCATGAATGATATTTGCTCTTAGTAGTAGGGAGAACCCAAGCTTTGAAATCACCCAAGTCTTTACTACCATCCTGATTTGCACATGTACCCTCTTTCTGATCTAAGGCTTAGGGATTCAGTTCACTAAGTGCCAATGAGTCATTGATGAAAGAAGAATGGGTGCTATTACTTACAGACTTTCTGTGAAGCTGAGAGTTGCCACACGGAATATGTATAAAACTCAGTGGACGTCCCATAAACATGAGGTATAGTTGTACCGTCTAGAAGCCCCGTGCCACAGAAAGAATAATGGAATAATCCTAAAGGATATCTCTACTGCCTCTGGACCTTTTCTACCTACCTGGCTGTGCCTGCCCCTGTGTGTCGGTAAAGATATTGACTCATGCTCCGCATTAGATATGACCGATTGCATTAGTAAAAGAGTAATTCCTGACCACGGGAACAGTGTGAGCCAGAGCACTCACAAGCACCTCTGCTCCACATATGGCCACCTCAAGGCCACCTCACCTGTTGAGAGCCAGAAGCTCACCCCGGCCCTCAGCAAATCTCAGTCCTTCCTGCTGCAGCCCAGCTCTGAGTGCAGCAAGAAGGCAGGCATGCCCACCATAACACCCACAACAGCAATAATACTGCTGTTTATGTCTTACATCTTCACCATGAGCCCAGGGTCTATGCTGAGCAGCCTTCAAGGGGGTAACACTACCATCAAGCCCAGGTGTCAGATGAGCAAACTGAGACAGAGAAATGAAGTAACCGGTTACGGGTGGCAAGTCAAAAGTTGGAATTCCATCTAGTCATCTGACTTTGGAATCCCTGTTTGTTTGTTTTTCCTCCAAGCCATGTGGCTACACTGCCTCAGGGACTTACAGGGCAAACAAATTATTCTGCCCTCCAAGGGTCATCATGGCCTCTGCCATGGGAGCGATGGCAGGTGTCCCCAACTCTAGATGGGGTCTAATCAGACTGCACTTGACCCTGTGCAACCCCAGTCCCTCCTTCCTCCTTTAGCCTCTTTTCTATGGCCCGCCCAAGGCCTCTGAGGAGCTATCATCCCCCAAACCATCAGCAGACAGAAACTTGCTTAAACCAAGCCCTTCCCAGCATCTGCAGGTCAGCCCCAGGGAAAAGGTATTTTGGCTTAAGGACAGTAAAAAAGTTTTAAAGTTTTCACAAGCCCCTCCCAGGCCAAGAATTAAACAAGAAGACGGGAGGAGGAGCCATGGAGAACCCGGCGTTCCCCCAACACCAAGCCAGTCTAACGTGTCCCAGGGACCTGGGGCCCAACAAGTTGTAACTCCCCAAGTTCTGCTCCTCCAGTGATGCCAAGTAATTATGAGGGAAAGTTGAAAGGAAGGGCTCAAACTTTTGGTGACAGCGCGTTTTTCTCCCTCCCTCCCCCTTTCCTTTCTCCTCCAGTCCCTTTCACCCTGTTTTCCTCCTCCAGTTTCTAGCAATGGATCAGCATAGTGAACTATACATATAGCCTCATAGAGAAGACCCACCAATGGTCACACAACAGTATCTCTGCCTTTTTATATAGAATAACTGCTCATCTTGTGACATCCTGAACAAATAGATAAATAGATGGCACAGACCTCTCCCTCTCAGGAAACTCTTTAAAAATGGTATGTCTTTTGCTGTACAGAGAATGCATACTAATGCATGAAGAACACAAAGAAGACTCACGATCATCTATTAATTCAAGCATGGTGGTACAGTCTTGTAATCCCAGCTACTCCAAAAGCAGAGACAGAAAGAGTCCAAGGCCAGAACAAAGCACAATAAAGAAAAAAAGCTTAAGTGGTACAATTTTCTTCTAGTACATGCAATGCCTTGGGTTTGATCCCCAGTTTAAAAAAAAAAAGATTATCTATTATTCCAATAATTGGTTTGTAGGGAACTCTTGACCCCAAAATGGTATCTCAAGGTTGTCAATATTCTTCAAATTTAAGAAATTAGAAATAGCAAAGACAATCCCAAGAACCTTTAGATATTCATTTCTTTTTTCTTTTTTCTTTTTTTTTGGTAGGAGGAGGTCACAGGGCCTGAATTCTGGGCCTGGGTGCTGTCCCTAGCTCTTCAGCTCAAGGTTAGCACTCTACCACTTGAGCCACAGCACCACTTCCAGCTTTTTCTGTGTATGTGGTACTGAGGAATCGAACCTGGGGTTTCACACATGCTTAGGCAAGCATTCTACCGCTAGGCCACATGCCCAGCCCTAGATACTCTGTTCTTTGATAGTGGATGTGAACTCAAGGCCTTGTGCTTGCTAGGCAGGCCCTCCACCAGTAAAGCCACACTTCTAAGGCCTATGGAGATGCTTAACTCTCAATCTATATCCACATAAAGTTAAGGAAGGGAAGTCAAGTTGAAGGCCCAGAATGAATGAGGTGTCACTCACTTTATAGATGAGCACACCAAGGCCAAAGGGCCATACAACTTTATCTGTGGCCCTTCATGAAATGGAAGTTACAGACACAGTGAAGAGAAGGAAATGCCTTGGCAGGGTCAGCAGAGAACTGGCTATTGGCCAGGTTGGCCAATATTAACTGGAGGCCTAAAGAAGCCAACAGAAAGTCTGCCTTCCCACTGCAGGGCTCCACTTTGGCCCAACCCAAGTTCTTCCAGAATCTGAAGCCAGGTGTGTTGTTGGAATCTGGGGAATGAGATACTGATGGGCTGAAGGGCCCCTCCTTGACCCCTATCCTCTCTCATTGGAATGTGTGCTCACAGAATTAAGAGCTAAGACCTACATATCCCCAGACAAGGTGTCCTGGGCACCACAGGCAAGAGTTGGCATGCTGTAACTAGCCCGCTTCCTCACCCCTGTCCCACACTTAGCACTACTTAATCCTGATCAGGTCTTCTGACAAGTAGCATCAAACACTGGCAAATCTGTCTTGAACAGAAAGATCCAGACTTCACAATTCCAGGGCAACCAAAGAGCTCTGAGTAATCATTTCGACTACATTACAAGCAGCAATGCTCTCCCTCCCTCCTTCTCCCTCTCCTTTACTCCCTCCTCATCTGGGATTTAGCCTGAGGCTAAAACTCTCCCTTGCCACTCCCTTTACACAGTCTCAGCCAGTGGCCTGTAAGTTTTCTATCCCTACACCTGAGCAGATCTGACTCAAGCCTGCCAGATTTCCCTGAGTCCTAGCCCAGAGTTTTGGCTTACTACACAAGCCCTCATTGGACACCCCTTTCTTGAGGACATTGGAACTTCTAAAATTTGATTTATTTTTCTCCAACCACACCCAAGCACCCACAGCATCTGTCTTCATAATTCATTTTCTCCATGGCTCTTCAGTGAGGAGAAAGAGAATGTGATGATAGCAATCCTAAATAATGGTAGAACAAAAGGAAGAAAAGACCTACATGCTACTCCAAGAATCCTGGCTCGCTCAAATAATCTAGTAGGAAATTTAATTAAGAAGATCAATCAGTCAAGTTTCAAGAGGACCTTTGAACTTCACCAGAATCTCCTAAGATTGTAGAAGTATTTGGGAGCCCAGCACCAGTGGCTCACGCCTCTCAGGAGACTGAGATCTGAGGATTGTGGTTCAAAACCAGCCAGGCAGGAAAGTCTGTGAAACTCTTATCTCCAATAAACCACCAGAAAACCAGAAGTGGCCCTGTGGCTCAAGTGGTAAGAGCACTAGCCTTGAGCTGAAGAGCTGATGGACAGCACGCAGGCCCCACGACTGACCAAAAAAAAAGGAGAAAATATAAAGTTTAATAAAGTTTGATGCAATCATTCAAAAAGCCAAAAACAGAAGAAGATAGAAATGCTCTCTGATCCAGATATTGCTTCCTCTTAAGATACCCATACAGCAGGGTGCCAGTAGCTCATGCCTGTAATCGTAGCTACTCAGGAGGCTGAGATCTGAGGACCCCGGTTCAAAGCCAGCTGGGTAGGAAAGTCCGTGAGACTCTTATCTCCAATAAAACTACTCAGAAACCCAGAAGTGGCACTGTGGCTCAAGTGGTAGAGTGCTCACCTTGAGCTGAAAAGCTGAGGGACAGTGCCTAGGCCTAGAGTTCAAGCCCCATGACCAACAATAACAACAACAACAAAAGATACAGGTGACTAAACAGATAGATAAATAATAAATAAATAGATAACAAATAGGCTTGGTTCATATAAGTATCATATGGAATGGGACATATGCATACTAAAACCTGTTATTGATCTGAAACTCATATTTTACTAGACTGCCTAGATTTCATCTGGCATCTCTAGCTCTCTAGGTCCTCAAAGAAACATTCTTCTTGAGAAGCACATAGCATTATCCCTATGAACATTATTTGATCCAGTCACCTTTCCCTATTTTCATACAGTCATCTGAAAATGGTCTAAGGCTGAGGATCTAGAGAGTATCTAGAGGAGTATCTAGAGTATCTGAGGATCTAGAGGCTTATTCAGGGCTCTCACCATCTGCCTGGATCCTGATCTATCTCACTCAGGAATGTGCTGCTAGGAGAAAGGGATACTCAAACCCACAAAGTCAAAGACCTTTGCCATCTCAGAAGATTATTATTCCACCCATTTCAAATTCTTCTACTGCAGTCCTGAGAGAGAAAGTTTGGGTTAAGGAAGGACTGAGATTATTGGCATGTTTGCAAAGTGTAATTCCCAGGTGCTAGGAAGAAAAAATTCCAAGACATGGTTTAGATTGCTCTTTCTGGTTTCTAAGGCAACATCGCAGAAATGTCCTGGGCAGCAGGAAGATGTCTTAGCAGACCTGTTGCTAAAGGACTCTGGGAGTGTTCTGCACATGTTGTGAGTAACCCTCGACCCTGCACTCCACAGAGACTAACCATGATGCTGGAGGGAAGATCTAAGAACACCTCAAAGTCTTTTCTCACAGATTAGAAAGCTGTACACCCTGTATGTGGCGTGCTCTCTCTCTCCTAGCAGAGAAGATGAACCATCTCCCACATCCCTGAGACATCCCTGAGAGGGCTTCTTGAAGCATCACCCTTGGGGCTTTTCCCTTGCTGGGCATGTGTGAACAAGACTCCCTCATATTTCTGACTCACCCTGTCTCTAACTGGCAGCTTGGCAGTGAGCCTGGGTTGGTGGGAGAAGGAGGCATCTCCCTAGGTTTCCAAAGGTGACAGGGCTTAGAAACTCACTCTGCCAACTAGCCTTCCCTTAGGCTTCTGCTTCCAAGCAGGCAGAATGGATTCACATAACCAGCCAGGTGGACCATGGAAATCACACAGGTGAGTGTCTAATGAATCCTCCACACCTGGTATGGCAGGATTCAAAGCATCTGTCATCTTCAACAGCAAGATAGGATTTAAAGCTTTCAATCCATTTTGGAAATCTCAGGATCTAACAACATAAAGTCTTCTGATCTACGATTTTCTAAAACCCAACCAATTTAGAGAAAAGAGATAGAGCAACAAGGCAATCTGAGCATATACAAAACAAAATTGAAAGAGTTCTAGCTACCACAAGAGGAATAATGATTGGCATATCAGGAGTTTTCTAAGTATGACAGATGTCTAACATGAAGACACAGTGGAATTAATTCTTGCCCTGCAGCATCCTACAAAGTACATCACACCCCAATGCTCTTCAAGGTGTCTAAAGAGAAGGACTCTAGTGGCAGCCAAGCACCTGTCAAAAACCAGAAAGTCAAGAAAGTAAAGCTGGGCACCAGTGGCTCACACTTGTAATCTTAGCTACTCAGGAGCCTGAGATTTAAGGATGGCAGTTCAAAGCCAGCCCAGACAAGAAATTGTGTGAGACTTTTTTTTTTTGGGGGGGGGTTCCGGCCGTGGGGCCTGAACTCTGGGCCTGGGTGCTGTCCCTCAGCTCTTCAGCTCAAGGCGAGTGCTCTACCACTTGAGCCACAGTGCCACTTCTGGATTTTTTCTTTTTGCTTTATGTGGTACTGAGGAATCGAACCCAGGGCCTCAGGCATGCAAAGCAAGCGCTTTACCACTGAGCCACCTTCCCAGCCCCTTGTGTGAGACTTTTATCTCCAATTTACAACTGAAAAAGCCAGAAGTGGAACTGTGGATCAAGTACTAGTCTTGAACAAAAAAGCTTAGTTCAAGTCCTAGGAATGGAATACAGAGAGAGAAAAAAGAGAAAGAGAGAGAGAGAGGTCTATCAAGATGTTCTAATAAAGTTTCCTCTAGTTGCAAAGAACAGACACCTTCTCTGGCTAATTCAAGGGAAAAGAAGGGCTGTTAAAGGGTACCAGGAACATAGTGGGATCATGAAGATAGTTTTGTGGGGATCTGGAAGAGGAAAGCCAAGATGTCATGATGCAGGGCCCCTTGCACTCAGCTCTGGCTTACTCAATCATCCTCTTCACTTGCTACTAGGTAAGTGTTCCTCTGTCCTTGTCCCAGTATTGAAGCCTCCTAAGACTTCTTAGATCCCACTATCATCCTCACTGATCCTTCTTTCATATTTATGAAAGACTCTAGTGGATCCAATCTCACCTATGCACAGACCCTCATGGGATGGAAGTCTCACCCTGAGCCTGTCTCTATGAGAAGGCAATGCCGATTCAAGGCACTGAGGCTTACTACCCATGAACAGAGGCAAGACAGGCAATAATCAGTAATTGTTACAAAAGGAGAAAGGGAGTGCATTGAGAGGTGAAGCCAAAGTTCTCTTTAAAAAGAGAACACTCAGCGGGGCGCTGGTGGTTCACACCTATAATCCTAGCTATTCAGGAGGCTGAGATCTGAGGATTGTGGTTCAAACCAGCCCGGGCAGGAAAGTCTGTGAGACTCTTATCTACAGTAAACCACTAGAAAACCGGAAGTGGTGCTGTGGCTCAAGTGATAGAGCGCTAGCCTTAAGCTGAAGACCTGAGGAATGGCACCCAGTCCCAGAGTTCAAGCCCCACACTGACAACAACAACAACAAAGAGAGAGAGAGAGAGAGAGAGAGAGAGAGAGAACACTCTGCTGGGCATCCATGTCTCACACCTGTAATCCTAGCTACTCAGGAGGCTGAGATCTGAGGCTCATAGTTCAAAGTCAGCCCAGGCAGAAAAATCCACCAGACTCTTGTCTCCAATAAACTACTAAGAAAAAGCTGAAAGTGGCACTTTGGCCCAAGTGGTAGAGCGCTAGCCTTGAGCAAAAAGAAGCAAAGTTTAAGCCCTGAGTCAAGGCCAAGGAATGGAAGAAAAAGACAGACAGACAGACAGAATACTCACTGGGCACCATTGGCTCATACCTGTAATCCTACCCATTCAAGAGGCTGAGATCTAAGAATCACCATACAAAGCTTTAGCCCAGGCAAGAAAGTCTGTGAAACTCTCATCTCCAATTAGCCACCAAAAAATCCAGAAGCAGAGCTAAGGCTCAAGTGCTAGAGGGCTAACCTTTGATCAAAAAAAGTGAAAGGATAGTTCCCAGACTCAGTTAAAGCCTCCGAATAGGCCTGGGGGTGGGGGAGATCACACCCTTTATTATCCATGATAAATAGGAAAAATTGAAACTCCAAGCCAGAAGCCACATCCATTTATCAGGAAGTTTGCTAAGAATTTCACATGCATTCTCCTGTTTCTTATTCCCTTTGACTCTGCCCAGTAGGCTAAACTATTTCCATGTTATAGGAAAGGAAAACTGAAGCTTGAAGCATCAAGTTTCCAAGGTTAATTAGGCAGTTGGTGAGGGCTCTCTGGTCCAAGTTGGGTCTGTTAAGCTTCTGTTCCGTGTGTCTTCAGTTAGTCAGCCACAGGGTGAAGTTCCTTCTCTGCAAACAGAGTCAAATGAAATGCCGCAGAAAAGGGCAATCTCCCTCCCTGTCACTCCAAGCAAGAAAGGGCAGGGAAGACCAGAGACAGGAAAATGGAATTGTTTTTTCCTTAAATGCATGGGGTGTTTACGACAGTCCAAAGGTGGAAAAGTTTGGCCTGCAGACCTCAGGAAGAAGCAGGGATTTTGCAGAGAAAAATAGAAACCAGGGCCATAGAAAAGCACTCACTTGAAAGAAGTAATTTTGTTGTTGTGCTTTGTTCCTGTACCAGAAGTGCCTATTTAAAAAAAAAAAAAATCCTTTCAGTTGCTCCAGCAACAGACAGAAGGAGAGTTCTGGAAGGCCTCTGCCAGCCAAGAATGTTTCCTATTCCCCCCCCTACCTCCCCAACATTTGCACTGCAAACGAAGCAAGGCAGAGGCCTGCCCATACATACCACTCGTATGCCACAGCAGAGACCCAGGAACTGGAAGGGAAGTCAAAGACATGGCAGAAAAAAATGCCAGGGCTCTGCCCAGTTATACCTGAAGACAGTGCGAGTGGCAGAGACCAAAATCAAGGCCTGAATCAGTCAATCACAGGAAAGAAGAAGAGGAACAAAGGAAAATGCTTGGGACTGGGCAGAGGGCTGGCTCAGTGGTAGAGTGCTTGACGTGCATGCGTGAGGCCCTGCGTTCCATTCCTCAGCAGAAAAAGCCGGAAGTGGCATTGTGGCTTAAGTGGTAGAGCACTAGCTTTAAGCTGAAGAGCTGAGGGACAGTGCCCAGGCCCAGAGTTCAGTCCCCACAACCGACAAAAAAAGAAAAAAAGAAAAAGAAAAATGCTCAAAGCCCCAATACACACACACTACACACACACACACACACTACACACACACACACACACACACACACACACACACACACATTTTTTAGAGACCCAAAGAACACATGTAGAGAAATAGAGACCAGAGGGAGAAAGGACAACTGCCTTGTTTATTCTCATGAAGGACATCTGGATTTCTCAGTGAGATCCTGCTTTGGAGCTTTTCTTCATTTTCCAGCTGGACCAAGTAGAGAAATAAATGCCTGGCAATAGAGGTACTGTGAGTCAGCCACAGATTCGAGCTCAATCCCTTTGCCCCTCTGCCTTGTGCTGTGCCAGACCACACAGCCTCTCTCCCTGTCCGCCAAGCTGGCTTAGCTCACCATCCAGGTAATACACTTCAAAGGCACCAGGGTGAGCAGCAGCAGGCAGGGCCAGCTTGGGCCAAGAGCAGATTCCAAAAGGCTCCAACCCAACGGCTCCTCATCAACTTGCTTGAATGCCTTTCTTCTGCCTCCCTCATTTCCCTCACACTTTGAATAACCCTTGGAAATCAGAAGTGGAAAACCTAATTTTTCACCGAACCTGTCAGCCTCTTCGGCACTGCAGTTCTGTGTGGCTTGATTGTTGTGAGGTTGACTAGGTGTCAGCCAATGTCAAAGTATGGCATGCAATAACAGTCTGTATGTTCTTTCCTGGAGTTAGTCATAATCTCTGAGACAGCAAGACCTGTGAGGAGGAGGGTAAGGATAAATGACCAAAGAGATGGCACATCAATCAAAAGGTATATATTGTAGGGATGCTCCAGGATATATGTTTTAAACCCACCCTCCAGATTGATTGCCTGCATCATTCTTGTAATAATTGTATGTATCCAGTCTCCCATAGAAAAACTAAACATCTACTATCAGGCAACATGATCATCTCTGTGTACCTGGTAATTCAAGTAAAGCACAGTGCCTAAAGTGGTCTCGTTCTGTGCCTGCCGACTTGAGTTCATTTGCTAGTGGCCACCTCTGACTTGCTTGAAACACTACAGAACTTGAGATTCCCTCTCCAAGATAGTTGAACGCCCATTCAAAACAGTGCTTCTGGGAAAAGCTGTTCTTACTCTGGGGACAAAGACTGCCATGAGAATTTGATGAAAATGAAGTTACCATCTATTCCCCTCTCATGTGTGCAAATAACAGTCTCCCCTCATTGTCTCTTTCTCTCTTTTTCTCTCCTTCCTTTCTTCCCTCCCTTCCTCTCCTCTCATCCACCATTTCCTTTTTTCTTTTCCCTGTCTTTCTCTCTTACATACAGAGAGAGAGAGAGAGAGAGGCAATATTTCAGAATCAGAACCAAAGTCATCATTCCAAATGGCCTGGAATATAAGCATGGATATCTTAAAGTGTTGCTCTGAGGGCTTCAGAGATAGCGACATGATGCAGAGTACAGGAGAGGTGATGGACAGATGCCACGTCCCAGACAGCATGCTCCTCCCACATCACCCCCCTTCCTGGCCTTCCGTATGCTATCCCTTTGGCAGACTCCATCCATTCTTCATGTTCCTGCTTTGCTCCCAGATACCCTCTATCTCTCTTTTCTCTGGCCTACCATCCCTTCTTTCTTTTTCTCTTAATCACATAATCTGTGCCAGAGAATAGTCTTTAAAAATTTGTTGTTCTTGTTGAACATAGAACCAAAAATTCTGGAGATACAGCTTGTTTACCTGCCCAACAAATGCAAGACCAATCTAAATTCCTGGACTCCTGTGTAGAATTGGCACTATGGAAATCAATCTAAAAGTGCCTCAAAAAAACTAAAAATAGAACTACTATATGATTGAGCTATACTATTTTTGGGCATATACCCAAAGGAGTAGAAATCAACACAGAGATACCTGCATGCACGTGTTTATTATAGCACTATTCCCAATAGCCAACTTCTGCATCAAACTACGTATCCATCAACACATAAGTGGATAAAGAAAGCCTGAATGTAGGCATGACAGAATATTATCCTTGAAAAAAATTTTGTCATATGCAAGAAAATGGATGGAACTGGAGATCATCATGTTAAGTGAAATAAACCAGATACAGAAAATAAATGTCTTATGTTTTCTTCCACTTGTGGGACCTAGGTTTGTTTGTTTGTTTTTTTTAATATTTTTTTTTTTTGGTTGGTTGTGGAGCTTGAACTCTGGGGCCTGGGCGCTATCCCCGCGCTCTTCAGCTCAAGGCAAGCGCTCTACCGCTTGAGCCACAGCTCCACTTCCTGTTTGTTTGTTTTTTAATGAAGGTAAATGGGAAAGTATTTGGGAAGAAGAAAGAAGCCAAAGGGAGTAAGAAAAGAAGACAAGAGAAAGCAATGGTGTTTAACATAATCAAAGTACATTTATATGTATATTTAAATGGCTTTTTTTGCCAGTCATGGGCTTGAACTCAGGGCCTGAGTGCTGTCCCTGAGCAATTTTGCTCAAGGCTAGCATTCTACCCCTTGAGCTACAGCACCACTTTGGGCTTTTTCTGTTTATGTGGTACTGAGGAATTGAGCCCAGGGTTTCATGCATGCTAGGCATGCACTCTACCACTAAGCCACCTTCTCAGCACTTAATGTCATTTTTAAGTAATTATTATAGTAAAGTGAATTTGTGGTTTAAAAAATCATAATTGGAAGCAAACCAAGCATTGAGAACTTTGGGTTTTAACGCTTTTGTTTGTCATAATATTCAGTAAAAATATTAAAAATGAGTATGAAAGGCATAAAGTTAAAAGGGGTACTAAGAAAGATAAAAGGGGGGCTGGGATGTAGCTTAGTGGCAAAGCGCTTGCCTAGCAAGTGCAACATCCTGAGTTCGATCCCCAGTACCAAATGAAAAGACAAAAAAATATATATAGTTTAAAAAAAGAGAGAGAGAGAAGAGAGGGGAGAGAAAAGAGAGAAATGGGGTGAATATGATCAAAGTACATTTACATACAAGTAGGAAAATGTCACAGTGAACCTCCTTATTTTGCACCATGAACATATACTAACTAAAAAATAAAGAAACATAGCTGTATACTTTTCTGGTGGCCAGTTTAAGTGACTTCTAAGCAATTCCAGGAGTTTGTCCTCTATCCAGTATATCCCAGCTATTTCAAATGCTCATTTCTTCCCCGACGGATCTTCATCTCTTCTCTGTACATATTGACATCATGATCAACTCTTGACATCTTTTACCATGATCAAATTAAGTAGGTGCCCTTCGCCCACTCCTTCCTCTCAGTATCACTCTTCTGCCTGCTCGAGCAATTATTAGAGAAGAGTATCTGCCCAGAATCCAGGCACCTTCACCCACACCAAAAATATCCATCCCAATGCCCTTCCTATGCCATCCCCTACCTTCATTGCTTCTCTCTCATCACCAAGGTCCCCACATTCCCCTCTATTTTGCAGAAAAATGAGGTTTCCCAGGACCAAAGGCCTACAAATTTGGTTGAAGAGGATAAAGATGTGCTGGCATAATTCCCAAAAGTTCAAAGATCTAGGAACCAGGAGCTCTAATGTCCAAGGGCAGGAGAAGATAGATACCGCACTCAGGAAGAGACCAAGCCAAACACTCACTCTTCCTCACTTTTTTATTCTTTCTGTTCCTTGGTAGGTTGGTTAATGCCTGCCTACATTGCTAAGAATCTTAAGTCAGTAAGTCAAATGCTGATCTCTTTCAGAAAGACTCTCATGGATATACCAGAAATGATGCTTTACCAGCTATCTGGATATCCCTTAGCCCTATCAAGATGATGCATAAAATTAATCATGGTCATCATCTAGCCACTAGGCATCTCTCTTTCCACTTTCAAGGACAATCCATTTGGTCTGTGCTCTTGTGCTCATGTGGTGGCTCTCATGACTTCTTCACTCAACAATCGCTGAGCCCTGAATTTGAGCCTCTGTAGCTGTACTGGAGAAGCCAGCGGCTTCTCCAGGTAAACTGCCAGCTTAGCCTATGCTTCAGTATGTAGAGTATAAACTCATATTGTCTAAGATCAGAGCCTAATTCTTCTTCTTAGTGGCTAGCCTTGGCCTAGTTTAAATCAGTCAATGCCTTATTTTCCTCAGTTATAAAGAAAGTACAATTGGTAAATGTGGCTTCCCTTAGTAGGTTATAGTGATGATCACACGAAATAATGCATGGCAAATGGCTAGCATATAATTAGCCTTTGGATAAAAATAGGCAAATAGGATCAGAGGCTTGGGTCAGTGGTAGAATGCCTGCATAACAATGCAAAGTCCTGAGTTCAAACTTCAGTACTATCAAAAAAAAAAAAAAAGACAGATAGTGTCATCATCATCATAACTTTTTCCTTCTCTTAAGGAGTACTAGGTTCAAGAAAATAGGAACCCAGCCTCTAATTGTTCCTTCTTTCCCAAATGTTTTTTTCTCTGTGCTTTTTGGTGGCTCTCCCTTTTCCTTTAGGCAATTATTTGTGTTCTCCTCATATACTAGACCTAAGAGGCTTTCCCACATGGTTCATACCCTCTAGGAGTTGAAGTTGATGTCACCATGCTTTTTATAGAAGAATCCTGAATCTGCCCCTCCGGGCCTGCTGTGTCAAGCCCTGCTGTCTCCTCTGTGCTCAGAGTACTTCATATTTCACACATTTTTTCCCATTTCTTTTCTTTGGTTCTTCCTCTGCCCCGATCATCTATATCCACCCAACCTCTCAGACGTCCAAACCTCAAGCCATTCATCTTCCATTGAGCTCTTCTCCCAAATACTCACTTTTACTGGCCACCAAACAAATTATAGTAGAGAAGGAAATCATCTATGGACTCTACTTACTACTAAGAAATGTTGGGTCCATTTTTAGGGCATAGGAAGAAATATTCTCCATACATACAACATCGTACTTGTAGCTAAAGAGCCATGTTTTCATCACTTAATAGTGGGGATATATTCTGCGAAAGGCAGTGTTAGGCAATTTCATCACATCATCAAGTATACTTACATACATAACCCTATACATGTATGTGCACATGCACATGTATATGGATACACACACACAGTATGTTATAGCCCATTGAGCCAAGGCCATGATGGATAAAAGAACATAAAATGAAATCAAGCATAAAATAAAATGATGTGATCAAGAGACATGGTAGGGCTGAGGAGTGGCTCAAGTGGTCGATTAGTTGCCAGCTTGAGGCCCTGAATTCATACCACTGGGTACAAAAAGTAAATGCAAGAGGTTTGAAGCTGTTGCTGGCATAGCATAGCATAGCATACTATTTTACAGTACAATTTTTCATATGATTATACTCTAACAATAAAAGGCATAGCAAATAAACCAATAGCACTGTTGTTTATTGTCAGTAAAACTGTTCTATGCTGATTTTAATTGCACTGCTGTATTTTTTTTTATAGCTGGCAATATACTAAGTTTGTTTGCACCAGCATCACCATAAGCTCATGACTAAGGTTGTTGTGCTATCATGTGATGGTGCCTATAATTTCTTTAGGTAAAAAGAATCTATTAGCTCCCTTATGGATAATCCCATAGTACTCATGGTCAGCTGATAATGACATAAGGATCATCAAAACTGTATGTAGACTAAGGCCTGAACAACAGGGCTCATAGAAACAATATGAACAGATGCTTTACTGTCAGAAAAAAAATTAAGACTACATAGTATTTGTGTGTGTGTGTGTGTGTGTATGTGAGTGTGTGTGTGTGTGTGTGTGTGTGTGTGTGTGCCAGTACTGGAGCTGAACTCAGGACCTAGGCACTGTCCTTAGTTTTTTTCTCTCAAAGCTAGAACTCTACCATTTGAGCCACATTTGAGCTATGTCTGGCTTTTTTTAGTGGTTAACTGGAGATAATAGTCTTACAGATGTATCTCCCTAGACTGGCATCAGACGGTGACCCTTGCATCTCAGCCTCCTAAATCATGTGTGAACCTCTAACACCAGGCCCCATAGGATTCTCAACTCCTCATTCCACAGATCATTTCTCATTGGACACACTTTGATATTATCTCCTTTTAGTATGATTTGACCTAGTTATTTTCTTGACTTCATTTTAGAATGGAAAAACTGGGAGGGAACAAGGAAAGGGATAACATTATCAAAAAAAAAATGTACTCTTTGACTTACATAATTGAAACTCCTCTGTCCATCACCTTTACAATAACAATAAGCATTTTTTAATTTAGTCAATAGGAATGGACAGAGTAAATAGAGATTGTAGAATAGACAAGATGACCAGGGACCATCTGATCAAGGGGAGCACATGTTTGGGGCTTTCACAGAAGCTGTGAGCCAAGGAGTCACTGAAGAAGATACATTGCCCTTACACCTGTCCAAGTTCATGGATCCTCATTCAGTCTTTGACTTTCAACCTCTAGAATCATATTGATATCACTGGTTTCCTCCAAAACATTCCATATTCCCAGGCCTTGCCAATGCACAAAGTAAACTCCAGCTTTCTCCAGCACAGACAATTCCTCTAGCATCCCCAGTGGCCTTCTCCACCTGACGGTGTGTATAAACGGCCTCAGAGAACAAGAGATAAGGAGAACTTAATAATCAGAGAAATGAACTTCTGCTTGGTTTCTCTTTTCGTTAATAATTTGGTGATCTATAAGAAAATGGCAAAGGAGAGAGAGAGAGGCTGGCTACCAGGTAATCAAAAACTAGATGAAAGAAAAGAAGGAAAAAGCAGACTTTATTCATTTACCCAAACATATGTGCTGAGTGTCTATACTATGCCCCCATTGCTGTTTTAGGCCCAAGCAACAGAATGTTGAACACAGCAGCTGAACCACCTCCTCGTGAGGCACTTTCTAGTTGAACATAATGAAGACCTGCAGAGAACATGAGATGTGAATATTCTGTCTATAAAAATATCCATATAAGCTGGGCATGGTGGCACATGTCTGTAATTCCAGCAATTAGGAGGCTTCAGCAGGAGAATTATGAGCTTGAGGCCAACTTGGGCTATAGAGCAAAACCTGTCTCAAACAACCACAATCCAGGACATTATAAATGATAATAGAATAATAACACAAATAATAACAATAACTATTTAATGTATTTGGGTCAGATCATACCCGTCCCCCTCATCCTCAGTATTCATATGTTGAAGTCTTAACTCCAGCATTTCAGAACATACCCTTTATGTATTTGGGAATAAGGTAATTGCAGATGTAATTAGCTAAAATGCAGTCATAATGAGTAGCATAGACTCTTAATCCAATATGATGAACAATTTTATAAAAGGGGATAATCGGGAGAAACACACAATTAGAGAACAGTGCATAAAGATTGAACTTAGGTTGCTCCAAGACAAGAAACTACCAGAATGTGGGAAAGAGGCCTGGAACAGATCCTCAACATCTTCAGATGAGACCGGACCCTGCTGATTGTTGGGACTTGAATTTGTAGCCTTTAGAGCTGTGAGACCCCTCCTCCCCCCCCAAAAAAAAGCATATGGGATTTAAACTTACTCAGTAAGAAAGTTTGTTATAGCAGCTTGAGTAAACTAATACATTACATAATAGCTATGAAATGCTAACCTCATGAAACCTCCAAGGTACCCCATACCAGGTACAATATTCATTTTTAACATTCTGAAACATTTTGGTGTTTGGTATATTTTCATCTCTACTTTTATTAAATTGAGTTTTCTCCTTCTATTAGATAGTTTGATGTCATTCCTTCACTATAAAATAAATAAAGCTTTGGTGTCAGTTTTCTTTAAAGGTCTGGTTAATAAATCCATTGATTCGTCAATACGTCCCTTTCCCTGCTACTATTTCATTGCTTGTTATAAATGTTTAGGTAGCTTATAAGTCTTTGGTTTAATTTTTTTTGGCAGTACTGGGGCTTGAACTAGGCCTTGCACTTAATAGGCGAGTACTCTGCCACTTGAACCACATTTGCAACCCTTTCCAATCTGGATACTTTTGTAATTGAGTCTTGCTTTTTGCACAGGTTGGACTGGGCCACAATCTTCCTACTTATACTTCCCACAATAGCTAGGATGACAGAGATGTACTACTACTATACTTGGGTTCTTTCTGTTGAGATGGGCTCTTGCCAATTTTTTTGTATGGACTGGCCTGCAATCACAATCTCTCAAGTCTCAGCCTCCCAAGTAGCTAAGCAATATCCTTTCTACAGAGGAAAAAGGAAACATATAACTAGACGAAGGTTAAACAACATGAGCTGCTTGGTCAAAAGCTTAGTATTCAATGCATGGGGTTCAGGGCAGCCCATCCCCCACATTCAGTCTACCCTAACTGAGTGGGTACATGTCTTCCTTTTAATTCTTGCCCCAGATACATAATGTTTGATTTGGCATGTTGAAGAAGTCTCCATTTCCTGCTTGGTGGTCAAAATGGTGCACCATCTACAAAATGGTTCAAAGTCCACAGAAGCAAGTCCTGGTAAGTCATGATGTTTATATCATATACAATATCTCCTACCTCCTTAGATATACTTTGATATACACACTCACCCATCATCAGGATACACTGCTCATGTTAGGTACATGTGTTTCATTGGTGTCTGTCTAACACTCGCTCCTCAGAAGAGTGTAGACTCCTTATCTCAGCCTGTCCACATCCAGACTAAAGGGGCTTTCAGCAGACAGGTTTTAAGTCTGTCTAAAAGCTACTACTTGCTTGATTACATTGAACAAATGCACAGTCTTATCAGTAGGCCAGGAGTTGGAGCAGAATTTCTTCAGATAAGCTTCCCAGAGGTCTAGAGTGCTCAAGGATCTAAGAAACTGTGGGCCCAACTTTGGGTCCACAGTGAAGTGTTTGCATCTGTCTATATTGTGACTGAGGGGACATCTGTGACCCCAGATGAGGGACACAGTCACTGACCACCACTCCGGCTGGCCTTAGACACAGAACTACCCTGGATCCAAGAAGGAAGAAGACAGTGTTTCTTCATTAGAAGGCATTTTCATTTTGCTAGCCATCTTGAAAATTAAATGTATTTTAGATCGTCTGGATGACTGCCTTCTAACTCAGCTGTAGAAGACATTTTCCAATCTTGAAGGCACCTGGGGCCTCATTACACCACTGATAATTGTCATTAGCTGAAGCAGAAGTGGCCTTTAACGTGAGATAATGTGAAAGAGCTACAAGAAGGCTGGCTGATACAGACCCATGTTTAAAAAAAAAAGTCAAGTTTTTGCGGTATGGCTTTGTTTTGCAAGTGAGTTAAAGAATTTTCCTGGGGAATTTTGATTACACCCAATTTTAGCATGGCAAGCTGACTTTACAACTAACCACTGTGTAGGACACGACTCCACTGTTGTTTAAAAAGTAATGGAAGGATTAAGTCACCAAACAGGACATCAAACCTGTGCGTGCAAGCTCAAAAACTTTGCAACCTAACAGTTAAACCATAATCACAAGAGAAGTATTGATTTATGCTCAGAGCTTGACACCACCAACACACTAAATCAAAAATTGTCATTGTACATTTCATTGAGGTTGGTAGTTTGGGTTGACTTTATTTATATTTGTTGTTGGGCTTTTAGTATGATATAAGCATACAGAATTTAGACCCTGGTATGTTTATACAACTTTAGGATACATTACAATTAACATATTTTAAGTCTAACAATAATAATCTCTTGCAATTTTTGTGTACCACCAGTACTGGGGCTGGAACTCGGGGCCTGGGTACTATCCTTTCACTTTTTTGTTCAAGACTTGTGCTATACAACTTGAACCACAGCTCCACTTCTGGATTTTGGTGGTTAATTGAAGAGTTCTCACAGATTCTCCTGCCCAGCTGGCTTCCAGATCTTCATCTCAACATCCTGATTAACTAAGATTACAGATATGAGCCACTAGTGCCTGGCTGGAATCTATTTTCATTTTAACAATCCAAAAATCTGTGCCTTATAACAAGTTTCTGATGACTAAGAAGAAAGCAGCTTGAGAAGGAGCATCTTTTCCTAATTCACACAAATTTGCCCTGTGAGCTCATATCAATAAGCTGTGATAAAACTTAGACTCCACCAGTCAGTGTGATTTTATTTGGCTTCTTTTTACAGCTCAAGTGTATCGTATTAAACTTGCTTTAAGCTGTTAACACTCTGTCCCCCCTCTTCTTATTCCATTTCCCCACCTTCTTCTCTCTCTAGATCTGGACCTACCCACGCTGTCTTGTAAGTCACAACAGATCACTCTTCCTTGCTAATCTCATTTTCCAAAATTAACACAGCTTCCAAGCTATCCATTGTAGGAACATGCCAGATTTGTGATCCAGGAAGACAAGAGGGCTCCAACCCGAAAGTATACTTAGGGAGCTCTCCCTGTTCTGCCCTATCTGTCTGGATCTGCTCCAAGGCCTCCAAAACACATCAACTGCTAAAAACCATTAACATGTATACTGCTTACCTAGGGACACAAATCACTCTGTTGGCTCCTGCTCCATTGTAGCCTTAGGGTCAATTTAGATTCTGGTTAAATTGTCTCTACATGGAGTCTCCCCTGCAACATTTCAACTCTAAAGCAGCACATGGCAGCTTGACCCTCAAAAGCATCCTCTGTTCTATATAAGACACTTCCTAGAAATCAATTGTGCAGAAAAGATGCAGAGCCACTTGAAGAGTGGCCACTGCCCAGACCAGATCAGATGGGATTGGAAAGGGCAGGTGAACTACTACCTGCTAACAAAATCCTAAACCACAAAGACCAAAATGCTCACAGGTGTTAAACACAAAATAGCCACTCCCTTCTGTTCTTTCAATGTATATGATAGTCCTAGTTCACATTTTCCATGTTTGAAAGGGGCTTTGACTGAAGATCACAGTCGAATTATTCATCAGAGAAGTTTTAGGATATCCTTCCGTGAACCCAAGTCATCAAGCTCTGAGCTGGCAGAACTCCGTCCCCAAGGGAAAGTTATCATGAATACAGCTGCTGGTCCAGCTGGAATCATTTGGCAGCTCAGGCTGCTGTCATTATGATATACATGGCCGTGGCGAGGCTGAGGTGGCACAGGAGTGGACCCATAGATGTTGCTATCCTGTGTGTCTTTCCATCCAACCTTTTGCTTGCTCCCCGCCCATACAGGCCCCCATACCCACTGTTAAATTCTCCCAACCTTTGCTGCTTCTCTTTTTTTTTAATGTATCTATTCTGCCACCTAGCCTTCAACAGTGTCATTACACCAAAGCTGCCTTGAACAGTTGCTCTGCAGACAGCAGACCTGCTGAACTTTGCTTATCTGGTGAGGGACTGCATGCTTTTATGTCCTTTTATTTTTAATTGAAGGTCATTGTGCCTTAGTTTGGCACACAGATGAGACCATAGCATTAGTATACTCAACACGTGTATTGGTCTCTGCATAAAGAACTGAAGTCAATGTCATGAAGTTTAGAAAACAGAATCAATGTGATAAATAAGCCTATCTGAATCTGTGGTGATATAGCAACACAGAAAAGACGGAAGAACAGCTGCCTTCACTAGTGTTTTTAGAAAAAGAATTCGTGGTGCTTTGTTACCTACGAAGTCACATTTCTCCACTTCATGCTTTTCTACCCAGAAGAATGACATGATGATGCTTCAGCCATTATGCTTCCCTTAGAAATTACTTCAAAACTTCCAGGAAAGTATTACAAGGAAGGGCATTATTTTGTGGGGGGTCCAGTCAGGGGGCCTGAACTCTGGGCCTGAGCACTGTCCCTCAGCTCTTCAGCTCAAGGCTAGCGCTCTACCACTTGAGCCACACCGCCACTTCTGGCTTTTTTCTTTTTGCTTATGTGGTGCTGAGGAATCGAACCCAGGGCCTCAGGCATGCAAGGCAAGCGCTCTACCACTGAGCCACCTTCCCAGCCCCAAGGAAGGGCATTTTTAAATAAAAGTGTTAGCTGCCCTTTAAAAAGTTTTCCAAGCTAAAGAGCACAAATCTTTCACTCAATTGTATTTCTCAAAACTTTGGATAGGCAGTTGATCTTTTAAAGGAAAGATGCAGTAAAGGAAAGAGGCAGTGATTGGGGGAAACAAGACACAAATGGGTGATATTCCCACTTCACCTAGAAAGATATGGTCAGCAGTAACAAAGCAATGCCAAGAGGAGCAAAGCTCATGACAGCAAAAGTAAGTGAGCAGCAAACAAGTTCTCCGCACAAGAATACAGCCTCTGACATTTGTATCTGGCAGAAATGCACCAGCCCCTCCCAGCCAAACTTGATGGAAACCTCTTTCCAGAAGTAGTCATCTAGAGGCGACTGTGGACAGAAAGCTATGCCAATAGACTTGAGAGGAGACCTATAGGTACCCCCACTGTCCAACTTCTTTTTCCTCCACTGCTGTATACTAATTATAGACTCTTTGGTGCAAAACCTACCCTGCAGGTTCCCTATCTTTGGAAGAAATCACTGTAGGTAATATCAGGATGCTGAGAATTCTTCTTTCCCCTACGCATTCTTGGGAAGCCTACCCACTGTCCTTGGAGGGCAGTAGCACCAGTCCTTGAATTCCTCCTGACCAGAGCCTGAGAGGAAGAGGAGATAAAGAATGATTGCTCAATACTGACTCTCTGGCCCTCCCCAAAGGTCCTCTCCCCCTCCCACCAGGGGCCACTTCCAGAGGATTCTTTTCTTTCACTCTGTCCTCATCTCTTCCTCTTTTCACCTATCTTTAGGCTCCATGTTCTTAGCCACTGGACATTGGCTTGTTAAAAAGAGGTGTCACCAGAGGCCATCTTCTGAGAATGCAGGGTGTCTGGCACCAGACAATTCAGGTTTCTGGGGAAGCCTCATTTCAAATGCTGCCAGGCAGAACCAGAGCCCACTCCACACACTGATCTGCCATTCTTCTAGTCTGAGCTTGACACAGATGAGAAAATAACACTTGATCTCCCCCATTTCTGAAAGATTTCAACCAACTTTTCGGATCTGAATTTGCTCCCTGCTTTACCCAGCCTCCAGACAGAAGGGAGAAGCAATTGGAATCAGCTCCAGGTTTGGGTTTTTTTTTTTCTTTTCCATTTAAATCATTATACACAGCTCTCTTCCAGTCAACACTTAAAACCTGTTTGGCAATTGACACAGAAGCACAACTTTAAACTTTAGGCTCCTTTTTAAAATGTGCCTTTTGGCAAATAGATAAGTGAGAAGAGAGATTAGGATCTAAGGGGTGAAGGTGGAGGTAGGGGGTGTGAAAGGCACCAAGTGAGATACTCCCTCCCAAATCAAACTAGCAAGAGAAATATTTTCCTAAGAGCAATCTTGCAGAAAGAATTCTTATCATAGATAAGGGTGCAGTCTAGTGGCAAACTTCATGAAATGCAGCCCCTTCTCCCAAGGAAGATTAAAGTGCGTTTGCAAGGCAGGAAGGGAAACTTACGGAGGGGAACAGCCCTATCCCAAAGGGCTTCGTCAAAAAACAGCAATGATGGGTCATTTCTTTCCAACCCCTGACGTCCACAGCCCACCCATACTGCTATTTTCAGAGAAAGCTATAGTCACCATCTTCCCTCTTTAAGGCTTCCATTTCTTTCATTTTCCTAAGGAAGGACAGTGTTTGCTAGTGCCCCATAGACCGAGGTTTTAAGTGGTATGATGATGTCCCTCGCCAGAATCTCTGCCAAGCAGACCCTGTGGCCCTGTCATCTCATATCCTAGAGATGTGTCCGCTTGTACCGGTCCACCTTAAGACAAGGTCTAGGTCTGGTGCCCATTCCCTCCAGAGACCACCCCACACATCAGACTCAGACCTACAGAATAGCATGGATGGTGTCACTGCCGTCCACCTTGCTTCTACCTAACATTGGACATCAGGAACTCCCCGGGCATCAGAGATTTACAGATGCAACAGCATTTCCTCCCCAGTCAGACACTGCTCCCAACAACACTGCTGGATGGATGTCCCTTCCTGCAAGGGCAACACACACACACACACACACACACACACACACACACATCTTGTGGGGCCAACCATAGGTTAGGAAAGTGGCCACGGATTGATTGACCCTCTAGTCAAAGATAGCCACTCTACCACTGTTAGAAAATACTCTGATTAAATCACTTTCCCCAGACTTTGGAGAAAAGAGGTTTCCAGTTTTCCTTTTATTTTTACCCCTCTCTTTCTAATTCAACTCACCACCCATAACTGACAAGTTTATACTATCTGCCCCCCCAACACACACACACACACACACACACATCTTACCTAGTAACCGTGATACCAACAGACAGCTCTCTCTAAAGCTTGGGAAGAATTTCTAGGGCACTCTGTGTGTGTGTGTGTGTGTATTTTATATATACATATACATATATATCCAGTTGGTTAATAAGAAAATGTGCCTCCCTCTAGCCTGCCTTCTGCCTAGTTAAAGGAAAGGAGGCAGAGAGAAACCAAGTTATATTGTGCTCCCCCCTGTCTGGGCAGATTTCTCTCTCTTCCATTTGTCTCTCCACCCCCTTCCCCACAATCCCAGCCTGGTCCCTTCAATCCCCTATTTCTTACTTTGTCGGTAGAGGAAGGTGTTGTACTGGGAGTGGTGGAGGAGAGCCCCCGCATGTCTGGAAGGCCTGCCCCACCCCCACCCCGTGTGAGTTTGTACAGCAAAGCTTGGCATCCTTGCCTGGGTTGGGTGATGGGGAGCTCAAATTGCAACTACAAACTGGCTGACAGCCAGGGGCCGTCTATTTAAAAGCGCCTGCTCGCCCGGAGCCCGCAGTCTCTTTGGAAACTTCTGCCAGAGGGGAAAGAGCTAGGAAAGAGCTGCTAAGGCTGTGGAGGGCTTTTTTCCCCCTTTTTCTTCTTCTTCTTTTTTTTTCCTTTTTTCTTTTTTTTCTCCTCGCGTTTGTATCCCTTCTTCGAACTTCACGCAAAATCTGTGAATTTCGAAGAGGTGGTAACCAGAGTGGGAGAAAAAAAAAGAGAAGCGCTTGCTGGTTAGGGTTCCGTGTAATCTTTTACCCCCCTTCTTTTCTTCATTTCAACATTTTTCTCCCACCACCTCGGCGGCCGCCAACCGTCTCTTACCTGCTCCGCGGCTGCCTGCGCGCGCTCTGACAGCTGCAGGTTGGAGAAGAGCGCGGTGCGCGTTAGATTTTAAGCAAATTGTCTTTTCTAAAGACAATTTCTTTCCTTTTCTACCCCCTCCTTCACCCCCAACACACACACACACACACACACACACACACACACAGCCTCCGAGCTCATTATTTCGGTGGTGGCTTCGAGGTGAGCAATTTTGTGGCTTTTTATTCCCCCCCCCTCCCGCAATTCTGCCCAAATCCCGTCGGGGATTGATCGTCGGCGCCGGGGCTCTCTCCCCGCATGCACCTGGCTCTTCCTTTTCTTGTCTGGCTCCCAACCTGTTGCCGGTCTTTTAATCCTTGCGATCGGGGCTCGCAACCCTCTGCGTACATTTTGCAAGTGTCTGGGGGACGGCACCTGCGCTACCTGCCTGAGATTGAAAAATAAGAAAAAAGAGAGGGGGGAAATCTCCAGGCGTGCCGCTCTTGGCCCCTCTTCTCCCGGCACTCTCGCTCTCCTGCCCCGCCCCGAGGTAAAGGGAGACTCGGAGAAGATGGTGCTCACCACGGTCCTCCTGCTGCTGGCCGCCTATGTGGGACCAGCCCAGGGCCTGGGCTCTTTCATACACTGCGAGCCCTGCGATGAGAAAGCGCTCTCCATGTGTCCCCCCAGCCCCCTGGGCTGCGAGCTGGTCAAGGAGCCCGGCTGCGGCTGCTGCATGACTTGCGCCCTGGCCGAGGGGCAATCCTGCGGCGTCTACACCGAGCGCTGCGCGCAGGGCTTGCGCTGCCTCCCCCGGCAGGATGAAGAGAAGCCGCTGCACGCCCTGCTGCACGGCCGCGGGGTTTGCCTCAACGAAAAGAGCTACCGTGAGCAAGCCAAGATCGGTGAGCGCGTTCAGGGTGCCCGGGGCCAGGCTCCCGGGTGGCTGGTGGGGGGGGGGGGACTTGCGGGGGGGAGTGTGCACAGGACGGGTTGGGCCCTCGCGCGTGCGCGCGCGCCAGCTCTGAGCAGCAAGTGGCTTAGCGGGTGTATCCTGGGAGTCGTGGTGTGGACTATCTGTTCTGGTTACAGGGGGCGGGGGGACGGGGAGGGGGGAGCTGCTTCCCCCAAAGGAACCTCTCTGTTTGGGCTCCTTCTCCACCACCTCCGCCCCACCCCCCAGTCTCTGCACCGTTCCCGATCCCACCCCTCCCGACTCCTGGAGAAAGAGCGACTCCGATCCTATTCGGTCTGGAGGTCCAAATCCGGTGGTACCCAATATCCTGTCTCAAACTAGGCTACATTTCCATCCCACTCCTGCCTCCCAAATGTCGGGTGTTGTGGTTGTTGTTTTTCCCCCTGAACTTGAAAATTCTCTTCGTTAAAATATTGTTTAAATTGGGGCCTAGAGAGGCGTTAGCCATCTAATAAGCTAATTCTACCTTTGTCTCCACCAAGCCCCTCCACCCCGCCCTTCCCCGCCCCCAACTCGTCTGGAAGTGTCCAGTCTGTCGGTCCGTCCTTCTATCCCTACACCCGCTCGCGCGCCCCAGCGTGTTCCGGGCTCCTCCCCCTCCCCCCCACCCGCTACCCCCCCCCCGTCGTGCAATCTTGAGCAGCTAAAAAGCTTCTCGGGTGGGGACCCCGAGGCCCCGCCTACAGGCACACTAATTGCTTTGGACGGGAGATGATTGATTGAGGTACAAGATCAAACGCAATAAACTGAAAAATGCCAGTTCCCCCCCCCATCCACTCTCACCATGTGAATGAATACTTTCGGGGCGCCAGGATAAGGAATGTGGGGGTGGGGTGTGTGGAGGGGTTCGGAAGGAAAGGTTTGGTGTTCTGTGTGGAGTGTTCCTCCCTAAATCGAACCCTTCTTTCGCCTCCAGAGTTCAGATTTTACCTTGGATGAAAGGTGCACGTAGGTTTGGGGAGGCATGGAGGGAGGGAGGAGGTGCGGGGGGGGGGGGAGAGATTCAGATCGGCATAATTTCCCGGTTTAGGCTGATCCTCCGATCGCACCCTTCCACTCGTCCCTAAACCTCAGACGCGCCCCCCTCCCCGCACCACCAACCCCGCCCCTTTCCCCCCC
>NW_012267217.1:50730965-50733912 GCF_000151885.1 Dipodomys ordii | reverse complement strand
CCCCCCCCCGCCTCTCAAACCAGATCACTAGTGGGTGTGGCGTAGATGCCCGCGGGGCCCTGGAACCTCCGAATGCAAAAGTCAAGGGAGGAGCCCGAAAAGGCGGGGCGCCCGGAGCCGCCCCTCGGCTTGCCCCGCCCCCAAGCTCTGGCTGCCGAGCGCCGGGGCTTCGTTGATTGACGGAGCTACTTGCGCCGGCGGACCCACCCCGCTCCCTTAAACCGGGCAGTGCCCAAGTCTGATTATGTGTGCCTACGCATACGTGTGTATCATGTCCTCTATGTATAGTGTACATCTAACTGGCGAGACACAGGAGTTTGAGTTCTGAGAGTTGAATGCGATTGTCTCCCAAAGGAGTCTGGGCTTAGCTAAATTGTGACTATTCGGCGTCCTTTCTACCGGGGACAGAGCCCCTCGGTCGCCGGGCAATCCTCCGGCGCAACCCCAGCGTGCACGCCAACTACAGACATGCTCTTGTGAACGGGGTGTGCCCGAGCTTGCCGAAAGGCCGGGCAGCTTCCTGAGCTCGGCCTCCTTCCACGTCGGCGAACGGCAGGTTCTCCGGGTCGTCGCTGCCTTGGCAGCCGCTTGAAAGGAGACGCGGGAAGAGACGGCCCGCCCCAGAGACAGAGTTGGAACTCCCTCTGCCGAAAAGGAGTAAATTGATTACCTGGTGCGGGAAGCTGGGTCTCAGGATAACAATCCAGTCACATCAGAAAAAAAGTGTGCAAGTTATCACTCGGCCGCAGCCTGGCCTCTCTTTTATTTGCCTTGGCTGCAGTCATCCGTGGTGTAGGCCAAGAGTGGGTTTGGAGAGGTGCGCGCAGGGCGCACGCGCACCGCGCGCGCGCGCGCGCGTCCTGCCTGGGACCGCGCAGCCGGCGCAGCCAACTCCCCGGCCCCACCTACTGCGCGCGCGCGCGCGCTCTTGCGTGCTCACTTTGGTCCCGTGCTAGATTCCTCCGCCCCCTTTAGAATTCCCAGGAGCTTCTTTTCAACCTTCACTTCTGGGTGCCTTGGAGCCGATCAAAAGTAACCCCTCCGCCGCGCCCAGCCCCAGCACCTCCCCCCCTTTTCTTCCCTTTCCCTCTCCCCCCCTCTTCTCCCCTTCCTTCCCATCTCCCCCCTGCCTTCCTCTGCTTAAGGCCGGTGTCTGGTGGGGTTGTATTGCAGAACACCACTGGACCCTAAAATGTTACACTTGGCTCAGAGACCTTTTTTTTTTTCTTCTTCTTCTTCTTCTTCCTGAACTGAAGCTTGAACTCAGCACCTGTGTGCTGTCCCAGAGCTTTTGTGGTTCGTTGAACACAAGAGTGTCGCCGACTTTCCTGCCCCCTGCTGGCTTTGAACCGTGATCCTCAGATCACATCCTTCTGAGTAGCTAGGATTACAGGCTTGAGCCACCGGTCTCCAACCAGACCATTCTTAAGGAGCCGGGGGGGGGGTCCTTTTCATCTTTTAGCCAAAATTCTTGGTCCCCAATTGATCCCTACTTCATCCCAGCAAAATCTGAACTCTACCATTTTTTCCCTCCCTCCCGTGGTTGCAAGACACATTTGTAGATTATAGAGACTGCGCACACCCACAGAGAGATATAAACATATGTAATCTGTGAGTGTACATATACCATACGTACGTTCAGAAACAAAAGTACGTGTTGTTCATTATGTGTGTTATACAATGCCGCTTCCCCCTGAAAAAAAAAAAGTCACTTCCAGAATCAGAAGTAGGTAGAGTGTGGTGGCTGGCCGCCAAAGCTTCCGGGAGGAAGCGGAGGGGAGGGGAGGGTGGAGAGGGTGTTTTGCTGGGCGGTTGCTGAGCAACATGGGCGAGGGGCGTCGCCTGCTGACAGAGCCGGGTGCTGGGAGCCCGCGCTGGGCCCAGCTTTGTATTTTGGCCAGTTCAAGCTAGAGATCGATATGGAAGTCGGGGGTGGTGTGTGTGAGGGGGGAGGAAGGTGAAGAGACATAAGTTATTGGGGAGGGGGAGCCCTAGCTGAAGCTGGTCAAGGAATGGGGCAGTCCTTGTTTGAGGAGGGGTCTTGTGACGTTAAGGGCTAGAGTCCTGCTTACCTGGCGCATCTAAGACACCTTTCCTGGGCTGGCAGAGAATCTGATGTAGGTGGAATTGAATCCTGGTCATTGAGGAATTAGAGGGAAAGAGAAGGGGGGAAATTTTACCTAAATGAAAATGAATTCTGCCTTTGCTTCTTGGAGGGGTTTGACCACCATCATCCTGGCTTCAGTGCCAAGGCCGGAGTTCCAGAGTGAGGTTTACTAGCCAAATTTATGTCTGGGTTGAACAAGATCATGGAAAACTGAAGGACTTCAGCCAGATTCCTTTCCCACCCCCACTCCCTCCCTTCCCTCCCTTTGAAACAAGTCTTTGAGAACTGGCTGTGCCAGGGCCAACCAAAATGAAAGCTAGCAAAGGCCAGGGATGGGCTTTAACTTGACTTTTCTTGCTTTTTCTCCATCTTTCCTTTCTGCTGTGTCAGCTCAGCCAGGAGAAGCCAGCACAGCTGGCCCAGTAAGAGCTCCTTAGCTTTCCATTTCTTCCCCCCCCCTCCCACTTCTTACTCCTCCCTCCCCTCTGACTCCCTTCCCTACTTTATCTCCCCTCCCCCACTGCCCTCTTAGGCATCCCCTGAGGGTAAGAGTTTTAAGTCTGAACAGCTGTGGGTTAGGCTTCTGGCTTAGAGGATGCAGGTGGGCCCACAGCTGCAGGGGGAAGGCCCCTAGACTGACCTTCCAGCCGAGGTCATCTCTTGGGTTAAAGCTAAGGGCTGGGCTAAAGTGCGGATGCCTGGAGTAAGTTCAAGCTGGGGGGGGGGGGGGGGGGGGAGGGAGAATTTTTTCAGAGTGGTCCCTTTGTAGCTGAGCAAGGGATTTAAAACTTTAAGACACGGAAAGTGTAAAATTGGAAGAACAGATTTCCCACACACCAG
>NW_012267217.1:50707423-50730729 GCF_000151885.1 Dipodomys ordii | reverse complement strand
AGGGCTGGGCTAAAGTGCGGATGCCTGGAGTAAGTTCAGGGGGGGGGGGGGGAGGGGAGGAGGGAGGCAAAATTTTTCCAGAGTTTTCCCTTTGTACCTGAGCAATGCCTTTGAAACTTTAAGACACTGAATGTGTAAAATTGGAAGAACAGATTTCCCACACACCAGAGCCACTGCATGGAGAAACTGGGGAGGGGGGGGGGTTGGGGAGGGAACTCCATAAATAACCATCCCAGCAAGAAAGAAAATGGTTGCCAAAATAGAGACTAGTAGGCAAGTGAGAGGGGTTTGTGTCCTTCCAGCTTTGCATTTTTACCACAGTTACAAATTTCCAGAGACTCTCTTTACATTCACATCTGGGTAGGTTATTCAAAGCAATAACATTCATGGTATAGTTGCAGAAATAAGTCGGCAAATAAACAAGGGAGCCAGTGAAGGGCTCTATTCCTATTCCCTCCCCCCCAACCCCCAGTATCTATTGAATCTCCTTTTACCTCCGTTCTATTTCTTCCCATGATTTGTTATCATATCCTTAGTTTCTATCTTTCTTTCTTTCTTTGTTTCTTTCTTTCTCCCTCAACATAAATCCTTAGGAGTGACTACAAATGTCTAGAAACAGAGAAATGGCCTTTTCTGCCAGGCTACTCTGTTTATACTAATCTCTCCAGGAATTGTCTGGGTGTTGACCAAAGAATGTTAAAGCTGGAAGGATCCCACAGCCCTCAGCTCAGCCAGGTCCCTCACTTTATGGATGAGACCACTCTGGACCAGAATGGGAATCACTTGCCAAAGACCTGGGGCAAGAGGTAGAGACAGGACAGGGCTGTAACTCTTCTCCTTGATAAGGGTGCCAGCAGTTTTTGCAGACAGGCCTGTCTTGGGGCAATGGTCTTGTCAAGGAAGAGAATCAGAAGGCAATAAAGGAATAGTGGTCAGCCTGGCATTCGGGTCCAGAAGCCAAACCTCATTTCCTGCAAACAAGAAGCATTTCTGGTGTGGGCAGGCAGGTGTTCTTGCTGCCCCTTAGTGTCTCAGCTGTCCCTCTTCTCTACAGGGGACACAATGCCTGTCTGCTCTCCTTTCCATGGTAACCTGCCTGCACAGCACAGGGGTCCATGGGACCTGACCAGCAGGATAACAAGATCCCAGGTAGGATGGCGTAAGAGTGCAGGCTAGCAGAGGAACCATCTTCCACAAAAGCTGATGACGTAAAAAAGCCAGAGAGCCACTGGTTTGTGAACGTATGTGCAGTTATGTCCAGATTTTGCTGCAGGGGAGTGGAGAAATGCTTACAGAGTACAGGTTGATCTGCGACCGTGCTGAGAACCCTCCGGGCCTGTCCTTCCTTTGGGGATACTTAGAAATGAGACAGAGAGCATGAGACACCCCTCCCCCCTTCCCAGTAGATTGGGCCTTAACTCTTAGGTTTCAACTAAATAGAATCTGGGTTTTGGTATGGGTTTTGTTTTTTTGGGTGTTTTTTTTTTTTAACTCAGTTGGATTGTGCTTGCTAGCCTGGCATTCTGCCACTTGAGTCACACCCAGTCCTTTTGTTTTAGTTCTCAGATAGGGTCTGGCTTTCTTCCTCCTTTCCCCCACTGATCCTCCTCCTTCCTCTTGCCCCAATAAAGACTCTGAGCTTTCCCCGACAGACAAGAATCCCTTGTTTGACTCTAGAAAATATTCTGCAAGTCCAGAGTCAGCTCTCTGTGTGTGCTCCCTGCTGCCCTCTTCTGGCCACTCAGGGCAAATGATTGTTTGGTGTATGGGGAAACAGATTTAATCATTTGTACTGAATATTTATTTACTTCCTCCTTCCACAACTCCTGGAGAAGCCTGGCTGTAGATTCTCATCTTGGAGGTTACGCATAGTATTTCTTTCCTATGTGTACATTCATCACCAACTACCTCCCAGCAACCAAAAAATCCACACCAAAATTATTGCTCTGAATCCTACAGAGAGAGTCTCTTTAACTGGTCCCTGGACATGTGTAAGTATCAGCTTGATATCTGCCACGAACACATTAGAGCATGTTGAATCCTTTTTCTCTCTCCCTTTGGAGGACGCCTAATGGCATTAATGTAACATAAAGGAATGTGATTACACTGAGGGAAGAACTCCCAGGATGCATTCTCTAAGTGGAGGCTGAGAGCACCATACAAGGTCCTTCCCGCCTAGGGTCACAGTCAGGAGATCAGAAGAGAGCAGACATCTTTCCTCACCCAAGGAGCCTTCAGTCTTACGATCCACTGATAGACATCTGTCAGCCAGGTACCATGCAACCAAATTTGCAGTTGATTGTAATTAGGGAAATGAGAGACAACAGAGACCCATAAAGGCAGAGTCTTATGTTAAGGCTTCAATAACATGCATAGAGTCATTTAATGTTCATAATAACCATATAGGAAGAAAGGGCTGTTATCATCTTCTCATAACTCTGATGAGAAAACCAAAACAGAAAAAGAAGAAATCCAAGGCAAAGTAAACCAGCGCCAAGGAGTAGCCAGCCATCGCTGACAGCTCTCTGTTCCCTCTTCCACTGACAGGGTCAAGGGCAACAAGGCTTTTATAGTGACTTGGTAGTAGGGTTGGGATTGGAACCTAGTAGTCCAGCTCCTGATTTTGAATGTTTACCCACCATGCTGTCTGGTGTGCATGTTTCTCTAGTCAGAACAAAGGAGTGGTATTCCCATTTCAGCCAACTTCAATGGGGTTAACCATTTGCATTCTCCTGCCCTGAATGGAGGGTTGTGGAAGAACCCTGATGGGTAACCTACAGCCCACACTATTCAGCCTCCTCCACTCCTCCCATCCATCCACCACAGCCTTTCTGGCTCTCCTCACTCTCCTTACCTCCTCCTCCTCCCTCCTCCCTCTCCCTCCTCCCTCTCCTTCCTCAGGATGACAGTTGCTTGCATTTGCTTTCCTCTTGGAAGGACAGCACTTGTTTCTGTCTTGGCTCATAATTCTGGTTAAAAGGGGGAGGGAGGAAGAGTCCAGGAAGCTGGGCACAGTGACATAATAATCACTATAATCAAAGTGCTGGGAAGGCTGAGGCAGAAGGATCGTGAGTTCAAAGTCAGCTTGGGCTATATAGTGAAACTCTTTCTCCATCTAGAATTTAAAAAAAAAAAGTCAAAACACACATCTGTTACTGATCAGAGGAAAAGAAAAACCAATGTCTTCCAAGAGAGACTGGAGCCAGGAAGATGCTGGTCAGGGCTTGGACTAGTGAGAAGGGGGAGGTTGCTGCTTCTCTGGGAGGCTCCACAGCCCCTCCTTACCCACCTCTGCACCCTAGGCAACCTCTCTGTCTGTGTGTGTCTTACACACACACACACACACACACAGTGCTATTGAGTTTAATTAACAGCCACAGCTGGGGAACAATCAGGCTTGGGAGACTGAGACATATCTTACACTTTCTTCAACAGTGAGCAGTCAGCCCCTCTTCTCTCACAAGCCTTGTATCGCAGCCAAAGCAGGAGGCTGTTAGTTGGCTGGGAAACAGGACAGGCAGGGAGGAAGGGAGATTGCTCAGTCTGTAGCCTTACTATTTTCATCTTTACCCAGGCACAGAGCAGGGCTGGGCCAGCCCTGTCCAGTAGAACAACTGGACAATAATGAAAGTGTCCAATAACTACGTGGTAGCCACCACCTCCGGTCATGACAGATGGAGCGTTTGAAATGTAGCTAGAGCAACTGAGAACTCAAATTTTAATTTTGCTTCATATTTATTAGTTGACAAAGCCACAGCAGTTTCTGGCTGTTCTACTGGAACCATGAACTTAGAACAAAGAGAAATCCTGGAGAGAAGGAGATTGTACCTACCCTTACTCTGTTCATCTCCCTTCTTCCTTTTGTCTCTCTACAAGGTGATCATGTCTCGAGGTAAAGACATGCATGTTGGAGCTGGGAAGGTGGCTCAGTGGTAGAGCGCTTGCCTTGCATGCATGAGGCCCTGGGTTCGATTCCTCAGCACCACATAAGCAAAAAAAAAAGAAAAAAAAGCCAGAAGTGGCGCTGTGGCTCAAGTGGTAGAGCGCTAGCCTTGAGCTGAAGAGCTGAGGGACAGCGCCCAGGCCCAGAGTTCAGGCCCCACGACTGGGCCCCCCCCCAAAAAAATGACATGCATGTAATGGCCTCTCGAAGCATCCACTGAGCCTTAATATTTCACACACACACACACACACACACACACACACACTTGTATTGCAAAAATGCTTCTAGACCCATTTCTCTTTGCCTTTTGGTCATATAAGAAGTTTAAATCCAGCCAGGCACTGGTGGCTCATGCCCGTAATCCTAGGAGGGTGAGATCTGAGGATCACAATTCAAAGCCAGCCTGGGCAGGAAAGACCATGAGACTCTTATCTCCAATTAACCACCAGAAAACTAGAGGTAGAGCTGTGGCTCAAAGTGGTAGAGCACTAGCCTTGAGTGAAAGAGCTTAAAACTCAGTGCTCCTGAGTTCAAGCTCCACAACCAGCAAAAAAAAAGGGGGGGGGTTAAATCCACTGGGCACCAGTGGCTCACATCTGTAATCCTAGCTACTCAGGAGGCTGAGATCTGAGGATTTGGGTTCAAAGCCAAATCTCTTACCTCTAATTAAGCACCAAAAAAGCTGGAAGTGGAACTGTGGCTCAAGTGGTAGAGCACTGGCTTTGAGCAACAAAGTTCAAGGACAGTGCCCAGGCCCTGAGTTCAAATCCCAGGACTGACATAGCAAAAAAGAATAAGAAAAGCAATGGTTAAATCTATAGAGGGAAGTAGAATGAGAGAGGGAGCCCAGCTCTCCTTTTCATTACTCCTGGGGTAATCCTCATCATCTGGCTAGAAGAGACTAGAGAGCCAAACATGGCAGTGCAGGCCTGTAACTCTAGCACTCAGACTGCTAAGGCAGGAGGATCACAAGTTCTAGGCCAGCCTGCACTACGTAAGGAAACTCGGAAGGAAGGAAGGAAGGAAGGAAGGAAGGAAGGAAGGAAGGAAGGAAGGAAAGGAGGGAGGGAGGGAGGGAGGGAGGAAAAGGAAGAAGGAAGGAGAAAACAAGCACAGTGCTTTTATGGATGCCTCTAGACTCATGCTAAGTGTTCCATATTTCCTGTCTTCTAAAGAGTCTCCTCAGAAGCTAGAGAGAGTGGGATTGGGGACATGTCTCCCTCCCTAAGTCATTTTCTCCCTACAGAATAAAGAAGCATCAGGGGGCTGGGAATGTGGCTTAGAGGTAGAGTGCTTGCTTAGCATGCATGAAACCCTGGATTTGATTCCTCAATACCACATAAACAGAAAAAGCCAGAAGTGGTGTCGTGGTTCCAGTGGTAGAGCACTAGCCTTGAGCACAGAGAGGCTCAGGGACAGAGCCCAGGCCCTGAGCTCAAACCTCAGCAAAGAGAAACAGCAGGATTTTATACCCAAATGAGCTCTGCCCCCCTCTCTAGCCCCTGTACCTGCTTCTTCTTCTCTCCCCATACAGTTCTCATTTGTCCATCTCCCTGACTCTAAATGTGTACTGAAGACATTTAAGAAGAGGGACAGTAGGAGTGGGTGGCATCCAAACATCAGACTTTGCCATTGGCTTTAGTTCCTCAAAATGAGTGCAGGTTGTGCAGGCCCCAGTGTCCTCCGCCATCTACTGGCCATCTGGAGGTATTGACCTACTTGTCAAAGAGTTTCCAGAACCCACTATCCAGGGCAGTCTTCACCAAGAAGTCCTCCATGGTATCCCTTCCATAACCTCAGTTCATTTTCTCTTGGTAAAATAGCTCAGGGATACTCGTGTCCTCGTACTGCACCTAAAACTTAAGCACGTCCAAAATTGAAAGCCTATTTATGATTCGGCCACAAAGTAGCTGAGTAGGGTAAGCTGGCTCTGGTATTCCAGCCTTGGCTTGCTTGCCAGCCCTTTAATCTTCATGGCTTTCCACTGGCTGCCGGCCAAGTTTCCACTGTCTCTCTGGAGCCTACAGGTGACCACAAGACCCTGATTAGTATCTTTGATACTCGACTCTCCTAAGTAATAGGTCCCATGGGGTTAAGTGGCAGGAAAAAACCAGGAGGGACATCAACACTTTAAGCCTGCCTTTCAGAAGCAGTCAAAGGGGATGCATAGAGAGGGGGCAAGGGGAAAGGGCACCCCCAGAAGCCCTGTCTCGGTGAAGCTCAGGGTTTCCAAAAGCCTTCTAAGTTCTTTGAAGAAAGATACCAGAATTACATTTTGTTTTATAGTATCATCATTGCTTTGCTCCAATGCAATACCTGAACACTTTGAAAGAAAAGATCAAGAGCTGGGGGCCCCGAGGGGGTGGAGGGAAATGGGGACTTACTCCTGTAATCCTAGCTATTCAGGAAGCTGAGACCTGAAGCTTGAGGTTCAAAGCCAGCCAGAGCAAAACAGTTCATGAGACTCTTATCTCCAATTAACCAGAATGTGTGCGCGAGTGCGCACGCACACACACACACACACACACACACAAATCAAAACGAGAGCTATAGCTCAAGTGGTAGAGTGCCAGCCTTGAGTGGAAAAGGCCAAAGAGAGAAGGAGGGGCCCTAAATTCAATCCCTAGTACAGGCAGAGAAAGAAGGAAGGAAGGAAGGAAGGGAAGGAAGAAGAGGAAAGGAGGGAAGAGAAGAAAAGAGGCCAAGAGAGATCCAAATAACTTTTCCCAAGGAACTTCTTAGAAAAAAAACCTAAGATGAAGGGTCTTGATACAGAAAGGCTGTGAGCACCATGCTTCCATGGCCACCAAGCCCCAAACAAAAGAACAAACTGGAGGATGGTACCTTCTCACCCACCCACCCACCAAGACAAAATAATAATAATAATAGGTAGCTGCAGAAGGGAGGGATGACACACCCATCCCAGACATCTTTAAGAACCAGGAAGTAAACCATTGATTGGTCCTCCCCATAGCTCCACCATCTTCCTCTCCAGTAATTACTTCTCCTCCTCTCCTGTGAGTAAACACCCAAGTCTACCAACCTCCAGGATCACTTCAAAGCTTTGACTCAACCAGGTCTTCTCATCACCCGTCATCTTGACCAGTTTTGGCCATGTCTCTAAAGGCCTCACCTAACACATGCCTGAACTGCCTCTGGGATAACCACTCAGAACTGGGACTCTGAAACTGCTCAGTAACAGAGTGTTCGCCTAAAGCTCCCAAATGTGCGATATCCTTCCATGCCCCTGCCCCCAATTCTTCCCCCTTCTTCCATTTTCTCATCCTAGAGGCCTCCTATCACAATTGCTGGGTATCCCAAGATAATGGAACTGAAATTTCATTTCACCTCATTTAGTAATGGGCGGGGGAGAGAAGGGGACACCCAAAGCCCATTTGCTTTTTGGGAAAAATCAGTGGATATACCTCAGTGGTAGGGCAACTGCCTATCATGTGCAGGGCCCTAGTTTCAATCCCCAGCACTGACTACACTTTATCTCTCTCCCTCTCTCCCTCCCCCCCTCTCTTTCTCTCTCTGTCTCTCTCGCTCACCTGTCTCCACACCTGGTCTACATTCAGGCAGCTTAATCACACCCTGCCCATCTGGGAACAACAACCTAAGTGTCTGTTCTCTGGGGTCACAGAGCTGAGATGAGAAAAGAAATTGACTGGCTCTCTGTGTACTGGGAGGGCCAGGCAGGAGGAATTCACAGATCAACATGAACAAGGTCTTGCTCCTCTAAAGGTCATAAGTCAGCTAAGTATAGACTGTCACCAAGTCACTCCTATATATACACCACGCCTGCTCCAGCCAGCTGTCGGCCTCCCTCAGACTGGAGCGGAGTAATGTCCCAGCCACCCAGGTCCTGGAGCCTAGCACAGTGTCACTTCTGAGCCATGCTAAGGAGCAAGGTCTCTGGGTGTCAGCTGCCTCCATTCCTCCTCTAGTTCCCATATTTCTGACTTTCCCACCTCTCCCAGGTGCCCTTCTTGCTCCTCGTGATGATCCTTCTCCCAGGTCTGAATGAATCTCAATGAAAGCGCAAGGAAGTGCCCCACTGGGAGGGCAGGCTAGACCGTTCTTACCCATACCTAGGCTGCCCCATCTCCCTACCTTGACCAACCCAGTCTCCAAGGTTCTTAAATCTCAACACCTCCCCTCCAGTTACTCTCATCTACTAAGCCAGAGCGGCTGGCTAGCCACCTGTGCTCTGTGAACTATTTCCTCCACCTTCCTTCCTCCTGCCCCTAGGATATCTCCTCTCTCCCATCCAACTCCCAAAGCCTAACACCCACCTGGTGAAGCCATGAGTCTGTGTCAAGATGCTCTTTTGCCATGGATTCTTCCTCCCTTCCCCTACTTGAGTGAGGGCTGCCATTTTTTCCCCTAGCTTTGGAGCTGCAGGAAAACAAAGACCCCATCTTCCTCCGCTTCACCCCAAACCTTCCAGCACTGGGCTCCTGACCCTCTGAGACTGACCTCTAACCCCTTCTCCTTGCAGAGAGAGACTCTCGCGAGCATGAGGAACCCACCACATCGGAGATGGCTGAGGAGACTTACTCGCCCAAGATCTTCCGCCCCAAGCACACCCGCATCTCCGAGCTGAAAGCCGAGGCCGTGAAGAAGGACCGCAGGAAGAAGCTGACCCAGTCCAAGTTTGTGGGGGGCGCTGAGAACACTGCCCACCCCCGGGTCATCACTGCACCTGAGATGAGACAGGAATCGGAGCAGGTGAGTCTCGGAGATGTTGGCTACTGCTCTGACATCTGACCTTTCCCCCTCATTCACTTGGATACTTGTGGCAGCAGGAGATCCCCAGGCCAGACCCTGAGGAGAACCTACTTCAGAGGATAATTGTCAGAGCTTACCAAGGGCTTTGTCCAAGTAAGCAGGAATAGAGGTAGGATTCATTCAAAGAAAGGATCGGTCAGTCCAGTGACCCCCATAACAAGTGTGTGAACTGCCCTAGAGCTGTGTCCAGTCCTAGGAAGAGGCTGAACAGCTCCCAAAGTTTCTGAAGACCAAAGCCTCTCCTGTACAATGAGTCAGTAAGGCAGAAAAGCTGAGGTGGCTCTCCTGGAAAACTTAAAGAAAAATGTGGGCTATGTCTGGCCACATTGGGGCTTGCTCCATTGCTCTGGGTGGTATATCTGCACATCTGGGTGGTTTCTTACCTGTCATCATCCCTCCTGTCCACCAGGGCCCGTGCCGCAGACACATGGAGGCTTCTCTGCAGGAGCTCAAAGCCAGCCCACGTATGGTGCCCCGCGCTGTGTACCTGCCCAACTGTGACCGCAAAGGATTCTACAAGAGAAAGCAGGTATGGAACGGCCCCACACCACGTTTTCAGGCACAGATAGATCCTGACACCTGCCAGAGAAATCTCCTTCAGGTTCAAGTCCCTGACTGGAGATCTCCACCAACAACTTAGGATTTCCCAAACTCAAAGTATCTATTCACAAGGTACAATTGTGATTTTTCCTCATTCCCTCCCAGGTTTTATGATTCCAACTTGCCTACATGGATTCACTGAAACATTGCATCTTATCGTGTTTGTGCTACACACACACACACACACACACACACACACAAGCATGCGACTTTAAAAACGTCTTATCTCCTGACACTATCTGTTATCATTTCATTTCCAATGACAGCCAGGCTCAATTTGGGGCAAGATCTATGACTGATCTCTGGTTCCCAAAATTCCAAGGGTCTCAGAAGCCCCTCTGTCATGCTCAAGTTTCTGATTGGCAGGTCTGAGGGTTTTAATTTCTAACAAGCTCCCCAGGGACCCCGTTGTTGCTTCAAGGGGATTCCTTACTGGTATTGATATTAGTCCTTGTTAAGGGCCAGATGGCCTTGGGGCACAGTCAGGCTCCACCTCTTTTAGCTGTGTCTCCTCCCTCCAGTTCCTACACATCTCTGTGCCTTCAGTTCCTCGTGTAAAATGAGGCCACACTACCCTCACCTGGGAGGAGTAAGTGATTCATTTTTGTTAAAAACACTGAGAGCAGCTCCTGCCACGTGGTCAGGGTAAGCAGTATCTGGCACATAGAAAGCCACACACATGCTTTGACTGTCCCAATGCCATGGCTTCAAGATCATGTCCCGGTCTCAAGAGTCTTGGAGAATATTACATCGGAGGACCCCAAATGGGTAACTTTAAACAAATAGTTAATTTTTAAAACAAGATTACAGAGTTTACCCAAGGGTAGATTGCCCGAATTAGCCTTGCTCTCTAGGCTCTCCCATACAATCAGTATTCTTTCTAGAGTTAGCTAATGACCCTGCTCATCTTGGGATGGGGAAGAGAGAGGGCAGACAGGAGCAGGACCTTGGGTAGTGGTGTGTCACTGATGGTCCACCTCCTCCCCCAGTGCAAGCCTTCCCGTGGCCGCAAACGTGGCATCTGCTGGTGCGTGGACAAGTACGGCATGAAGCTGCCAGGCATGGAGTACGTCGACGGGGACTTTCAGTGTCACACCTTTGACAGCAGCAACGTGGAGTGACGCGCCCTTCCCCCTGCTTCCCCCTCCCGCCCCCAGCCCCAACTCCAGCCAGCGCCTTCCTCCTCCCCAGGACGCCACTCATTTCATCTCATTTAAGGGAAAAAAACATATATTATTATTATTATTATTATATATTTGAGGAAACTGAGGACCTCGGAATCTCCAGCAAGGGCTCAACTTTAGAAATGGCAACAACAGAGATGCAAAAAGATAGTGACCCCTGCCCCCTTCAAAAAAGAGGGGGGGCGGGGGTTCTTTTTGAGGCAAATTGAAAGAACAGAGAATGGAAAAGAGAAAGAAAAAGTGAGAGAAAGGGGAAACGCATTGGTGAGGGAAAGGTATCGGTGTAGAAGAGGAAACAGTGATGGATAGAGTTAAGGAAAGAAGAGAGGAACGTGGGCAGGAAAGAAAGGGGACCAGGATCAGGACTGGTCAGGACCGGCCCTGGCTGGCAGTAGGAAGAGGCTGGGGCACTGAAGGTGTGGCCCAAGGTGTGACATTCAATGTCACCTTGGATTTATTTTTTGTCCCCAAGTTAATTGGTCTATGGGGGAGAAAGGAAAAAGACAAAATATGCCAGGACCCTTCTAGGGTTTTCTATTCCAGCCAGCAAAGTGGATGCCTTCCCCTTCTCCCTCCTCTCCTCTCACCCAAGTGGAGTGTTGTCTCCCCTCCAGATTTGTAAACACTGAGAAGCATTCCATTCCTCTAAAACCAAAGTAGATTCATAATTGGATGATTCTAAATAGGTTTCCCTAGGCAGATACTTAAATATGTGTGCATCTTTCACTCCTCCTGCAGGAGTTTAGAAATCAAAATGTACCTCCCTATCGGAGAGACTTGTTCTTCTGGGGTGACAAGAAATGGGCTGAGGCATGTATTTTCAGCTCCTGCTTTTACCCAGTTCACAGCTAGCACTGCAGCCTCTGTGGCGGAGGATAGGCTGGAACAAAGAAAAGAAAAAAACAAACAAAAAAAAAGATGGCCTTGTATTTATCAACAAGCCTTCATATAGTCATATATAGGCATATAAATCTACTTTCTACTTTTTTTTCTTCCTTTCTTGCAAAGGCTTGCATTACCTCTTCCAAGTAGTTTCTAAGGAGCATTGAGATGCTTCCTCATTCTGGGAAAACCAGGAAAATCCATAGTGTCCTAATAAAAACCCATACCAACCAGCTTTTCTGCCTCTAGGCACGGGCTTCCCCTGAGCTGTAAACCCAGCTCTTTGTGAGTCTTTTCATGATTCCCTACCTGCTTCCTGTGTACCCAGCCAGGCCAGGTAGCTGCCACCACCTGATAATGTGTGTCCTACACTCCCAGCTCATCCCATGTTCAGTCTTCAAGCCCTCAGGAAATAACTCTCTGGCCACCATACCAAACAAGCCCAACAGGTCCAAGTCCAAACCACTGGTCCTGCCCCAGCGTTTCCCTTTCGTCTGGACAGACCTTCAATGTGAAATCCTCTCTCGATCTCCAGGCTGGCAGAGCAGGAGAGAAATGGACAAGAGGGATGGAGGTGCTAGGGTAAAGGTTTCAGCAGAAGAGAACAGCAGATGGAGCAGAGGGACAGAAAACTAGAGGAACAGAAAAGCAAGAGAAAGAGGGAAAAGCCAATAGAAACCTTGCCTTTCTGGCCTAAGAAGCCCCTTTGAGATTCAAGAGGAAGGAGAGAGAAACATGGAGAAGTAGGTTAAAGGATAGAAATTAGCTCCATCCAGGCCATAGAACCAGGGAAGGTGGATAATTTGAGGTGGCTTCTAGACTTGAGGAGGTGGGTAGGAACGAGGATCAGTAAATCAGCCAAGCATTTGAAGGACAAAATAATGTTTCTAATGCCCTATCCTCAGCCCACCATGAAAGGCTGAAGCCAGAGAGTTTTGCAAGCTCTCCTTGGTCTACTGCAACCAGTCCCCACCTCCTCCCTGAGGTGAAAGAGGAATGCAAAGCTTAGGACAACCTGGGAATGGAAGCTTCATGGGGGCTGTCATTGGACAGCCAGATTCTGATCCAAGAACAATCCTCTCCACTAACTTGCTCAACCGATGGGCATCCTTGGGACTGTCCTGTAAGACTGAAGATAGGCCGCCACCAGAGGGGACTTGGACGCTGGTAAAGAAGGCCCTTAGTTGCTGTGGACACAGCTCTCTCTGCTCTCTCCTGATGGCTTGGCACAGTAGAGTCCACCTCCAACATCAAACATGGAGGACCATGAAGAGTGATGGCGAAGAAACCAATTGTATGTCAATTCACAAGAGCCTGCAACATGATGGCTGTCGCCTCTTGTTCTCCCAGACAGGACAGTTGGCTGGGGATGGAAGTGGTGATCGGTCTCCACAGTGAGATGAAGAGCTTTATAGGGCTGGCAGCTGTGAGGACCTACTGAACTTCGGGGGTTGGCACGTGCCATCTCTCTACACAACTGTCCCCAAGCTCCTGACTCAACACTTCCCTATACCTTAGACCAGTACCCTAAACCTCTCTTCATGTTCCCCTTCTTTCTTCTTTTTGCTTTGGATCTTCAGCAGTCATCTAACTGGGATCTGCCAAGTAGATACTGGGGTGCTATTCCCCCTAAGAAAAGACTGAGCCAAGAATTGCCTTCCCTGCCTCTCCCAGGCCCTTGACCTGATTCCGGACAGGGGCGCACTCTTTGCCCCGATGTTTGCTCGTGCTTGAAGGGGCCTCTGCCCATTACATAGGCTCTTTGCTCTCAGCCACAGACAGAGTGAACTAGTTTACTCCATTGCCAGACACTTTGGGCTTCCCAAATTCAGCCTCCTAACCCACACCTGTGGTGAGTCTGTCCCTAGCTTGCAGGGCTTGTGGCTGGGACAGCGGACCTCTCCCTAGAGGAAGCTGGACCTTTCAGGAGCCGATGGAAATGAATCTGCCCGATGGGAGGTCTAGCTGAGCTCAGCAAGCCACTGAGAGAGAACAGGGTGGGCCAACAGGTGTGCCGTGGTGAACCGTGTCTTGAGTTGGAAGCTCCCTGATGTCAGGTAGGCCTTTGGCCCAATATCTGTTCCTTGGGAAGCTCTGGACTCTGTTATCTATGGCCTAAGATGTAGGTGCTCCCCAAGTCTGTCCTCACAGAAAGGCCTCTTCCATCCTCATAGGACTCATGCCTCAGAGCAGTGGAAATGATACCTCTGTCCTTCCCCCATGACTGCCAGGTAACCAGAGGGGGAGGGACTATTCAGGACTGAATCTCCTTACCCAGCCTACCTGGACCCAGCTGGCAAAGCAGGGCACCTTGTGAGAAGGAGACTCATATTTCTTTTGACCGCCAGGCCTAGACACACAGGCCGGGGACACAGGCCCTGCATGGGGGAGCCCAGAAGGTCCCTCTGTAGTCGCTCCTCTTCTCCCTCACCCTTTCTTTCCGTCACCACCTCTGTTACCATGGTAACCTCCTCTAAGGGAGGCAAGCCTCAACCATCCTTCTCCCTCCACCCAGCTTCTTAGCAGTGACAAGCCCCCAACCGGGGCCGCACCCCCCTCCACTCATCGACTCAGACCCCCTAGAGAGCTCCAGTTGAGAATGGGAACCTGAGACAGGAGTGGGCCATGGAGAGGAAACCTCGAGTCTTGGAGAGGCACTTTCTGGCTCCCAAAGGAAAGGAGGCTAAGCCTTGGAAGGGACCCCCAGTATTGATGGGATAAAGGAACGGGGTTTGACCAGCCAGCAACCTAGGTGTTGTACTGTCCTTATTTGAAAAAGAAAAAAAAAAACCACTAAAGTGCAAGAATTATTCTGCACTGTTTCTCCACCTCTTTTTCCTTTCCTCTTTTTGATTTTTTTTTTGTTTCTTTTGTAAAACATACTATCTTGGTTTCCTCATGGAGTATATAGTGTTTCCACGTCACAGACTCCGGCCTTCTCACCTTCAGTCCTTCTAGGTGGGGAAAAGGAAGGTGAAGGGCCAGAGGTGGGAGGGGTCCTCAGCCCCTTACACCCACTCACCCCACTTCTCTGGTACCCTGCTCACCAGCCTCAGCTCCATCTCCACCACCACCACCGTCACACACTAGCCCGTCACATGGATAGCACAGTTGTCAGACAAGATTCCTTCAGATTCCGAGTTGCCTACCAGTTGTTTTTGGTTTTTAGGTTTGGTTTTTTTGTTTTTTGTTTTGTTTTGTTTTTTGGTTTGTTTAAGACAGTAATAACCACAGCACATATTACTGTAGTTCCTTATAGTGTTACATACAGGCATACCGTAGCTCTGTTTTCTTCTCTCTTTTTTGTTTCCAACTTAAAGAAAAATAAATACTCATGATTGTTACTGGTGGGGGAAAAAAAAGAAAAGAATGAGAAAAGTGATAATAAAACCAACAAACAATCCATTTGTGAAAGAAAAAAAATGCAAGAACAAGAATCGCATGAATGCGGACGAGTTTGGCTCCTGTTTAGCATTTTGTACTTAAGGAAATAAAAAAGAAAGAAAAAAAAACCAAACCAGAGGATCTGACGTTTTATTAAAGAGTGAAGATTTGCTGTATACTATTTATTCAACTTATAATTTATGTTACTCCTTGATCTTTGTCTTTTGTCATGACAAGGCATTTATTTAATAAAGTTCTGCATTCAGTTAGCCTGCGTTGGCTTCCTCCAGGGGCTCAGGGAAGCAGGCAGTGGGAGAGGCAGATGGGTCTCTCTTCAGTTCTCCAACAAGAGCAGAGAGCACTAGGAGAAAGAACTCAGGCCCGGATACATCCTCCAGAGAGGACCCTGAGTGGAAAAAGGCTCCTCACAGATGAGCCCTCTGCCCAGAACCTGAGCATCCCTTCCCTCCTTGACCTCCCTGAGCCCCACTGCGGGTACTGACCACAGAGCAAACGCAGCACAGCCTTCAGAAAATGAGATGCGTGTCCAGCTCACGGCTGGGGCAACTGCTATTGGTCTCCGTCTGAAGTAGTCTTAATCTGCCCTTAAAATGTCTCCTCTCAGGCGGGTGCCAGTGACTCATGCCTGTAATCCTAGCTACTCAAGAGGCTGAGATTTGAGGATCGAGGTTCAAAGCCACCCTTAGCAGGGAAAGTCTTTATCTACCAAAAAAAAAAAAAATCCAGAAGTAAAGCTGTGGCTCAAGTGAGCACTAACCTTGAGCAAAAGAAGCTCAGGGACAAGACCTAGGCCCTGAGTTCAAGACCCAGGACCAGCATAAAAAAAAAAAGTCTCTTCTCTTTCTAAGAAAAGCATTTGTAAGATGGTCCTCCACCTCCTGTTCCAGTGCCTTGCAAGCTCTTAGCCCTTCAGAACTCTGGCTAAGGGGAAACCCTACCTCTGGTTCCTACCCAGACTCTATAGCTGCGTGTGCCCAGGGAAGCATAAAGCTATGAAACAGCCTCTCTGATTTAAATCATATCCTCCAGCCTTCTGCCCACCCCAGTCTCTATCAGCAGCATTCCTTCTTCTGAGGCTACTTCTACCCTGGGGCTCTTCCCTTCCCCCACCACTCCAGTTCTCAACAGCCCCATCTTCATTCACCAGGCCTCCCACAGCAGAGCACCCCTGAGTGTCCCACAGATTGGTCCTACCCACCTCCCCACAGACAGATCCACATTAAAGCTCCTAGGAGCCCTCATGACCTGCACCTTGGCCACATGGCAATTAGGGTGACTGGAGGTGTCCTTACCTGCCAGGTAGGCCCTTCCCTATGCATACATCCCCTTCAGCAGTTGCTGAAACTCTTCCCTGAGACTTCTCAGTACCAGATTTCTTGAAGTTCACAAAGCCAAGGAAACCAGAAAACTGTATTTTAGATACTGGTCACCTATCTACTGCCCTCAGTCACCTGCAACCGGTGCCCAGCAGTAATGGTAAAGATTGAGGATGCGAAAGGTACAGCATGTGCTGTAGAGAGAGAACAGGTGCCTTCTCCCTGGTGCCTAGAGTTGGAGACCAGGAAGAAGCCGTGAGCCGCTCATCTCGTGGTACCCCCTGCCCTGACAGCCTCCTGATGCATGCATCAGAAACTCCCTGCTCACCTCATGATGCCTGGAGGCGTTGGGTGCCAAGATTCTTCTCCAAGATGTTCTTCCTTGGGGTTCATGATCCCCAAGTCCCCTGCTGGAGCCAAGCCTGCTCCACTCCTTTTCCCCAGGCCTTGTCCAGATCCGTATAACCTTCCTCTTCTAACTGCATACAGCCTGCCACCACTTAGCCATCTCGCGCTTAGCTAATCCACACCTGTTCCACCGTCACGCGCTGTGATGCACCTGCAGCCCTAGGAGGTGGGACTTAGGCCCGAGTATCTGCTTGCCCCACCTCCACCCCCAGCTCTTGGCAGCTTATCTCTGTTATGCTGGCTCCTCAGGCCTGCTCTCTTAGCCTCCGTCCACTTCAGCCACACTCTTGAGCTTTGGAATCCTCCAGGCGGCCATATCTAAATCTGAAGCTGGAACTTTCCCATTACAACTCAAGTGTATTTTATGGTAGCATAGGAGAGAGAGCCACAAGTGGCTTTACTGAAAGGGTCTCCCCTATTGTATTTTTTTTTAATCCATCAGCCTACTCTGCTCTGCCTTCTAGTCTCCAAGAGGTCACAGTCCTGCTCTCTGCCTCTGGACCAGTTTTAGTGGCAAGCACTCTCCCATGCAAACACTCGGGGCCCCAGGCTTGGTATAATGCTTTCCCGTCACTTGAAATCCTCAGGAATTTCTAACAAGGGACTCCATATTTTCATTCCACCCTGGGCCTTGCAAATTTAAATCATCAGACTTATAAGAGAATCATACAAGATACATATTTAAATGAACATGATAGCAGATCCTTTCCTGAGCGCATAACTCGGACAGTCTGAGAGATCTGGAGGAAATGTCTCATTTTTTGACTAATTCTGGTCCCTGGGTTCTTCTTCAAGGTCCAAATTGAGATCAACTGCAGTTCCCGAAACTGCCACACAGAGGCAGTAAAGCCCCAGAGTGTGTCAACAGCCAGGACTAAACTTTCAAGGCAGTCAGTCTAAGATGAAGGCAAGATCCCCACCCAGCCAGCTATCCCACACAAAGAAGACAATGGCACTTTTAGGTCATGCCGTTGGGCAGTGAATGTGGCTCTTGGAACTAGTCACAGTGGGTGTGCTGTTTGTATGCTGTGTACTATTATGAGCCCCTTCTATAGGCAAGGGACAGGAAATGGGCCAAGAAACTGGGACATCCTGAGGAACCCTCTGTAGAAGGTTCTGGAAAGGACATGAGCAAGGTGGCTACCTTGGGGCCTGTATTGCTGTGAGAACTGACTTAAGAGCTCCAGGAGAACTCCTCTGTCTTGTACAGTGTTCCAATTTCCAAAAGCACACCACACTCACAGCCTCTCCTGGATGCTGCTACCCCTTTACTTGAAGCTGAAAATGTCCCCATTAGGTGGAGAATGAGAGTGTGCGTATGTACATGAATGCCACAATCCAAACTCAAATGTCCTGACTTCTGTCTGTCCTCATCCTTGGCTCTACATACCTGAGAATTCTCCAGCAGGCAAGGGGGTGAGGAAGCAGAATGTCAGTGGGTTGTTTTTTTAGTTTTTGGTTTTTGTCGGTCGTGGGGCTTGAACTCTGGGCTTGGGCGCTATCCCTCAGCTCTTCAGCTCAAGGCGAGCACTCTACCACTTGAGCCACAGCGCCACTTCCGGTTTTCGAGTGGTTTATTGGAGATAAGAGTCTCACAGACTTTCCTGCTCAGGCTGGCTTTAAACCATGATCCTCAGATCTCAGCCTCCTGAGTAGCTAGGATTACAGGCATGAGCCACCGGCACCCAGCTAAGGGGTTGATTTTTTTTTTTTTTATCATTTTGTGCATCATTTGGAAGAAAGGAAATCAGACCCCATGTAGGGGACTACTGCCCCCCTCCCCTCCCCTCCACACACACACCAGATAAACCAGTGCATAATGCTCTCCAAGCAGTTTTCACCTGCAGGGGGCAGCATAACTCAGGGTGAGCAGCAGCCCCAGGACAAGGGGGCCAGAGTCACAGGATGCCAACGCTGGGGCAGCCCTGGGGACCATACCATACCTTCATCTTCGAAGTGAAATTAACAGTGCCATTTTCATTGCTTCCTGAGGATTAACTGAATGAACTCTCAGGGTAGTAGGGGACACCTTGGCCTGGGCTGGTATAGCCTAAAACCTATTTTCCTAGCAGGGGGTCTTCTAAATCTTGGGATCCTAGACACTTGCTGCATTCCAAGTGATTCTTCTAAGGCTCCAGGCATCCCTAAGCCTCTCTAGACTTGCCAGATGGAAGGTCTGAAGAGTCATAGACTGGACAAAGGGGTCCTTCCTATGGCCACCGTCTTGAAGTGCAGGCTGGAGAGTAGTACCCAGGTCAAGTTCAAGGTCACATGCTACAAAAGAGCAACCCTCCCACAGTGCACTGCAAAGGTGGAGGGCATTCCATGGACTTCACGAGTTTAGGAATAAACAGAACACAGTGAGTCAACTCTGATATTAAGAAACAACCCCACCTACCTGCTCCTGCACTGTGACTCAAGTTGATATTCACATTCTGTGAGGCAAGTATTTGAGCCCCTCAAAGAGCAGCTGATAAGTTCTCCGAGATGACCTCCTTGTCAGTAGCAATCTTGGGGCTCAGATAAAATAGTTTCCGAGCAAGAGAGCTCTACTTTATTTTAGGAGCCAGAGAATCTCAAGTCCAAGGTTTCTATTTCCCATTGCAGTGTCATCTGATTTTTTTGTTTGTTTTTGGTCGGTCACGAGGCTTGAATTCAGGGCCTGAATAGTGTCCCTGAGCAATTTCACTCAAGGCTAGCACTTCACCACTTTGAGCTACAGCTCCACTTCTGGTTTTCTGGTGGGTAACTAGAAATAAGGACTTCATGGACTTTCCTGCCTGGGCTGGCTAGAAATAAGGACTTCATGGACTTTCCTGCCTGGGCTGGCTTTGAACCGTGATCCTCAGATCTCAGCCTCCTAAGTACCTAGGATTACAGGTGTGAGACACCAGCTCCTTTGGGTTTCTTTTTCTTTGTGTTTTGTGACAGTCCTGGATGTATGTAGGGTCACCTCAAACTCCTGATCCTCCTGCCTCTGCCTTCTGAATGCTGGAATTACAGCTGGGATTACCACATACCCATAGGCATTACTCATTCTATAAAGAGCTAAGCAGGTTCCAGGTGAGACAAGAATGGTAAAAAATAAATAAATAAAAGGGGGGGGGAGATGAAAGCCCAGGACATTCCCGGCTACCCTGCAAGGTTGATCTGGATGCAGATCAAAGCTCCTTCTTTTTTGTTCCTACTTATGGTGGGAATAACACCTTTCCTATTTCCCCAGGAGTCAGGGGCAAGCCTCCCAAGTTCTTTCCCAGAGAGACGCCCCCCCAAAAAAACCTAGACAAGACACACACATTATTTTCCTTCCTTTAATCTTAAGCAAAAGAGACGCAGGGGTTCAAAAATAAAAATTTCTTTTCCCCCCCTCCCAAACCTGTCCCCGGCTCCCCCTGTAACACCTTCTCTCTCCCCAGGGGCAAGTAAAAGGGACACTAAACACCATCGCCTGCCAGGGAAAGAGGAGCAGGGGGGTGCCGGGCTCGGGGCTGGTCTCTTTCCAAATATAAATACATGTGTCAAAACTCCTGGGAAATCCTCCCCGCTCACTGCCCAAGCACCCTCGATTTCTGCCGGTGTTTGGGGGTGGGGAGCCAGGCACTGGCTGGCGATGGTTTACTGCACCCGTTGGGCATGCGCCCCACCAGCCTCCTGCTGCTCATTGTAGAAGAGATGGCACTCAGGATCTCCCCGGATAGTGGGAGCTCCCTGGATCAGCTTCCCAGTGTTGGGGTTCACGCACCAGCATTCCCCACGCTGCCCGTTCAGAGACATCTTGCACTGCGAAGAGAGAGGAGAATGTAAAGCGCAGTCACCTGCTTTCCTTCCTTCACTCCACCTGTGGAGGCTCCCTGTGCGGCCTCTGCCGAGCCCCAGCCTCGCAGTGGCCCTTCTCAGCCTCGAGTATGTATTGGGAATCCCTCGAACATGTACCTTCATTCAGTAGGACTGGAATGACCTGAAATCCTGCAGGACTAAGATGCTACTAAGTGATGCTCCCGTCAGCGTGGCTGTTGTTGGCACCCAAAGACAAAGAAAAGACTAAGCTTCCACCCTCAGCGAGGTCTAATGCAGTGGGGGACCCAGTCTATGGGAACTGAGCCACAGTAGAAGGGAGAAAATCCTCCTATTAGCCACTGTAAACCAATATATACCTCAAGCATTCAGCTTAGATCTAATATATAGATTGACAAGAGCCTCAACAGCTTGTGAGTGAGGTACGATTATCTCAATTCACAGACGATAAGCCTGAAGCCCAGTGTGGTCAACTAACTTGTCCCTGGTTACCAAACTAGTAAGAGGCTCCCAATCTGGACACCAGGCATAGCTGGCAGGTGACTAGAACAGATGAGCCCTGGCCTCAGGACATAGAGAAGTCACGGTTGCCATTCTCAAGGTCAGGAGAAGCCTGTGTCTCAGCTCAGCTCCCAGGCCTCCGAGGATTGACTGAAGGGCAGTGGTGCAGAGACCAGGTAGACCAAGGCTTAGGGCTGAGAAGGAACTCCTCCCGTCCAGGCTGACACCCGCACTCACCTGTTTGAGATTGTAGAGTCCATGCTTGTCACAGTTGGGGATATGCAGAGAATAGAGGTGCTCCAGGGGACCCCGGTCATCCGGAAGGCGCATGGTGGAGATTCGCTCCAGGACCTGGTCCAGTTCTTGCTGGCAAGGGGTCTGGCACAGAGGACTCGGGGTGAGAATAAAATAAGCCCACAAAACAGAGCCCTGATGCAATCTCAGAAAGTAGGGGGTATGACCAGTGACAACTAGCCTAGTGAACTCATTGTACCCAGCTCACCCCTAAAGACCGTCACATGGATGTAACTTCCCTCCAACTGTGGCGAAGGCCTTCATGGGTCTAAAGCCTATGCCCAAGTCCATGGCCCAAACTCCATTCATCGCCACATTCCTACCAGGGCCTCGTCCTGAGCTAGGAAGGAAAGGGGGCAGGTCAGTGCCAAGAGCACACCACAACACGGAGAATACTTCTTCTCCATCTCTAGGATCATGAAGGCTTGGTTTTTGTTCTGTTTTCTTTTCTTTTTGCTGTGCCTGGGGCTTGAACTCTGGATCTAGGCCCCATCCCTAAGGCTTTTGTGCTCAAGGGTAAGGCTCTACCACTTGAGTTAAGGCTCCACTTCTGTCTATTTGTGGTTAATTGGAGAAAAGAGTCTCACAGGACCTTTCTGCCTGGGTCGGCTTTGAACTGTGATCCTCAGACCTCCGCCTCCTGAGAATCTAGGATTACAGGTACAAGCCATCAACAAAGTGGAGGTTTTATAAAGAAGCAATTACAAGAAACCCTGTGTCCATCCATTTCATAGCCAGAAATAACTGGGTGGTCCAAAGACCACTAGATATTTTTGTGGCAGCTTGGTATCCAGTGAATCAGAATGGAATGCCCCCTAACCCCACTCTAAGTTGTGAAAATCCTGTTCTGCTCCCTCCTCCTCCCTGGACAGACCAGACCTCCACTGACCCTGGCAGGTGGGGGCCGAAGCTTCTTGGGCTCCTCCAGACCAAGGTGGTGTTTTCCACCTTTGCCCATCTGCCGATGCTGCTCAGTGACCTTCTCCCGGAACACAGCCAGCTCCTTCATGCCCGACTTGAGTGGCTTCCGGCCAGCACTGCCCCCACCTCCCAACATGTTCATGGTCCCATCCACGTGGTTCTCCACCAGACCGCCCTCAGAATGGTCATCGCCGTTCTCTACAGAGAGAAAAAAAGAAGCGCTCCAGGTCCAGTGTCTCACAGAGATGGGGCCCTCTGGACTCTTGCTAATGAAGATGGACATGACAAAGAACGTAGAGGATGGACATGACTGACGTCTCTTGAAAGCCAGTTGCACACCAGAACCTTTGCTTCATTAGTAATGGGTAACCTAGTAGTCTTACAGCAACTCTTAGCTGGGAATTGTTGGTAACATCCCCCAACTGTTCTAGATGGAGAAATTGGGGATTACAGAGCCCAATTTCCTTGATCAGGATCCCAAACCTGCTTAGGGAGAGATCCAAGATTTGAACTCAGAGAAGTGATAGGGATTCCACTCTGTTCTGGCTCCATCCTACCAGCCCAGGACAGGGTGAAGCATCTGCAAGGCTCTCTTCATATGGAATGAGTCAGTCCAGTACCTCCAGGTTCAAACACCGCTAGTGCATGTTTAAGTCCTTCATCATTGATGGTCTCAACAGGGCAGATTAGGTGCCACTGAGACCAATGAGACATGGCATGGGTGGCAAAGGAGTGTCAGGTGGGAGAGACACCAGCCAGACAGGAACAGTCCCAGAATTCCCCAGCACTCCTCATTTGCCTACCGACCACTACCAGGATGTTCCCATAGTGCTTTGTCAGAGCACCAGCCTATTGATGGCCTCCAAGCCTATCTGTGCAGTGCACCCCTAAACCCAAGAACAATGAAACTTCATTCAGTAGTTTCAGCTTCTCCCCGGGCTAGAAACTTCATCAAGATATCCGTCCACAGAGGATCCATTAAGTCTCCTTAGACTTTCTTTTATTAGCATTATTACCATCTTAAAGTAGTTGTACAAAGGGGTTGCCATTCGACAAAGCACTTCATGAATACAATGTGTCTTGATCGATGTCACCCCTTTCAACAATTCTCACCCATCCCTCTCAACCCAACTCTTTTTTTTTTTAATTTAAATTTTATTTGTGAACATGCTGTACAGAGGAGTTACAATTACATGGGCAGGATAATGCGTACATTTCTTACCAAGCATTGCAGCCTCCTCCTTTGTTTACCCTTCACATCCCTTC
>NW_012267217.1:50623480-50705185 GCF_000151885.1 Dipodomys ordii | reverse complement strand
ACATAAGCAAAAAGAAAAAAAAGCCGGAAGTGGCACTGTGGCTCAAGTGGTAGAGTGCTAGCCTTGAGCTGAAGAGCTGAGGGACAGTGCCCAGGACCAGAGTTCAAGCCCCACAACCAACCAAAAAAACAAAAATAAAAAATAAAAACCTCTGGACCTGGAAAATTCTTCAATTTAGAAGGGCTATCTCCCCAGGGTGCTGGGTAGCCTGGGATTCACTATCAATCAAGTCAAATTCAATGCTGTTTCAGCAGCCCCAGCACCACACACAGCAGGGGAAGGCGAAGGATTTAGTACTCAATCCAGGCTAGGGAGGAATCTTCCCCTACCAGGGTTTAAACAGACAAGGACCCAGCTCTGCACAGTCTGCCCCCTGAGATGGAAAATAACAGAAACCCAAGATCCCCAGGAGATTCACCATTCATCGGCCTGCCAGGATCCCCCAGAATGAGAACACCAGATCACCCTGTCACACAGCACCGGATTTCCTCAGTACTACCAGGTCCCAACGCAGCTACCAGGTTACCCTCTGGGACCAGTCATGAAGCTGTGCCTAACTATGAAGGAGACTATCCCAGCTTTCTGTAGATGGACACAGAGGTAGAGGACAGAAAAGGCTCAGGAAAATCTGAGATGATCCAAGTGAAGAAAACAAACAGAAAGTGTGCCGATGCCAAGAACTCTCTGTCTTCTCCCTAACACTAACCTTTGAGCCATCATGCAGGCTCTGGCAATCCCCACTCCCACTCCACCCCTGTCCTGCTGCCACTTCAGGCCCAGCTCTGTGCACCTTGGGTGGGAGGATATCACTCTCCCTTGCTGCAGATACTGAAGAAGAGAAAGAAAAAGGTGAGTAGAAAAGTCCCCAACTGCATCACACCTTTGTAACCACCCAGGATCAAAAGGAGAAAAGCAAAATTCAAACACACAGTTGACCTGGCCTAAATCTGCTGTACAGGAGCCGGCTATCCCCTATCACAAAGCCTGCCCAGTTAGTCGGCTGCCAGCCAACAGAGGCAGGAAAGATTTCCGGAGACATCCATAGCATTTCCAGGCTAGAAACTGTGTTCTGATCACTTGGGTAATTTAGAGCCAAGGAGAGCATGTGACAACGCATGCCTGTAATGCCAGTACTCAGGAGGCCTAGCCTAGACCGGACAATCTCAAATTCAAGACCAGCCTGGGTTGGTTACACAGCAAGTTTTAAACAAGCTGGAGGCTGTGTAACAAGATCCTGTCTCCCTTGTCTCTGGGAATCTGTTAGTATAACCATCATTTCTAGACTCTTCCATTCTGTGAGTGTGAAGCTCAGGACTTTCAGACACTTGACAACCTGGGAGAAGTCCGTCTCCTCTTCCCCCCTTACTTGTAAGCTCAGTGACCAAGACACAGGAAACAATCTTTTAGCTGAGTACTTGAGGTTAGCTCAACACCTAACACTCAGAAGACTCTGCCAATTCTGGAAATGTATTTGAAGAAAACAGAGGGCACACTCAGGGTTGGGGATGTGAATCAAGTGATGGAGGACTTGCCCACCAAGTGTGAAATCTTGGATTCAAGTCTCAGTACCATCTAGAAAATGTGTGTGTCTCTCTAGAAAGCATTCATAGCTTAGGTTCTTCAGGGCCAACCTATCCAGTAGGCACAAGTAAAGTGATTATAGAGATTGAGAAAATGTTTTCAACTATATTAATGTCCAAAGGGACAAAAAATACAACAAACTTTCCAGTAAAAAAAACTGAATCCTAATACATAATGATGTATTTATAAATAGTTGTAATATGATTTCTAGGTGCTTTTGTGGAAGAAAGAGTACACAAAGACAACAAATCTAGAGCCTATGATAACTATGTGGTCAGAACTGGGCGGAATAGAAGTGGCTTCCCGTCCTGAGACGTCCTAGACCTCACTAAGGTAAAGGTCAGTTTGTCCACCCTCACAGAGGCTACCTGGATTCAAGGATGTTTCATTCCATTCCTTTATTGATCTCACCACTGTAACAAACACAGCAATAAGATGAGGAAATCAAAAGGCCTGGCCTGCTGACATGGGCTCTTTTTAGAGGCAATACAACATCCATTTCTTTCTCTAGAACAGGCTTCAAGACTCAAGTCCCATGACCAACGTTGAACACAACTTAAAGTCAATGCAATGTTGTCTGAGTAGAGATCGGAAAAGGCGGTGGGGGGCTGAGCAAAGCCTGGATGACTTTTTACTAGTCCAAAGACATTCAAGAGTTCAAGTCCAAAGTATGATCGACTTAAGTCTAAATCCTAGCTTTGTAGTCTTGAACAAGTTACTGAAGTTCTCTGTACCTCCACCATTAAAAAATGAACAAATGGCATCCAAATCAGGGAGTGCCCGCAACAGTAAGCACCTCTGCAGGGGGCTGTTAGCTTCTTTTCTCTCCCCAACATCCCTCAACCCCAACTGGACAACTATCATCCTGATAATCAAGTCCCCCTCCCCAAACATTCTCTTATAGGTTATGGGAACAATCCACAGGAAAACATTCCAGAATTCCAGATGTAGAATTCCAACTAGAGATGGAATTTTCCCCTCAGAACAAAAATGCCAACTTGCATTCTTTTCTTCTTAAGGGTTAGACCTAGAATAATATTTATTAAGCAATCACTTATACATGTAGATTAGCAGGCCACAGTGCAGAAGTAGCTATAAGACATAGTTCTTAAGCCAGGCACCAGTGGCTCACACCTGTAATCCTAGCTACTCGGGAGGCAAAATCCATGAGACTCTTATCTCCAATTAACCACTAGGAAACCAGAAGTGGTGCTGTGGCTCCAAGTGGTAGAGTACTAGCCTTGAGCAAAAAAGCACAGGAATGACACCTAGGATCTAAGTTCAAGCCCCATGACCAACAAAAAGAAAAAGAAACAGTTCTTAGCAACCCAATGGAGAGTTGGGAAAGGCTTTGGCTTCTTTAGCTTGGATATAACTAACAGGGACTTCAAGACTTCTTCCTATGGATTGGTAAGCTGAGCTCTTCTTCCCTCTGCAGCAGTACTGAGGCAGGGATGTACACAATCATACACAGAAGGTAAAGCTTTTCCAAAGAGAACTGGGCGAGACAAAAGCTGATCTCAGTAGCCCTGAGTAGAAAGCTCCCATCCCTGCCTTAGTTACGTAGCCCCATCTTTCTGTCATAGACACCTAGAAACAAGAAAGGGAATTGGAATGACAGGAAGTATAGGGTTGTGCCACTTTAAAGGTGGCAAACAGGTCCAGAAATCGTGTCATCTGGCAGGCACCATCCCTGCCATCACCAAAGATGCTTCTCAATTGGTATGCCTCCACCTCCATGCCATACTAACCTACCAATGAGACTGGGTAGAGGCTGAGATCCAGGAGAGAGAGCAAGAGAACTTTGTGTCTACTTCTATGCCTTAGTACCTCATTTCCAAACTTACTTTGGGCATATACGCCTCCCCACCCCAACATAACCTGTTCAATTGTAGCATTAACAATCTTCCTCAATGAATCGAAGTATTTGTGTTCCTCCAGGAAACCAAAACAAGAGGTTTATTCTTTGTTGGTATTTTTGTTTCCTTTTCTTTTGTATTGTTTGTTCATTTATCTATCTTTGGGAGGATAGGAGTGGGCACAGAAATGGAGAGTCAAAGAGTTAACAAATGCAGCGGTGACACTCACTAGATACTATGCAACTTGTGGGTGGGGAGGGGAGGGAAAAATGGGAGACAGAAAGGGAAGGGGTGACATTGTTCAAAAAGAAATGGGCTCATTACCTGACTTGTGTCACCCCTTTGTACATCACCTTTACAATAACAATAAAAATTGTTAAAAGGCATTTGTGTTCCATAGAGACTTACTCTCTCCCACCACCATGTTCTTGACCTCAATGCCCAACTTGGATTCTTGACCCATGAGAAATTCTAAAGCACTCCTAGGAAAATAGGTCCCAAGAATCTAAAAGCAAACCCTAGTGTGGGATGGATGGGAGGCTCTGGTCTTTACCCAGGTTTAGAGAAAACAGGAGAGACCTTTTCCTGCACGACCATGCAGCTTCCTAAATGCTCAACACGTCACTCTTCCTATTCTGAAGAAATCCTAATCATTTTCCAGCCTCTTGAAAAATCTAAGAGCTGGCTACCGCAGTCTCCAGGGCCTCACCTACTTCCACAGGTACGGGGCATTCCAAGCTTTTCAAGAATTGCTCCAGTACTGGGCCAGAGGAAGGGATGCTGGCTGCCTTCCTGATCCTACTCAGGCTGGGCTCAGAACTCACACGGCACCTTCCTTGTGAATTTCTCCTCAAATGCACTTAACCTTGATATAGGCTAGCTAAGCAAAAGAATACTAACCACTCTTCTCCTCCCTTCTCTCACCTCTTCCCTTTCCTCCTCCCGCGGGGACAGCTTCTCCATCAAAGTCCATGGCCATGGATAACTCATTCACAAACTTAAAACCGGCAACACCAGGAATTGAATGTCCTCAAGTCAAGCTTTGTCATTTACCATTCAACTATGATCTTGACCAAATCCTTTGATTTTTCTGAACTCTTAATATCTGGAATAATACTACTTAAATGATGGCTACTGCTTAAAGAGGATATACCACTTTATTAGCATCACTCCAATTTTCATTGTGGGCAAAATTAAGCTTTAGAAGAAATGATCTGTTTTTCCCCTCTTAATTTTATTTTATTGGAGGTTTTTGTAAGCATGTATTCATTGTACAAGGAAGATTTCATTGTGACATTATCATAGTTGTATATAATGCACTCTATCAACCTTTACCCCCTCTGTTACTCTCCTACCCCCTTCTTGAAACCATTTCAACAGGTTTCCATGTTCTATTTTCATACATGCCAAGAAACTACTTCAGCCATATTCACCCTCCCTCGCCATCTCCATTATGAATGCTCTATTTCTTGAATGGGTAAATGAAAGATTTATCTGCTAAGGAGGAAGAAGGGCAGGCGATACCTCATCTGCTGCTGAATGATCTAATACATTGAGAAAATAGTTATGGCAATTCTTCAGCACTGTCTCTCTTTGGGTAGTTCTTCTAAAGCTTGGTCCTGTTGGTTAAATTCCAATTTTATTTTCTTTTTAAGTTTGCAGTGCCAGTGATTACACCCAGGACCTTGCACAAGCTCAGCAAGTACTTTACTGTGGAACTATATATACCCTCAGCCCTGTCTTTTAGTTTTTCTTTGCTTTATTCACTTATTTATTTTACTCATTATTTACCCTTTAAAGAGGTCCTTGCATCAGGTGAGAGTTTGGAACAGAAATGTGATTTTGTTTTGTGTCTGTTGTTCAGAACTCAAGAATTTGCACACAAGAAATACCCACACTACCACTGGGCCACATCCCTGGTCTGATTATAAAGTGGGTGTTCCTAAATAACCAAGTTCTCTGCCATTTGATGCAGAGACAAGATTGGAAGAGAGAGAGAGAGAGACAGAGACAGAGAGACAGAGAGACAGAGAAACAGAGTGAGCAGGAGGCAGTTGTTCCTAAGTGTCCTGCATGTAAGGGTAAACTAGCCAACACACACAAGAAACAGCTTTTGTTGGAGAGAATTTGAAGAGTCCTTTCGGATGGCTGACATAGCCACCAAACTCCATCTAAGTATCTACAATGTTCCCTAGCCCATCCTACCAACTGGCTGTTCAGTCCACGTTGTAGGGAGGGAAGGAGGGAAGGAGACAGAAGTTAGAAAGGAGGTCCTCTTTGTCTTCTTTTTTCAAGCTAAAGTTTAACTCGAGGACCATAGTCTGTATGGGTGAGTAACATGGTCAGTGCCTTCCACCACCTTTTTTTTTTCTTTTGTTCCCCTACTCCCAAAGATTAGAGACAACAGACAGGCAGCCAGCCCCTGGAAATGCTATTCTGAATAATGCATAAGGGTGCCTGCCTGTCATGACCCTGTAGGCTGAGCACTATCATACATTTCAGCCTAATAAATGATCTTTTCAGTGGATAGATCCACCTACCTCTGGCTGACATATAGATTCATTCCAAATTCCAAATCCTGAAGCCCTGCTCCTTCCAAGAGGACAGCCAATTGAAGCCTGACCTCTCTCAAATGCCACCAGGTCTCTCCCATGCCTGTCACACTCTGGGAAAACTCGCCCTCAGCCAGCAGACCAGGAGTTCCACAGTAGAGGGCTCTCTCCTCTCAGAATTTCCTTGCGGAAAGACAGATACACAAGCCTACACTTACTCACCTGGTGGCCATCTTGCAGTTCCCACGAAACCTCATGCCAGCTGATTGCTGACGATCTCAGTAAATGACCAAGTGGAAAGTTGAGCAGGCCAGGCTTGCACATGTGAGAACGAGGGAGCAGGGAAGGAGGGCGGGAGCGCTCAACCCACTAGCCACGGAATTTCTCCTATACCTAGCCTCTTGGTGCATTTCCTTGCAACACTAACTCACAGGTTAGTTCTTAAGTGGCAAGAAGAACATTGCTGATTTGAAATCCAGAGGAATCAAAGTCCAACCCATACTTGCTTTACTATTTCCAAGAAGTCCAGTGATGCCAGCACAGGAAGAGGTTAAGGCTGTCTTCCATGCGTTTATCTGTAAGCTGAGGCAGTTTAGACTAGAACCGTGGCTTCCAAACAAAGCTCTGCCACCAGAGATCAACTGGAGAGCACACTGGAGATACTGAGAGCAAGCCTGGGTAAGGACCAAGGAACCTGTATTTTGAACAAGACCCTTCAAGCTAACATCTCTAGGGCCTTGTTCCTTTTGTGAGTCTGTCTCCTGCCTAGGTTTCCCGAAGAATGTGGAGACTCGGCCTCCCGAGTTCTCCCTCCTCATTGGCTTTTGGGTCTGTAAGAGGCCCATGTGCATGCCTGGACACATGCAGAGGGGGCCTTTCTTGGCCAGGCATCATGGAGATTTCTAGAGCATGCCCCTCTCTGCCGTCTCATCTTGGGCTCCCCCTGAGTGAGGAGAAACAGCACAGCCTCGCTGGAGCCTCCCTGCCTGAGCCCGCTCTCAAGGGCTTGCTTTATACACACCAAGGTCATTCCTGGAATCCCGAAGACCTGGGGAGGGTCAGGGCTGAGGCAGACAGTTGGAGAAAACAAAAACATGCTCAAATTCAGCCCAGGTCCTCTGGGGCTCTGTGAGCCAAGCTGTCCTTGAAGAGTCAGAGAAGCTGCTATCAAGTGGCAAACAGCACGATCAGCTTTCACTCCTTCCCATGGATCCTGAACATTTTCCCCGCCAACTCAACTTAAGCTATCCCAGAACCTGGTAAGGTAACCTAGTTGCTAAAGGCCCAAGTAAGTAGAGCATGAGTTTGGACCACAGGAAATGTTAACAGAGAGAATGCACCTGACCTTGAAGTTCCTCGTGTCCACAAATACACTGAGCACATACACAAAAACGTTCATTACAGAGGTTTGTAGTTGTACACTGTCAGTAACTTGACCCGAAAGTATTAATACGTGAACAGATTAATACAATCAGTAGGATGAATGACACATAGCAGTTAGGAAAACTAGCTCCTTCCAGGGTCTATTAACATGAGTAGATCTCAAAAACCTAATGTTGAGTGGGAAAATGAAGCTTTCTATATACTTTTTTTGTATTTGTTTTCAGAGAAAAAAATTTCACCAATAGGGGTCATTCCTCATATATAAATAAATTTTCTGATAATAGTCATCCATCATACATAAACATGCAAACATATGCACATGTATGCATAATATGCTAATATATTCATGCCGATCATCTGTCATGTATATGTATACAAATCTGTTTAGCCAAGATAAATACTAAGTACTGCCTGTTAATAGACAAAACAATCACCATTTGAAGGTCTATGTGGTAGACTGGTATTATGTTGTTCTAAGTACATTTTTGCATTTAATTTTTTTTTTCTTTTAAAAAAGTCATCTCTGAGCCAGGCATCAGTGTCTCATGACTAAGATCTGGGTGCATAGCTAAACTGGTTGTAGAGCACTTGCCTGGCAAGCACAAGGCTCTCAGTTCAAACCTCAGTACTACCAAAAAAAAGTTTATCTCAAAGCTAGGAGCAAAGTTGGTAAAACACTTGTTTGGCCTTAATGAGTCCCTAGCGTTGAATTTCTGCTGCCCTTGTCAAATGGAGGGTACTGGTGATAAGTAAACTTAGAATGACCCTGGCACTCTACTGGCTGGAAGAGAGCGTAACAATACCCCTTCAATACCACCAGCAGATTTCAATGCCACTTTCATTGGCTAATGCAGTGTTACCGGGGTAGCTGCCCACCAAGCATCCTTGCGGAGGGCTCCTTGTCAGAGGAAGAGCTGAGAAATGAGTGACACACTGGGAGAGGCAACTGACTGAAGAAGGGCAAGGAATGAAGGCAGCTCAGGCCAGAGAATGGAAAGCTGATCCTGGTGGAAGCAGACCAGGAAGGCAGCAGGTACAGAGCAGTGGGTGTGCCCACAGACCAGTGATAGCCAAGAGAAAGGAGACAGCTGCTGTCTCCACCAGGACCAGAGAAGAAACAGCATCAATACAAGTGACATGAGAAAGAATAAACGGCAAATGACAGATGGGAAAAAGCTACCAACTTCCCCTGGAATCGTATAGGGGAGACCAGCTCAGGTGGATGGAAAGTGAACAACGAGGCCACCAAGTTTCCAAAGGCCACTTGATCAAGAGGATGAAAGACATCATTGGGGAAAACACCCAAACAACTCCACTTCACTGCCTTCCCACTTGTTAGCCTGAACCCATCCTCAGAGGAACCGAGGGTTTGTGGCTTCTCTTCCTTCACTGAAGGACAGAAGCTTCTGGAACCCATGAGCTTGGTCTTAGCCTCTAGGGTCTTAATATTTTACTTGTGCAAAGGACAGGAATGGAGACATTCTATGTGGTCAACTTGGTTTGTTTATTTATTTGGAAAAAAGACAATGACTGACAGAACAGATACCTACCAATTCCTTTATGCCTATGCCTTTATTCATCATACAGAATGACTTTTGTTGTTGTTGGGTTTGGGGTTTTTTTTTGTTTTTTGTTTTGCCAGCCCTGGGGCTTGAACTCAGGTCCTAGGTACTATTCCTGAGCTTCTTTTGCTCAAGGCTACCACTCTACCACTTGAGCCACAGCACCACTTCCAGCGTCTTCTGTTTATGTGGTACTGAGGAATCGAACCCAGGACTTCATGCATGCTAGGCAAGTACTCTACCACTAAGCCATACTCCCAGACCAGGACTTCATTTTTTTAATAGCCATATATTCCCAGAGGGAGAATTGTAAGCAAAAGTAATATAGAAAGGATGAATGTGACCTGTGTGTGTGTGTGTGTGTGTGTGTGTGTGTGTGTGTGTGAGAGAGAGACAGAGAGAGAGAGAGACAGAGACAGAGACAGAGAGACAGAGACAGACAGACAGAGAGAGACAATAAATCATCTTTGTATAATTAATTTATGCTATTAAAAGGACAGGGTGATGAAGATCTTCCCAGAGTCTTGGTCAAAAGGTTCAGATCAGTTTATCTGCATTGAATAGATACAATTCTTCTTGCCCCTTCTGGTATTGAAGGCATGCATTGCAGGTGGTATTAAGAACTTTTCAGCCAGGCACCAGTGGCTCACACCTGTAACCCTAGCTCCTCAGGAGGCTGAGATCTGAGGACTGCAGTTCAAAGCCAACCCCAGGCAGAAAAGTCCCCATGAGACTCTTATATCCAATTAACCATTCAAATATCAGAAGTGGCACTGTAGCTCAAAGTAGTAGAGCACTAGCCTTGAGCAAAAGAGCTCAGGGACAGCACTCAGGCCCTGAGTTTAAGCCCTATAACCAACAACAACAAAAAAAAAACTTTACTAATATGCTGGCTTGCACAGCATAGGCACATGACCAGTGTTTAAATATAAGAAAAGCTGACTATGCTAAGAGCTTCCTGCTTAGAGAATTTTCTCATTGATTCTTTCTCACATTTTCTCTGGCCTCTTCTTTACCATCTAGGCCCATAGCAGTAAGACTGGTTAGGGGTAATGAAGGCAGCAAGCAGACAGTAGCCCATGGTAGGGAGGAAGGCCACTTGCCTCTTCTACAACCCATATTCAAACCACCATCCCTACATCACAACTCTACAACATAGCTGCCAACCTCTCTCCCACCACTTTCCCTTCTGCCAGCCTCTTCTCAGTTCCCATAACACTGCCCCCAGTACTCCATCCAGCCTGACACACTGAACCCACGGGATGCAAAGGGAAATTTAAAACCTGCAAAGATGTCCACGATTGCCAGCCACACTCTCAAACCAGCACAAGAAGTGTCTTGAATATAAATAAGTGTCTTTAAATAGGTCACCATGCTTTTCTCTTTCTTCAAGGAAAAGTTCACCGAGTGTGTCTCATCTAATACTGCACACATCCGTCACCTTCTTTGGCTATGCTCTTTTGGTTCAAAAAGCAACAAACCAACTACAGTCAACCAGCAGAGCCTCAAGCATGAATCCTCACTTCTGGGCTGGGACTCCCCCACTGAACCCCTCAACCATTGATTAACCTGCACATCTTTAACTCCTTGCAAGCTTTCCAATACAAAGCTTACCTAGGTAGCTACACCCCTCACAGGACTCTTAAATGACCAATCATGACACATACAAGCAAAACATTTGCCTTCATCCTGGCTTGTATGTTGACACAGAAAGGAGAAAGGGGTCAGAGTGTGTATAATGTCATTTGATTATCTGAGTTTCTAGGCCACATGATTTGTTTGTGGAACTTTGTTTCATTGTTAAGCACTCATATGAGGTTGATAATTTCTTATTCCCTTTTATACTTGATAATAAACAACCATGGAGTTGGAAGGGCAGCTACACAAAGGCACGAAGCCAGTGACAGAGCCAAAATTAAAACCAGGTTGTTTGGCTCTATAGTTTGTAACCCATCAGAAGGGAATCTAGTCACCAGCATTGTTTTAGGATAGGAAACCTTCTCTTTCTGCCGAAGGTCATTAGGATATTTATAACATCATGTCAAGATCATACAAAATGAGCAATACAGATAGATGGTCTCAGGCAGCCAACAAAAAAAAGCATGGATGTCTTCCCAACATATGCCAAAAGATTTTGAGGGCCTTATATAGTCCCACAGGCAGAACATTACCCACCCTGAAAGCTTCATTCCAGTTCTCCATCTCCCTAGGGAAGGAAGACAATCATATGCCAGCTAATCCCACCCAATCCCCCAAGCCCGCCCACCCATCCCTTTATCCTACCTGGCACACCTTCCTCCAATGTTGCCACAGAAACCACCCCTTATGCGGTTATCCAACAAGCCACAGGCACTAGCTGGGCTCAGGGAACAGGGAAGCTGCCCTTCTCATTTTCTTAGCCTCCAGCACTTTAGAAAGCAAGGCAACTTGGCACCTACTCCAGAAGTAAAGATAAGCCTAACAGAAACTTCCTGGAGAGTTGCAGAAAGAACTATTTTTGAGAAGTTATGCCTTAATGACTGCCTCCCAGGGAAAAGGAGCTTTTCTCTATAAATCACTGCTATTGTTTAAGTCTCATGCGATGGGGTGCTGGGAGGAGAACCCAGAGACCTATGCTGGCCTTGGCACTTGAATCTGAACGCAGCAGCCTCGGTTTCTTCATCTGACAACTGTGAAGAATCCCAGGTTAAAACAGAGTGGAGGGAGAAAGCATTGTAACAGCAGGGCGCTCCTTTAACAGAAGAAGGAGATACCTAGAACAAAACTATATTCATTGTTACTGTTTTATCACCCTTTCATGGAATACCCTTTGCTTACATGCCAAAAACCATGTGTCTCCACAATCAACCTCAGATCCATGGAGCTAAGAACCCCGCCCCCATTTTCCCAACTCATCTGGATGAACACACGCAGCAGGCTCTTCTGTCTTCCTCCTTCCCCTGCCCTCCCTCCCCTGCCCCTCACCCTCGACTTGCCAAGACCTTCAAGCGCTCAGTCCTCCTCCCTCCTCGACTTCCTGGCTCTGCTCAGTTCCTTGAATGAACACAGGGCTGACACACCTACAGCCGTCCACTAATTAGAAACCTCCCCAGGATTCACTCCCAGCCAACTTCACCATTGCCTGCGGGCCAATTCGTCTGACTGGCAGCTGGAGGTCTGCCAGCCCCTGCCCCCTTCTCCAGTCTTCACTCCTGCCCTGCTTCCCAACAGCCAGGAGGGGATGTGGGGCTGGCAGCCAGAAGGTCTCCAAAGCTTCCAAGTGTCCCCTGCCCGCCCCCCTAAAAAGTATTAAGGGGAAGGGAAAAAATTCCTCACTGTAGCCAACTGTATTTCTAGGGGTGCAGCTTTCTGAGCACGGTCTCCTCCAATGCTTGACTGACACCCAGGCTGAGCCAGCCCAGATCTTCCCTGGCTTTGTTAAGGAAAAGGGGCCAGGGGCAAAGAGCCAAGGATGGGGAAGAGCATGGGAGATGGTCCACACTTGAGACAAAAAAAAAAACCGTCCACATCCTACATGTTCTGCTAATTACGGAGTGAGTGAATCCAGTTAAGCTGAAAACCTGCACATCTCCCTGGGCCTACTGCCTAATCCATAAAGAGGTCTTTCTTGTTCCTTCCCCACCATGGAGGCTCTGGAGTATAAGGGGTCTATCTACCCTCGAATTCCTCCTGGCACATGCAATGCTGTGTGTCTACTATCCTAGGTTTCACCCTAAGTATATGATGATCCCAAAGACAAGCATCTACTTTCCCTGCTTTCTGGGGGCCCACCTGCACCAGATGCCAAAAACCAGTCATCATCATCATCATCATCATCATCATCATCACTGTGTACTCTCACAGGAGGCCACGCAGGGGGCTTTCTTAAGCCCCAGTGCCCAGAAAACTCTCCCAATCAGATATACCCATGGAGGTCCCCACCCCAACTCTGCACATTGAGAAGCTGCTCACTTTCAGTGGTGAGGTCAGCTCTGGAGAAGATGTAGTAAGAAGTCGCCATCTTGGAAAGAATATCAAGTTTCTTTGCCAGGATTTTGTTCAACTTCCTGGCATCCTAGGTTCAGAGATGCCAGTCTGAAAGCACTATTTGTCTGGTGCAGGGGCCCATCTTTCCAAGGTCTTCACTGGCTTTGGCCACTGAAAGTACCACTTCAATTAGTTCTTAACCCTCTAGGTCTGAAGCTTGGGTCTTAATGGGTTTCCTCTAAGGGCCACATAGAGGGTAGCTCCCCCACCCCACACCCCCAACATTTGCCTCAGGTCATCTCTAGACTCAGGCAGCTAAAAGGCTGGGTTCCCCCAGGCTGGCTGGCCAAGTAAAGAAAGGACCTGACCCTGCCACCTGCTTGTGAGCAGCAAAGACAGATCTCTTGGGCCATCTCTGTCTCCCAAGGGTATGAACTATATCCCCAGACACAGGATGCGGACTCTAAAGTACATTCACTGCCTAACTCAACCATAAAAATAATGCAAGCCAGACTTGGGCACTGGTGGCTCACACCTATATTCCTGGCTCCTCAGGAGGTTGAGATCTTTGAATCAATGTTTGAAGCCAGTCCAGGCAGGAAAGTCTTTGAGACTCTTAGCTCCAATTAACCAGCAAAAAGCCAGAAGTGGAGGTATGACTCAAGTGATACAGCTAAGCCTTGAGTTGAAAAAGCCAAATCCACAAGGCCCTAAGTTTAAAGTTCTAGTACTAGCACACACACACACACACACACACACACACACACACACACACACACACACGAAAGCTAGGAAAGCTAGCTAACCTTAAACCATTTACTATCAGCCAGATTTAAAGTACAATTTCATTACCTCTTCCACAAAGGGGCTTACTATAGCTCCAAGAAAGTTGGTCAAAGAAATACGGATAGGAAATCTAGTGACTCACTACCAAGGGCAAATGCTGAGCTTTTCATCTATTTGTTCTTTTGACGCATTATATGCAGAGTGTGAGACCCAGTAGATCATTTTCTAATTTACAGATATGAGGCAGAATAAAATAAACCTCTTGCATCCAGTGACTAGAAGCAGACACCTACGATGGGACCCTCCACAGATGAGTAGAACCACCTGACTTATCTAGTTCGGGCTTCGTCTTAAGGACCAAGCATCAAAAAGATGGCACTTGCCAAGATTACGGCAGCTAATGTGTGCTGGATACTTTCCATAGTCACAAGTCGCCCAACACACACCCCAAGAAGAGGGTAAAACCATTCCCACTTCACTAAGCCTGGCCCCTGTTCAATACACACGTTTTTGACATAGGCTGCATTAGAACCTGGTCAATCACTGAAAAGGCCAGACTGCTCCAGCCATGAGCTGCTGTCTTCCTGCTCTTTGTTTGGTCCAGACACCCCATGACTCATCTGTCTTGTGTCTTTCTTGTTTAACTACTGCATGTTGGCCATTTACATTTTTAAGTCTCCCTAGTTCTAGGATTTAGGTCTGTAAGCAGTCAAGAAAAGTTGATCGCTGGTGGCTCACACCTGTAATCCTACCTACTCAGGAGGCTGAGATCTGAGGATCATGGTTCAAAAGCCAGCCCAGGCAGAGAAAGTCTGTAAGACTCTTATCCCCAATTAACCACCAGAAAACCAGAAGTGGTGCTGTGGCTCAAGTGATAAGGGCACTAGCCTTGAGCTAAAGAGCTCAGGGACAGAGCCCAGGCCCAGAGTTCAAGCCCCGCGACTGACAAAAAATAAAAATAAAACAAAGTCAGGAAAATCCAAATAACCAAAAGCTGACAGTGATATGCTGTAGGCCATCACCCATCACCTACCTATGGCACAAAACTTCTGACCAAAAGATTCAAAAGCCTGTTGTTGCCAACAGTCCAGTCCCTGGCTTAGCCATGGAAGCAGAAAGTTAAGAAGACAGTAGGCAATCAGGTGACTCTCTCCTTTCCTCTTTCCTTCCTCAGTTCTTCTAATGAGAGATAGGGGTATCAACCTTCCCTTCCCCCAGAGGGGAAGATAAGAGACAGGAGACCAACCAGGAGAGGCCATCAGTTCAACAGGACAGATGGGGGATGACTGTCTTCTGATGGCTGCCTGCCACCTTAAGGAAAGTCCAGCCAGAGAAAACAAAGAGGGGCCTGGAACATCTGCCAGCCACATCGCTAGCTCCGCTGGAGAAGCATAGCATGACCTCCTCTTCTGTGCCTTCATTTCAGTAGAAACAGCTCTAGAAATAACCCCTGCCTTTGGAGGAAACTGCCCCATCCTTCAGCCCACAGGAGTCCCTTCCTGTTCCCAAGCCTGGCTCTGGCCTGGGCCTGGCCAGTCCCCCAACCTCCCCATTCACAGACTTGAGTTTTGTTGAACATCCTGTCACCATCTCCAAGTCACCTATGCAGAGTCCCTCTGATTGCAGCCAATGTATTTTCCATGTCATATTTTGTGAGTCCTGTCCATGTACTTAGCATGAGGTAGGTATTCCAGCTGGCCCTATAGTAACAGAGGCATAGGAGAGGCACAATCCCCACCCCCGATCATCTACAGCACTTTAATAGGACTATTTACCATGAGTCTCCTAACTCAAAGGAATTCTTTACCTGGATATTTTATTTTAAAACGCAAAGCTAAGGTAAGCTAACACTGAGAGCCACCGGAGCATCCATCCTCCCACTACCTGCCAAGAAACTCAAGAATACAGTTAGGTCAAGAACAATTTTATAGGTGAGTTTTCCCCCCAGTTGCTTAACTCAGAGCACCTTACCCTGATTTTGTAAGGTCTGTGTAAGTTTATAACAACTTTAATGTCACATTGGATCTTTTTCTCCTGCATGCTTTCTTCTTCAAACACCTTGTCTGTGGAATTGGTTCATTATTACCACACAAAGGAAACCATCCAGGAATGGTTTAGAACTACACAGGTCAATAGGTAACTCCAACCAAAGACCCTCCTCACATGCCCTACCACCAATCCCATCCATACCTACCCTAACACCTCTGGCTGCTACAGCCAGGGGTCAGACAGGATACACTTGCACACTGTGCAAATGCCTTTCTGGTCACCTGGATGACCCTGGCCCAAGGCCAAGAGCCACTCACTGCTTAGTCTCTTAAGAAACTCCACGTGTGCCCCAACAGGTCCCCTGAGCAGCAGGGCTCAGCCCCCATTGCCTCCAGGCTAGCAGCTTAGCAGAGCCGGTTTCCAGTTCTGTCCAGGAGGGGGGGAGGGGAGGCGGAAGGTAATGGTGTTAAAACAATCAGCGACAGTGGGTCCCACTCATTCTGGAGTCTAAGTCTATTTTATGACTTGGAACTCGGTATGCAAATTTATGCAAGACGAGATGGGGAGCAGTACTGGGAGCCAGAAGTCCCCTAGCTTTCTGGCCCACCCCACCCCCTTTTTATTTTTGAGCCGCTGTAAATCAGGGCCTGCCTTCTTCCCCTGCTCCCGCAGCAACTGCAGATGTGAGACCTCCCGCTCCTCACCCACAAGCGGGCCAGCCTGCCTGTTGGCTCTGAGACTCTGAATGACTGCACATTTCTATAGTACCTTTCTATGCGCACAGGGCCAGACAGCCACTTGGGTGCCCCGCCCCTCCGCATAATCCCCAGCATTGTAACACCCCCGGGGAAGGAGGGAAGGAGGGGAGATGCCAGGCCTGAATTCTGAAAGGACCAGGCCTAGCCCAAACCCATCCCCCTCCCCAACTCCCCTCCCCAGCCCCCAAGTAAGGCAGACTGCCTACTCTGTCACCTCACACACCCACATACTTTTAAGATCCGGACTTTTGGCAGATCTCAGGGACCTTTCATTCGGCTTTCAGGCCTCCCCACCTCTACCCAACCCCTCCTCCCCAGTCTGACTTTTCAGTGTCTGTGAGCCAACCAGCCCCAGCCCAACACCACCCCCCAGCCCCCCCCCAGATTACCCCCCAAGCAGAATGGCCACCATCCACTCACTTGCTTGCTCGCTTTATCCGTTGACGTGCCCACCCCCAAGCCCTGCATCCGTGCCATCCCCAGGAAGCCAGCAGCACAACCCCTGAGTCCTGGGAACAAAGACAAAAGAGCTAGCGGCAAGGCCGGAACTGCTGGGGTTTGCTGCCTCGAAATAAGAGGGTATGTTTAAAATTCTCAAACGCAACCTGCTCAGAGAGGAATGCCGGCTATGGGGGGGGTGCTCCAAGGAGATGAGCGATGGACAATGCTCAATGCGAAGGTCTAGGTTGGGGGAGGGGGACACCCTATCCCCAGCTCAGAGCTCAACAGCCTCCACACTGCAACTCCAGTCCAAGACCCTCTCCCACAGACTGGCCCACAACTTCCATCCTTGCCCACTCTCTCCCGGCACTCCATAAGCCAAGGTTTCTTTCCACAGTACCCCCTTCCCCAGCCTTAATGCGCTTTAACCTCTCCTCCTTACTTCCCTTACTCCCTACTTCTGATTGATATCCCCTCTTCCAGACTGGGACCAAAGAGAAAAAATGTGGGAAGGCATACCATGCCTTAGGTAAAGCCTGAGGAGCAGCTAGGGCAAGCTGGTAGGAGTCCCATAACCAGAGAGAAAATCCACAGTGACATTCTTCCCATGAACTCACCCCATTGTCCTCCAGCTTCCCTGACAACCCCTCCACCCCCTTTCAGGCTGCAAGGAAGAATGGGGGAAGGGAGACAACTTCCCACATCTGTCGCCTGCAAAGAGACCTGAGAAGCAGAAGAGTTGGATTTCAGGCTCAGAGTGAGCCATGGTGAAGAACAGGGGAAAACGCCATAAGAGAGAAAACACATCCCACTTGATGAAAATGGTCAAAATCTGGTGGTTTCTACAAAGCCAATGAGAAAGTTCCTCCTGCTGTGGAAGATGTTTAGTTTGCCTGAGTTCTGCTCAGAAAGTGCCCCAAACTGCACAAAGCCTCTGGAATGGACTGTGGGGTGCCAGGGGGGATGGAAGAGGAGGGGGGCAGGGAACGGAGGTTGCTGGATTAGGGGACAGGCTGTTTCTTAAGGAGAGGACTTCTGCCTTTTTCCTTTTAATTCCTTCTGAAGAGAAGCCAGAGGAAAGGGTTAATTGCAAAGCCAGCCGGGAGGAAGAAGAAAGGAACGGAGGGGTTCCTCAGAGGAAGCCTACCTTGCTTTGTACTCAAGGTCAAAATGTGTGAGAGACGCAGAGGACTGTAACCCTGACCCCGAATTCCATACCAAGGAAAACAGGGAAGGAAAAAAAAAAGAAAAGTAGAGTTCAGAGGTAAGGGGGGGAGGGTGCTACCAAACAACTAAAGCAACAAGAATGTCTGCTCTTGTTTGTTTGTTGTTCATCTCCCCTCTCCTCAGCTCCAGAAACTTAGTGAGGCACACACACGTTGGCCTTTTACACAGCAGCAGGCCCTGAGATTCAGCTCTTGTCTACAAGAGGAGAGACAATAATCACAGCTTCCTCTAGACCAGGGGAGGAGGGAGGATTTGCAATAAATAATAATAAAATAATAATAACAATGTCTTTGAAAGTGAACTCCTTACAACCTGATTGCATCCCTCAAATAACTTTTGGAAAGGGATTTAACAAAGAACCCCCAAGCTCCCCGTTTAAGGAGCTAGCAAGAAGTCCCTGGGTTTAGTGGGGAGCAGGGGAAGGAGTGTAAGGCTCTCGGAAGAGTCGTGGCAGTCGCTCTCACCCCGACTCCTCCAGCCCTCAGACCTGGGGAGCAGATAGATGCTTGGCCGCATGGCCTGTCCGCCCCTCCAAGAATGCAGCTGATGATCCGTCTTAAGTTACACAGACCCAGTTATCAGGGTCTCCACCTTGCGCCTCCCAGGAACCCTCTCTCTCTCCCTGTTGTTCTGTTCCGTTTCCATCTAAGAGTGTTGCAAGAGCCCCCATTTCGTTCTCGAGGTGCACTTCACCCCCACAAGGCGCCAAATGCTTCCCCTCCGCCTCCCAAACCTAGTAAAAGGCAGGGTCCCCTTCCCGGTGCCGGGGCCTCCGTCCAAGGTCCCACCCGGACTCCTCGAGGGGTCACCTAACTCAGGCCATGCCGCCCCCCCTAAAATAAAGCCTGAAGTTCCTACGGCCCAACAGTAAATCCCTGCACAGAACAGAAGTCGGGGGATGCTCCACGCGGGGAAGAAGTTCTCTCAAGCCAATCAGTAGCCAGGGCTCTTCCCACAGGTCTGCCTTTCGGGGTTGGGGGGGAGGGTTGTGGGTTCCCGTTCCCACTAATCCCCCCAGGATCGAGTCAAGGACTCCGCTTTCTCTTCTCCACAACAGACCCCGAGGTCGAGCGGCGCGCTCCTACAAAACGGCCGCCCGCAGCCCTCCAAGTTTTACCCCCCACACACACACACCTCCAGCCGTCCCGGCCCCGCGTTACCTGCCACCTGGTCACGGCTGGGGCTGGAGTCCTGGAGCTTCTCGCAAGTGCCCACGCCGTTGACCAGCGACTTCAGGGGCAGCTCGGAGCCGGGGTTGGGGTAGCAGCGCAGCCCCTGGGCGCAGCGCGGGGTGTACACCCCGCACGTCTCGCCCTCCAGCCGGGCGCACACGGAGCAGCAGCCGCAGCCCGGCTCGCGGACCAGCTCGGTGCAGGGCGCCAGGACATCGCCCGCTTCCCCGGATACCGTGAGCACCGGCGGGGGTCCGCAACCCGCCAGGCGCTCCGGGGTGCAGGGCGGACAACGGAACAGCACCTCGGCGCGCACCCCGGGGCCGCAGCCACCCGCGCCCAGCAGCAGCAACAGCAGCAGCAACGACGGCAAGACCAGCGGCTGCGCGGGGCCGCCCAGTCTCGGCAGCATGTCGGCGGAGGGGAAGCGCAACACACACACACCGGCGGGCGAGAGAGCGGGGCAGGTGGCGCGGGCCGGCGAGCGCGGGAGCCGCCTCCTTCCCTTCGCCTCCCCGGCACCCGCCGCCGGCTCCTAAAAAGCCTGCTTTCTCCCCGCCCCCTTGGCCTTCTCCCCTCCCCCTTTTGGAGACCACCCCCTTCCTGCCCGCTCCCCGGCGCGCGGGCACGTGCTGGCGCACACGCCCACCCGCACGCCCCGCCGCCCCGCCCCGCCCCACCCCGGTCCCCGTGCGGGGTCCGCCGGGCCTCCTCTCCCCGATCTTTCGTCCCTCTCCAAGCCCGGGTTCGCCGACGCCCCGGGAGAGTTAAGAATAACTTGCCAGCTTGGGTTAGGAGAGGCGGGCGTGGGAGTGAGGACGAGCCGGGCTTTTGTCTCCTGTTGGGGGGGGGGTCGCTTTGGGTAGGACTTTGCGCGCTTTCCGCATCTGCTGGGGAAACGCAACGGACGCCAGGCCCGACCTTGACCTTCCTTCCTTCAGGTGGATCTCACATCCACCCCTCCATCCTCCGGGTACCTACCCTTCACTGCCAGACAGATTGTTTGGAACAATATGCTTGGATGAGTCCTGGGCAGGGTCAGAGCCAGGCTAGTTCTAAATGCAACCCCCTTCTCCCCCACCCCACCCCTAATCCCCCAAAAATGGAACTGTCGAAGTGCATTTTCTGGACACTTGAGAAATCTGCTCCTTTCTTCTCCTCCAACCCCTGCCTCCCGAAGAAGTCTTCCAAGACGTAGGCCGCTGCCCATAGATCTGGAGACTTTTGCTGTGGCAGATATCCCAGTACACCCATAGGTGAAAGTCAGATTGGATCTCCAGGTATGAAGGAGCCCGAGATCAGGGTCAGCTATCGTCCTCTCCAAAAGTACAGGTGGACAAGTATGGCCTTCGTTGGTTTATTTACTCAGTCATCTGGCCAAGTTGTCCCTCCTCCTCCCCATTCCCCACCCATCAGTCCAACCTGGACTGGACTGGTAGTGACCCTGACAAAGAAAGACCTTTGTCAGAAAAATTCCATCTTGTTTTAATTTCCCAGCTCTTCCGGTGGCATACATCTTTGTTCCATTCTTTCTAAGTAACTACTTTTATTACATGGTCACCTAACCCTTGAAGATTAGGTCTTTTTGCCCCCAGTCATCTAATGCATTCATGATCTTAAGAAACTAAGCAGGGAAGAATTATGAGGAAGCGTTTGGTGAGACAAATAAATAACTGCTGTTAGAGGCTTTAAGGAAGAGAACTATTCGGGTGGAGAGCTGATGAGTTTCCTGGGAGAATTGGAATTGAAGCTTAGAAATCCACCAGGGAAAAATGGAGAATTAGCAGGGGCACCTGAGCACGGGGTCCAGCCAAACCAAAGACAGGGAAAGGGGACAGTGAGGTCGAACACTGGAAAGTTCATCCATCCACTGCCAGAGAGCCTGAGGAAGCTGTGGGAGACTGGCAGGAAGTCAGACAAGTGAGTTTGGCATAATTTGGCAGACAACAGGGACAGAACAAGGTGAAATAGACAGAACGGAACCCAGGCAATCTAGAGTTGTGTACAATACAGAAAAAGACACAAGCTAGTGCAGACGCTGTATCACCCTGCCTTGGTGTGTCCTGGTGTTGCAGACCTGCTTCCAGTCACCTCCACCTAGGAAGTACTCCTTCAGTGTAGAGACAGTGTCTGGCACCACACTGCCCTTTGGAAATCTAATATAAACTACATTACTACTTAAACTTTCTAGGAGTCACATTAAAATACAGTAAAAGAAATAGGTGACATTCATTTTAATACTCTCCTTGAACTCATTGTAGCCCATACATTACTATTTTAATGAGTAATCAATATTTACAATTATTCATGAGAGATTGAAAATTCTTTCTCTTTACACTGAATCCTCAAACCCTGATGTGCATCTTACGTGTATAGCACGTTTCTGTTTGAACCATACAAAAATTAAATGCTCAGTTACCAAAGGTGACTAGGGTTACCAAACTAGGCAGGCAACAGACCTAAAACTGGAGTGCCTGGTATCTGTTGAACGAGTTTAAGTACTGTCTACAATTACTCCTAGCAGGGTCTTTCCTTGTCTTATCTCCACCATAATGGCCAGCAGTTAACATTAAAAGCATTAAAAGTAGGGACACATCGATTGGGAGACTAAGAGATGCACTGATTTGTTCATTTCTGCAGCTGCTCATTTTTCTTTTGAAATTCATTTTCCTTCCATCTCCTTTTAAAGTTCTTGATCTTTTAGCCAAGAACTGGGGAGATGAGCAGCAAAAGAATGCTGACTTAACAAATGTACTCAATGGGATTTCTTTTTGTTTTTGTTTCTATTTTTGTTGTTTAAAGACAGGGTCTCCCTATGTAGTCCTCGTTGCTTCATTCCCCAGAGGACTGGGATCACAGATGTACGCCACCATGCTAGGCTGAGATTTCTCTTTCTGATGACTCTGAAGACCACATCCTAACTCTTTTCTCCCATTTCTCAAGTTAATAACCAATTTTTATCTTCTGCCGCCCCCAAAGACACACACGCACACCTCAACACAGCCTCATCTCTGTAAATTCTTTTCTAATCCCACTCCAGAAAAGCCTGCTGGCACTGAGGCTTGGTTTTTTAATTTTATTTTTTATGTGAAATAAAAGGAAAACCATGAGGGAGGCAACATTCAAAGAGCTTTTGTAAATGGAGTCAATGGTCATTAAGGAAGTAGGACAAAGTGACACATGTCTTCAATTATTGTACTCCTGAGGCTAGGATAGGAGGATCATGAGTCTGAGGCCAGTCCAGGCTATACAGTGAGTTTGAAGCCATCCTAGGCTACATAGCAAGCCCCTGTCTAAATGCCTATACACACACACACACACGCACGTGCGCGCGTATACATACCTATGTAAAACTTCACAACTCAAGTTGTCTGGGAGCAATAACTTCGGGTTACCTAGAGGTAACCTTTGACTGCAGTCAACTAGAAGGATTAAAAAAAATTGCATTATGCACAGCAGTGGAGTGCACTGGCTGCACCAAGCATTGATGAAAGTGAACTATGCAGCTCATGGGTGGAGATGGGAGAGAGGGAATGGGAGATGAGGGAACAGATGACTCCATGCGAAAGGAAACGTACTTATTCCCAGATGTATGTAAAGTTAGCCCCGCTGTATGTCACCTTTAAAACAAAAAAAAAAATATATTGTGTATAGACGTTCAGGATGCATTTCAAAAGAATTCATGTGCTATGGCTATACATAAATATGTATATACTTTCACTCAATATATACAACCTTTTTTCTGTGTATGGGACAGGTCTGGGGCTTAAACTCGGGACCTAGGCGGCTGGCCCTGAGCTTTTTTGCTCAAGACTAGCACTCTACCACTTAAGCTATGGCTCCACTTCTAGCTTTTATTTTTAATTGGAGGTACTAAAAGTCTCATGGACTTTCCTGCCTGGGCTAGCTTCACACCACGATTCTCAGATCTCAGCCTCCTGAGTTGCTAGCATTACAGGCACCAGCACCTGGCAGATATACAGTCTTTATCCTCTGTAGTCACCGTCATGGTCACAAGTCACACCGTCCCTGATCCTTCTGTTCAGCCGTAATCCATATACACACTCCCTTTCCCTACCCTCCTCTGAATACTGACTCATTCAGAGTTCTCTGAACCTGTGCCTCCAGAATGGCCATACCTAAGGCCTCAAATAAAATTCTCTTTTTTACCTTTACCATTTCTGCCTTTGGCAGCACTGGGGTTTGAACAAAGGCCTGTTCTGTGCTCTCAACCCTTGTTTTCTGCATTTGAAGAGCCACATTTAATCAACTGAGACCTAGAGACCTGGAAGAACTTCGCCATGGTTCCAGTCCTTGTTAGGGGCTAGCCTGGCACATGGTGCACTTCTGCAGGCCCAGAACTCTTAATGGTGCCTGGCTCATCATCAATAATCGTATCTGCTGAGTGAACTCAAGATCTCTGTTTCTAGTCTCTTGTTTGCTCGACGTTCCTAAAACATTCCGTATTTCAAATTTCCCAGGAGCCCTTTGTAAAGGATACATTCATAGGGTTGAGAGCCTGTCTGTGCCTGGCAGTAGGGACTAGTTTTCTGGGACAAGATGAGACTGGTTTTCTTGCTTCTTTCTAATCCCTGCTTTTTCTCCCCCATTTGAACAATATTGCTCAAACTCCACCCTTGCACAGTTTACCATAACTACACACTACCTGTACTGTTATTCACATGACCTTTTAAGTTAAGTCAATTCATTCCTCTTCATTTTTTTTTTAACTTGAAGCCATTTCCAAAGAGAACTCTATATCATTACCATAAATGGGAACCCAGTAAGGATGGCCATATACAGCTGGTAACCATAAAAATAAACACAATAAAAACAAAACACTGTTATTCAATTCACGCTGGATTACGCTTGCTTGCTAAAGCCTCCAAGCTCCGCTGGCTAATTGAAGATGAGCCAGTGTGAGAGAAATGCTAAAGGATAGCCAGACCCACGCTGAGATAGTTGTCCCAGTATGTCATCTGAAAGATAGGAATATTTTTAAAACATTTTATTGGATTATAATGTGCATGAAAAAAGTACACATATCATAAACTTGATAAATATTCACAAAGTGATTAGCCAGACCATTTAACAAGCATGCAGACTATGAAAGAAAAGCAGGAATAGCTTGCAGAAGCTCTGTGTGCTTGATGTCAGTACCTCCAACTGCCACAAGGGTAAATACTACTTGTATTAACTTGGATGAATGTTGCCTATTTTGGCAGTCTCTGAGTCTCTCTAATTGTTCTTTTGTCAGCACCCATCACAAAGGTGCGGTTTGCTTATATTCTTGAATGTTGTTGGGGGGTCATTTCTCCTCATTACTGGTACCGTTTCATGAGGTGACTATTTCTAATTCACTGATGCTCATGTAGAGATTTTCCAGTTGCTCATAATTGTCAGCACCGCTGTATGAACTTCCCAGGTCACTAGGCATACACACCTGTTTCTGTTGATTCTACACCTAGAAGTGGAATTTCTGGGTCATAGAGCATGTATATATTTGCTTACAGGGGCATAGCCAAGCAATTTTGCCAAGTGAATGGACAAATTGATACAACTATAGGCAGTATATCAGGTCTCAGCTTGTTCCCTACCCTTGCTACCAGTAGATATTTTCGATCCTTTCTCCTCTGCTTTGTTTTGTCTGTTGTGGAGCTTGAACTCAGGGCCTGAGCACAGTCCCTGAGCTTCTTGTGCTCAAGGCTAGCTAGCGCTCTACCACTTTGAGCCACAGCTCCACTTCTGGTTTTCTGGTGGCTAATTGGAGTAAAGAGTTTCACAGACTTTTCTGCCTGGGCTAGCTTTGAACCATGATCCTCAGATCTCAGCCTCGAGAGTAGCTAGGATTACAGGTAGGAGCCACTAGTAGCCGCCTTCAACTTCTCTGTTATAGAAGATATGTACTTCTAGTTCCTTTGGTTCTATTCTTTAAATTAATGAAGTTTGACATCTTATTATATGATAGGATTAGAATAAAAAGCATTTTTAAGGGAATCACATCACACAATGTTACGCAATGTTAACGTCCTGCCTGTCTGTCTTACCTTGAATCTCTTAGATAACACAAGAAAAAAAAAATCTCAAGTGCACAAGTTGCTGACTTTGATTTTATTTTGATGAGTTTTGTTTGGCTTTCAGCTGGTATGGTTTAAGGAAAGAGGCACAAATGATAAGAGCAGAAAGAGTGTCCTCTAGTCTCTATATTCCTGAGAAACTGGAGGCAGATCAGCACTACCTCCTCCTCAGTTAGGTCTGAAACAGAATGAACAGGGGTGAGGAACCCTGGCTTCAATAAATCAGGCACTTGGTTAGAAACTCCATATTGGAAGACAGAGGAGCATCACCATGGAAATGATGGAGAAAGAAAATGTGCTAAGATCAAGACTTCATGCTTTGGTAGTGATTTTCTTTCCTTTTTTTTCTCATTCTTTATCAATTTTATCATCATATATTAGTTATAAAAGGGTGGTTTTATTATGACATTTTCCACACATGTATACAATGTATCCCCATCAGTCTCACCCCCTCTACCATCCTCCTCTCCTGTCTTAAAACCGCATCAGATTTCATTGTTCTATTTGCATATATGCAAATACATAACTTCAACTATACTCATACACATTCACCGTCTTCCTAGCCCTCCCCACTACCCCATTGGTATCCACTGATACTTACTACCCCATTGAAGCCTGGTTTACCTTCCTGTCATTCTTTTTTTTTCTGTAGTGTGTATAATTGCACTAAGAGATTTCACCATGGTGTAAGTTTTATATATATGCATATGTATATAGAGATGTGTGTAGATGTATATATATCCATCTACACACACACATATATTGTAGTTTGCTCAGAATAGCCCTCTCTATTGATTTTTCTTCCCCCATGCTCCATCCCCTAGCCATCAACAGCTTTTATTGTGATTCCTTACATCACCTACATACCTAATTACAATGTACTTTCAAAATTATTCGCCCACCATCTTCCTTTTACCTTGGCAATTTTCTGAACCAGCTTTGAGTTGCAGCCACTTGGTCTGATGGTCATCTTCATCCTTGTCTTCAGGAAATCATGGCCGGTGCTTCTTCCTAGACTCTAGAATAGACCTCTATATAGTTCTGCTAAACCAGGTAGGATGACTATAAAAGAACCAGATGATAGAGATACAAGAGAGAAAGAATCAGAACACAAGTCTTGGAAGTGACAGGTTAGGAAAGGGGATTTGGAGCCAAGGTACCTTGATTCACATGCAACTTTGAGCCTCAGTTTAGGAGTGATATACTAGTACCTATTTTAGAAAGTTACTGCAAAGAATGAATAAAATAATCAAGGTGAAGTCTTGCTTGGCATTCAACTTTCAAACAAAGATAATTCTTCAATGGTTATTACCTAAGTCACATGAGAAGGAGGCCAAGTCCTTCGCACCTTTCAAGAGTAAAGCACAGAGTTGACAGTTCCTCAGGGCAAGGTCAGGAAAACACTAAGCCCCTCCCTCTAACAGAGATGGGAAGATATCATAATGGAGGGAAGATTCAGGTCACAGCTTGGAAGAGTGGGAATTGTCTTCTAGTGTGCGGTGAGGCTGACCAGGGGCAACTGGATGCACAGAACTTCCAAACAAATGTGTGAACTTCCAGCACAGTGATGCTCAGAGGTCTGGAGGAAACTAGCCTTCTAGAACCTTCTCCCTTCTGTAAGTCAGAGGCTTTAGTAACAGGTAATGAAGTGCAAGAGGAAGAAAGGACCAAAGCCAACAGCAATAAGGCTGTGCAGACACTTCCACAGGTGTTACTCCTTTTTATTCTCATAAGTGTCAAAGCAGGCTCAGGAAGGATAGGTGACCCATCTGGGGTCAGCCAACTTGTATGGTGAAACCTTACATTTCTCCTTCCCCAGAGGAGCCCTTAATTCAAGGCAGGTGCCTTCAGAACACTGTGACACTAACTCAAATTCTCATTTAAGTTGACCAGATGTCCTCAGGGGCTGGATGAAGGAAAAGATGACCTACAGAAGCAATCTTAATGGAGTGAATCATATATATTCTGAAGCCACACTATATGGGCTCAAGTCTTGGCCCAAATTCTAATAGTAGAGATAGCTTCCTTTTTTTTAAAATATATTTTAATTGCTATTATAAAGGTGGTGAACAGAGTTTACAGTTACATAAGTCAGATAATGAGTCCACTTGTTTTTGGACACTCTTCCCTTGCTCTCTCCCAGTTCTTCCTTCCTATCCCCACCTGCAACCTATATAGTTCATTTTCAATACAGCGTCCAATGAGTACCATGGCTGCATTTGTTCACCCTTTGTCCCTCCATTTCTGTGCCTCCCCTTACATCCTCCCAAAGACAGATAAGCAAACAAACAAGACAAAAAGAAAAGACAACAACTATGAAAATAAACTCTTGTTTCCATTCCTGATCAAATCAATAGAACCCACCCAAAACTCACCAAATGGTCAGATTCCAGAGGCACCTTCTCAATCACATGACCATTGTTTTGGTCACATCTCTCAAAAGTTTGTCTTCAAACAACCACTTATCTTAGACTTTTCAGAGCATGGTGATTGGGTTTCAGGAGAAAGTGTCTCCAGACACCAGATAGAAGTTGCAAGGGGTTTTGGAATCAGACATTACCCAGCATCCCATCATCCATGATCTACTCTCAACCCTCCCTAAGGGCAGCCCGTGTTGGAGAAGGTGAGAAATAGCATGTGAGATAGAAGTTATCTCTGGAAAGCACAAAGATGACTACCTCTACACATTCCTCACTACTGAGAACATCTGTATGCAAGCCAGGCCTTTGGAGGAGTCAAGCTGTCACTCCATGTGCCCTCTGCTTCTCAAACTGTTGGCCATGCAAGGGACAAGCATTCGTAGAGGCAGCCCAAGTGAACCATGAAGCAGCATTCTATCTGGTCATAAAAGAGTACTGCGGAGCTCCAAACTCTGAGTACAGGGCTATCTGTTGAGCTTTGGAAAGGTTAAGATCAAGGAGTTGTCAAAGTCTTCAATAAGTTTAGGACCATGAGGCCCACTGCGTGAGAGGATAGGGGTATTGAGACAGAAATGTGTAGGAGTTTTCTGTGAAGAGCCTTTTGATAAGGATCTGAAGTTCTGCAGCTTTCATATGGCAGCCTCTATCACAACTACTCAACTTCACCATTATTGCACAAAAGCAGCCAAGGACAATATCCAAACAAATGAGCATGGCTGTGTTCCAATACCATTTTTATTTAGAACAGATGAGGCCAGAATTGTCCTACAGACTACATTGTGCCACACTTTGCCGTGGAGCCTCCTCCAGGCCAGGTTCTCAACACCTCCCATGGCCAGAAGACATCAGAGATCCAGAAGTATCACCTCGCAACCTGCATCCAGCCCTCCCACTGGAGCATTCCTGTGTGTAACCCAAGGAAGCAGGAGCATGGCTGTGGGGAGAGCCAACTCCATCAAAATCAAGAACTTCACAAGGATTCCCCACTCTCTGGGTCCCTACTGGCTTCCAGTGTCCCTCTGTGAGGTGTTCTGAGTCCCCAGCATCCTGAGAGGACAAGCTTAACCCCACTAGGCAACTGGCTAGGTTTGGACTGACCCTGTTGGTTTATCTTGGACAGGATTGGGTACAAGGAAGGGCGCTCCCTGAGACTTCTGGAAGAAGGAAGGTGAGATAGGCAGCAGAAAGGGGCAAAGCAGATGAGTTGGATGTGAGGGTGCTGAGCAGGACAGAACGGGCCTCCTTGGACAGGGCATACCATCTATAAAGAACTTGAGCTGGGCGGCTGCCTCCATTAGCAGGGCCTGGTCCTTCCTCCCAATCAGCAGGCCTTTCCATCTGTTTGGGACTAATCTATCTGGCACTTTCAGACCCTGCAAACAACAGTCCATCTTATTCCTCTGGGGGAGCGCCTATAACACAGCAACTTCTTCATTCTAAATCTGTCTGCTGTACCCCTCTCCCCAGACCTCACCCAGGAGCTCACACCTGCCACCTTCAGCCCCCTGCAGGCCAGCAGATCCTCCATTGGGGCCTTCATGCTTTGTGCTTGGTATCCCACCCCTCCCCACTTTCTCTCTGTAGGAGTTAACGTGGTCAGGCCCCCACAGATACCTCACCTCCTTGTTACCCCTACTTTCCTTCTCAGGAGGCCACTGAGAAGCAAGCAAAGCTAAACACACAAAAGAGAGGAAATGTTCCAGCCATGGTGTTTCCAAGGCCCCAGCAAAGAAAAATCACCAACTTACCACTCGGCTTGTCTTGTACACCCAAAAGGCATTGATTTCCCCCATTGGTGCATGCATACCCCCCCACACTACACTTATTCACTGCTGAGCTCCTCCTGTAGCCAAACCCTAAGCCACTACAGAGACTTGCTGCAAAGCAGGCTCCAGGATCTGTGTTCTCCCGTTCCTCTGTCTTCAGCTTTTTCTCAAAGAATAGTAGATACTCCTTGCTTTACCTCTCCTTTCTAGGAAATCTCTCACCTCAGTAGAGAGCCATGAAAAGTTGCTGGACATACATTTGATTGCTAAAAAAATTGTTACTAGAGAAGCAGATGCCAGTGGCTCACACCTGTAATCCTAGCTACTCCAGGAGGCTGAGGTCTCAAGATCACAGTTTGAAGCCACCCTAAGCAGGAAAGTCCCTGAGACTCTTATTTCCAATTAACCATCAAAGAGCTAGAAGTGGCACTGTGGCTCAAGTGGTAAAGTACCAACCTGGAGTGAAAAAGCTTTGGGATAGCACCAAGACCCTGAGTTCAAGCACCAGTACTGCAAAAAAAAAATGCTGCTAGGTGGTAGTGAAAAATTAGTTTAAACTACATCTATCCATCCCCCTGCCTGAAAGAAAGATATACAGGCTGTATACCTGTTTGCAGAGAGAGGGTACACAGAGAGGCCTTGCTTCTTAGTTGCTCTACAATTAAGCCACAGTCTCTGTCCTCTAATCGGAAGCCAGTTGGTGAGACTGTCACAGGATTGAGGAAGACAGGAAGGAGATTTGAGAGGTGGGAAGAAATGATTAAATAGTACAGTTTGAAAACTGGGCCATAGGAGCAGTGTGTGGCAAACAATCAGTAACCTCTGCTTGGGTTGGCCTTGAACTGCAATTCTCAGATTTCAACCTCCTCAGAGGCTAGGATTACAGGCCTGGGCTTCTAATTCTTGTCATAGCTTTGAACCATCTTGATTATAATTCATATTTAAACTACAGGAGAAGTTAAATAAAACATTGCAAGCAATAATGTCCCTGAAAGGAAGGGTTTAATGTACTACTCTTCTATCTACACACAGAAACAAAATGCATAACTTGTCAAAGAAAAGATGTCCTTAAACTGGGCTCTAGTGGCTCACGCCTGTAATCCTACCTACTCAGGAGGCTAAAATCTGAGGATTGACATTCAAAGCCAGCTTGGGCAAGAAAGTCTGTGAAACTCTTATCTCCAATAAACTACCAAAAAATAAAAAATAAAAGGCTGGAAATGGTGCTGTGGCTTAAGTGGCAGAGTACTAGCCTTGAACAAAAGAAGCATAAGGACAGTATTTCCACAATAAAAAAACTTATTTAATTAAAAAAAAAGCCCAAGGACAGTGCCCCTGAGTTCAAGCCCAGGACCAGCACAAAAATAAATAAATAAATAGATAGATAATGAAAGGTGTCTCTTGAGAGCTAGGGAATACCTCAGTGGTAGAAAAATCCCAGACATGCTTGAGACGTGCTGGGTTTAATTCCCAGCACCTTAAAGAAAAGATGTGTGTTGGAATATCATCTAAAAATCAGCTTATGCACTGTATGTTAATATATGATGGAGAAAATATTCTTATCTTTTGTCGTGTTTCTGAGGCTCTTCTCTGGAAAATACCTGCTCTACCTTCAAGACATAAGAAGTATTCTAGCAGGGGCCATGGGCAGTATGAAGAGCTCAAGTAGGAAAAGAATTTGGAGTAGGAGCCATGGCTAAGGGCCGAAGCCATTGGGAGATGAAGTTTATTGGTAAAGTGCTTGCCTAGCACTTGCCTAGTTTTCATATGGGATTTAATACCAAGCACCTTCTTAGGTGGGGTGGGGGAGGGGGAAACATGCTTCGGAGAAAAGCATAAAATATAATAAGCATTGGAAGTTTGAAAGCCCATCCATTGCTAAAATATTGTACTTCTCAAGAGAAGAGGAACTTTGCACCAGATCCTGCAAAGATACAACAGAAATAGAAAGATGTACAGACTATTAAAAGAAACAATACACGCCCACATGCAAAACACAAATAAGAGCCTATAGAGAATTGTATCCCCGTTTCTAATTCCACTGGGGCTGTGAATCCAGAGAAGGGACCATGCACCGCTTGAAGAATTGTGGAGAATTCTTCAACCTAAATAGAGGGCTAGGAGCGCCTTTTGGAGGAGGTGTTAGAAATCAGCTGTCTCAGCAAGGACATAGTGGTGCACTTCTGTAATCCTAGCACTCGGGAGGTAGAGGCAAGGGGATTGCTAATTGGAGGGCAGTGTGAACCACATGGTGAACGTGGTGCCACCCTGGGCTATATAATAAGGCCTTGGCTCATAAAGCAAAATCAAAAGGAGAAAGAAATCAGCTATCTTCCTCACTTGTGAGGGCATTTCTGGAATCTCCTTTTTATATCTCCCACATCTCAGCTCCACATTTAACTTGGGTCTCAGCCATGGACAACAGGTGCTATTGGAAACTGCCTTTCTGGAGGCTACTGGTAGCTGGGAGAGTTTGGGGATCATGGGAGACTGTTGAGCTGTGTCTCTGGGTGTCACCCACTGCCCTCTCCTTCTGAGTCCTCTCCACAGCCCTGCTCATCCATAGCCTTCTGGTGTGTGCCTTCTGACATTGCCTCTAGGGAAATTCCTCTTCGAGGCTCTGTAGTATTCTCTTTCCTCTCTACACCAGTCCCTGAGCAACTATTTCTCTTACTTTGTTATAGCTTATCTTGGTGCTTTTTTGCTTCCTCTCTCTCCATTCTCTTTTCTTCCATCATTGTTATCTTTATTAAGACTGATAATTTCCATCTTCCCAGCCTCGCATGCCTTTCTCTTCACCCCTGGATGAAGGCTTCTTTCTGTAACCCCACTCCTTGCTTTCCCAGGAAAGAGCCTTGACTCTCTTAATAGTCAACAGTGGTTGAGAGACTAAAAGATTTTTGTCTTGGGCAGAAGGGGGAGTTAGCAGAGTCACAATGAATCACTACCGCAAGTCAATAGTCACGGTCCCCCCAACACACACCCCTCACACCCCATACCCCACACCACACACCACACCACACCTTGGCTAAGGTACGACAATGAGCATCTTGCCAATACCTTCCAAATTGTGCTCTTGTCCAAGAGCCAGAATGGAGAATCAATCATTATTTCCATCTACATCTTTACAAAATAATAATAAACAAGCCAAAGGCTCAGCCAAGTCAATGACCTCAGTCCCTGCTCTTTGTCCAGCCTCTTGCTCTGTGGACTTTCCATGTATGAAGGGGCATTGGAGTTGTGACACAAAAGAACTAAGAGTTTAAAACAGCAGCAGGAGCACAACCCATTTCAGAGGGAGTTATTCTAGGTTCCAACCCTGGCCCCATCGGGAAACCCATAAGTGATTTTCTTTTTTGAATGTTTAATTTTTGCAACTCACCAAACTGCTTGGAGTCTGTTTCCTCATTTACAAGGAGCATCTTTGTAAGAGTATCTTCCTTTCAGGACTTTTGTCAGGACCGAATGGAAATCGCTCATGAAGGAATCTGACCCCAAACAAGGCCACCATGATGTGTGCCATACCTGACCCTGCATCTTTCTGGGGGGTCACCAGCCTCTCAGGGCAATCTTCTGACTTTTAAAAACTACGACCCAGCCCGTGAAGTGTCAGGTATTATCTGGGACCACTGATGGCTCTTCTTATGAACAATCCCAGGGGTCTCCCAGAGCCACAGCAGGCCCTTGTGTGCAGTCCTTCACCTTGCGAGCGTGTCATCAGCCAGGTGTGCCGTCTGTCACTGCTTGCCCACTCCACTTAGTCCTGGCTGCTGGGAACAGGACCTTCTCTCTGGGGAAAATATTATTGTTTTTCTTGTCACTTGTTTGATCTTCTGGAGTCAATATTTGCAGAGATAAGAGCCGTATGATGTAGCCACACATTGGGGATTGTTTATGACTCTGCCTCCCATCCCCTTGGCTTCTGGGCTCTGCGGAGCCACAGGTGGAGGTGAGTGGGTGCATTTCCAGAGGAGCCAGTTTTGATACTCACCCAACCATCTTGGAAGGCAGTGGTGGACCCCCTGGAGTCACTTAGCTCCTGTCTCCCAAGCTGTGCTCATTGTCTCTAACCTCCACACCAGACAGAAAGCTGCATCCAGGACCCCTGTCCCCATCCCACTCCCAGGCCTCTTCAATATCCCAAATCCCAAGCTTGCCTAATTCTTCTCTATTAGTATCATCCCAGAGAAGTCTTTCTGGAAAAAACACAACTTCCTGTTTCCATGTTACATAAAAATGTTTCTGCCCAGTCCAGAGGGCTGATATCAAATGATCTGGTTAAAATATAAGCTATGAGGAGGATGTGAAATTTCCTTTGAAGTGGCCTGCAGGGGAGGGGTTGAGCAGACAGCATTCTCCCCATCAGCTACTCACTAGTGGGATCAAAGAAAGGCCCAAGTGACACCTGCTTCAGAGAGGCACATTGTGCATGCTGAGCCAAGGAGGATGGAAATGAGCACAGTTGCCAATAAGAGCCTTGAACCCGGAACCCTCTGGCTCTGAGGACATGCAGCATTGTAGCTGAAGCAGACAGTTCTATATATACCTGGGGATTATGTTCGTTTTGGGGGCACTATATCCACTACCTGAAATAATTAATTTATAAAGAGAAGAGCATTATTCTGGCTCACAGTTTTAGAGTTTCTAGTCCGTGATAGGTTGCCTCTGTTGCTTTTGGGTCTGTGGTAAGGCAGCAGCACAATATGGAAGAAGCACATGACAAAACAAAAGCAAAAAGAAGAAGAGATGGGGTCTTTCAATTCCCTTTAAGGCAACACCTCCAATAACCTAAAGCCCTCCCCTTTTCCCCCTTCCTCGTGCTGGGGATTGAACCTAAGGCTTTGTGTAATGCTGGGGAAGCACTAGGCTAGTGACTCCTTAGGAACTAGCTCTTTGGGTTGCCATCACCTCCCAGACATGCAGTCCTTGGAACTAAGCTTTTAATCTATGGGACATTCAATTCCAAGCCATAGCAGGAATAGAAGCAGGAACGGATTAACTCAGGGAAGTGCAAGGAAACTGGCTGACAAAAAACAAGAAGAAACAAGGGGACACAGGAACACGAAAGGGGATAGAAACAAAGAGGCACACCTAGGTGATCCACTATGCACTGATCTTTTAGCAATGTGACTTTTTTCTTCTTCTTTTTGTCCATTGTGGGGCTTGAACTCAGCGCCTGGGCACTGTCCCTGAGAACTGTCACTGTCTCTTTTGCTTAAGGCTAGCACTCTACCACCTGGAATCACAACTCTACTTCCAGTTTTAATTTCACTGAATTCTCAAAAAAGAAAAAAGAAAAGAAAAAGAAAGGAAGAAAGAAAAGAAAAAAAACCCAGCCCTCAAAGCAGCTCCTGTTATCTCCTCTGTTGAGATGAAGAAGGTGAAACTCTGATAAAGTTAAGGTAATGTACCCCAGATCAGGAGCACTCTAAGAACAAACACTAAATGAAATGCTGTTGGCCTTCAGGAGAGAACTTTCCAACAGATCCGTTTTTTGAAGTGTTCTTGGTGTTGCTTTTGTTATCTTGGGTTGTTTTTGAGACGATATCTCATTATGTTACCAAGGCTGATCTTGAAATCTGGAGTTCAAGTGACACTCCCATCTCAGCCTCCCAATGAGCTGGGACTACAGGTATATACCACCGAACTGTAGTAGATAGTAGGATGAACTTATTAGCCTGTATTTTAGGCAGTTGAGGCCTGTTAACTCTGTGTTTACCATTTCCTGGACACTGTCTTTTTTCCCTTGGAGACAAGGAAATCCTCCCACCTCAGTGCATGCTAGGCCCCAGCACAAGCAGACCAAATGAGTCAATACAACCAATCAAGGGTCTGAGATGGACACAAACCTGTCTGAAACATGTGGGAATTTTTGAGACATTCCCTCATCAGCTACATGCCAGGCACAATATTAATGATTTGGAAGAAATCAGTGCCTGGGTAACACCTTCCCCCAACCTTGGTGGAACAACAAAAGAACAGAAAGCAGATTGGTTCTCTCTGTTTCTTCTTTTCTTTTCATCAGCGCTGGAGGTGGAACCCAGGGCATTAGGCATGGTAGGCCTGCACTCTGCTACGGAGCTGTATCCCCAATCTAAAGTTGCTGTACCAGGTTAAAACAAAACAGACTTCCTCATATTGACTCAAGCAGATTGAGTGTTTCTGTCTGTTTTGGTGGTCCTAGAGTTTGAACTCAGGAATTCACATTTTCTAGACAGGTACTCCACTGACTGAACAACACCTCTGGCCCATTGGCAGTAGTTATTTGGGGGCTAGAGTCTTACTTTTTGCCCAGGCTGGCCTGGACCTTGATTGTTCTATTTACCTTGCTTGAGTAGCTGGGATGACAGGTGCACAACACTGTACTGCCTAGCTATTGATTGAGACAGAAGTCTTGTGATTTTTTTTTTTTTTTGGCCTGGGTTGGCTTCAAACCTTGATCCTCCTGATCTCTGCCTCTTGGGTAGCAGGGATTACAGGTATGAGTGACTGGCCCTAGGCTAAACTGGACCCTTCATATTGGTTGCTGCAAATTTCCACTTTTGGGGGGAAACTAGTTGAGTCACTTGGTTCTATCTGGTATTTTGGAAGCTCAGCCCATGAAATAGCAAAAACTTTAAGATCAGCCATTATTATATCTGCAAACAAGGAGTGGGAATAAAAGTCAGGTGCTCAGAAATTCCCAGAATGAGTCAAAGGTCAGCCAAGAACAGAGGACAATAATGTGTGCAAGGTTTAGTCAACTCAATCAAGAAGCAACAGCCAGGTACCAGTGGCGCAGCTACTCAGGAGTCTGAGATCTGAGGATGGCGGTTTAAAGCCAGCCCAGGCAGCACTGTCTGTGATATTTATTGCCAAAAAGCCAGAAGTGGAGCAAAAGAAGCTCAGGGACAGTGCCTAGGCCCTGAGTTCAGCCTCAAGACCAGCACACACACGCGCGCGCGCGCGCACACACACACACACACACACACACACACACACACCTACATACACATCAAAAGAAGAAGGAAAAGGAGAAGGAGGAAGAAGAGGAAAAGGAGAAGGAGGAGGAGGAGGGGGAAGAAAAGGAGAAGGAGGAGGAGGGGGAGGAGTTGAAGGAGGAGAAGGAAGAGGTGGAGAAGGAGGAGGAGGAGGAAGAGGTGGGGGAGGAGGAGGAGGAGGAAGGAAGGAAGGAAAGAAGGGAAGAAGCATCCATGAGGCTGGCATAAGTGGCTGAGATCCAGAGAATACAGGTTCAAAGCCGACCAGGGCAGAAAAGTCCAAGAGACTTCATCTCCAAAATAGCCAGCAAAACATTGGGCTGGAGGCATGGCTCCAGTGGTAGAATCCAGCTAATGAGCTTGAAGCCCTGAATTCAAACCCCAGTATTGACAATAAATAAGTAAATGAAGCATCCTCAAATAATCAAATGTAACAACAGCTATTGTACATGCCCCCTTTTTCCATAATGCCAAGTACTCCCCTGGGCTTGTGCTATGTGGCCATTATTATGTCCATTTCAAAGACAAGAAATGACTGCACTTGCAGGATAATCTTTCCAAACCCAGACAGTCCTCCGAACTGTGATGAAACATTGCTTTACAAATGACCTCTGAACAGGGCTGGGAAGGTGGCTCAGTGGCTCAGTGGTAGAGTGCTTGCCTTGCATGCCTGAGGCCCTGGGTTCGATTCCTCAGCACCACATAAGCAAAAAGAAAAAAGCCAGAAGTGGCGCTGTGGCTCAAGTAGTAGAGCACTAGCCTTGAGCTGACGAGCTGAAGGACAGCGCCCAGGCCCAGAGCTCAGGCCCCACGACTGGAACCAAAAAAAAGGAAAAAAAAAAAGAAGACCAGGCTTCACACACCTACTCCTTAGTTATACAATCTCCATCGAGTTCCTTAACCAATCTGTGCCTATTTCTTCTCCCATAAAATGGAGATCATAATAGCCTCATAGTCATTGTTGTTGTTTTCTTCTCTTCCTCCTCCTTCTCCTCCTTCTTCTCCTCCTCCTTCTCCTTCTCTTTTTCTTCTTTTCCTTCTTCTTTCACGTTTTCTTCAAAAGTAAATTGTCCCATACTGTGCCAGCCACCTATTTCATTCCTAAAATATCAGCAAAACTTAACTCAAATGCCAGGTACCAGCCTCTAGAGTCATACACAGTCTCTCTGGAGAAAAAAGACGCACACATAATGAAAGAGTCAGGAGCAGAAGAAAGCAGAGAGAAAAGTAATGTGTGTGTCCATGGGAGTTAAGAAGGGTAGAAACTGGGGGCCCGGAGCTCATGACTGTAATTATAGATACTCAGGAGGCTGAGATCTAAGGATTGTGATTTGAAGCCAGCCTGAGTAGGAAAGTCTGTGAGACTCTTATCTTCAATAAAACTAAAAAAGCTGGAAGTGGTGCTGTGGCTCAAGTGGTAGAGTGCTTACTTTGAGCAAAAGAAGCTCAGGGACAGTGCCCAGGCCCAGGGTTCAAGTCCCAGGACTGGCAAAAAATAAAAATAAAAAAGAATTAGAAAAATGCTTTTCTTATTTTAACAGCAGACGGTAGATGTGTGTGTGTGTGCGTGTGTGTGTGTGTGTGTGTGTGTGTGTGTGTGTGTATTACTGTGTTACTGGGATTGAACTCAGGACCTCATATTTGCTAGACAAATCTAATCTGCCATTTGAAACCATGTCCCCAATCCTTTAGCTTTTACTTTTTTTTTTTTTTAAGATAGGGTCTCGGGGCTGGGAAGGTGGCTCAGTGGTAGAGCACTTGCATGCCCGAGGCCCTGGGTTCAATTCCTCAGCACTACACAAGCAAAAAGAAAAAAGCCGGAAGTGGCATTGTGGCTCAAGTGGTAGAGCGCTAGCCTTGAGCTGAAGAGCTGAAGGACAGCACCCAGGCCCAGAGGTCAGGCCCCATGACAGGAACAAAAAAAAATTAAAAAAATTAAAAAAAAAAAGATAAGGTCTCTTGCTTTTGCCCAAAGTATCCTTGAACTTCATTCCTCCTATTGGAACCACAAGTATATGCCAGTGTGGCCAGCCTCAAAAATTTTTAGGCAAGAGAATAACCCAATCCCAACATTTTGTGGCACTACCTGGAGTCAAGTGTGACAGGCAGGTTAAAGACAAGAAAAGATGAGCAGCCAAGAAAATTATGAAGACAAGAAAAGACAATAAGACTCCATGAATAACCTAGCTGTGGACCTCCCAAGGTGACTTGGGTGGAAAGCAGCTAACAAGTAAAGGAGGAATGGGTAGCAGGGTCAAGGGAAAATGAGGAGCACTTAACAATTCCAAGGAGAAGAATTAGAGCAAAGGGAAAGGCACACTATGTCATGGGACAGGTTTAAGGAGAGCTGTGTTTTTCCCCTAATAAAGACAGAAAATGTCTGAAGGGAAGGAAGAAAGGCACTCAAGAAGAAACATAATGGACAAGAAAGACCCTACTGGATGGAAAAGATTCCCAGGAAGGGCTCACAGGGCTTGTCTTGTCTTTGCCTTCTGATGCTAAATACAGGGATGCGTTTAGAAACGGTAAGGTTTTCACATAGGCACGGGGTGAGCGGGACTCTAGAACTCACTTCATAAATGCAGCTGGCCCTTACTGTACACTGGCAGGGAGATAGGTGGGACAGGGAGAGTTTGGGGGAGTTGAGTGTTCCCCTATCAGTCTTTAGGAGAAGTACTTAGGACAAGTTGTTTTGAGATTTGGTTCCGAGTTATATGTGAGCAGAGAAGTTAGACAGAAAAGCAGTCCAGCAGTGAAGGACCCTCAGGTGCTTCTGCTTTTGGAAAGATGAGGGAGTCAGGGCATTTCTCCACCAGCTCCCCTCAGTTACTGGATTGGGGCAGGTTCTGAGCAGCTTGAAAAACGCATTCGTGTACAATGCCTCCTATGCCAGAAACGTAAATATAGCTGGTCTGGTAACCAGGAACAGACTTTCAGAATCACGCCTGGGAAGGACAGAAGCTCAAGATACAGGGATACAACTCTGAGAGCATCTGCTAGAGATAAAAACTTGGGTTGAAAAAAAAAAAAAGATCTGTAATCCCAGCATTCAGGAGGCTAAAACAAGAGGATTACACGTTGGAGGCCATAGCAAGACACTCTCAAAAAAAATCAGCAGATATTGTTTTCAATAGATAAGATGAGGTGTGTCACAATGGTTCCTCCAGAAAAAAAATACACACACACACACACACACACACACACACACACACACACACACACACACATATAGATGGAGTCCTTAGCAAGAGTGATTAAAAGACTTGACTTAGGGTCTGCTGAGATTCCAGAAACACTGTGCCAATTGAGAGACAAGAGGGGATACATATGGTTAGAGTGAGCTACGACGAGGCACGGGCCAAAAGGAACAGAGCAGAATGCCAGTGGGTGAAAACACCTCTGCAGTGGGTGGGCTGTAGTAACACCTGGATAAGATATGGAGCATGAAAGTAAAGGCTGCTATGACTGAGAGAGCCAGAATTGCAGATGAATTCATTTAACTACGAGGAATTAGAAGGAATAAGGCCTGACTAGAAAGTTTTCATGCAAGGTATCTACCACTGTCTCAGTCTGCTTTCTCTTGGTGTAGGTTTTAGCCAACACCAAAGGCCAAATGAAGAGAGGGAGGGAAGCAGGAAGGTAAAGAGGGTGTGATAGAGCATGGGTGGCGTTGGAGCAGCTGCCTGGTGGGTGACTGGGGCCTTATGTGAAGTGTTCAGATGCATGACTAGTCAGTGTAGCAGCGAGACAAGCAGAGAGTGAGACAATCTGGTGGAGAGGGTACCTGTGGTGATATCTCCAAGCTATGCTTACAAAGAGCACAGGTTTCTCTTCAATTTAGGGAGTTGATTAGGGGAGGTATTAGAGATCTTGGAGAGAAAGCTAATGCCCACTTCAAACTTTTCAACCATCCTGCTTTGTTTGAGGCTGTCATAGATCAAAGCAATAAATGGATTCTGGATGTGGATGTTGCAGAAGTGATATGTGGAGGAAATCTTTGGTTTTTAATCATTTAGGCCTAAGGAATAAGAATGTGTTTTTGTTAGACACACTGAAGGTGAAGTTCATGCTTTTGGAGAAATTCATTTAAAGCCCCTGAGTCCTGAATGCTGACCTGCTCATTTTCACAACCTGAAGAAGCCCACCTGCCTTTCTCCACCACTTCCCACCTGCTTAGGACATCACGACCAATAGGAGGCTCACTGTCACAGATTATCTCTTGCTGGGAAGGAGCAAGGGTTAGGGATGGGGTAGAAGAAGAAGAAGGAATTTCCCAGGTGAAACCTCACCATAGTCACACTTACACAGGCAGCATTTTTAGAAAACCCTTTGTGTTGAAAACCCAGCCACCAAAGGTAGAAGGTGACAAGAGACAGAAACACACACACACACACACACACACACACACACACGAATAAAATGAGGATTGTACAAGTTACAATGTATTAGAGACTCAATGCAGAAATGTGTCTTTGGCAACGGCAAGACAGGAGAACCCTGCACCCCATCACAGGATGCAAAGATCAATCGGAATGTGCCTGGGTTTTCTCAAAAAGCTATTAACATGTCAAATGTCACTTAAGAAAAAGTCCAGGCATAACACAAAAAAACACTATTTTAACTTTGTTTGCCCTGTAGGATTTAGAGTGCCAGGGTCACCTGGTGGGCAAGATGGAGATTGTCACCAAAATGGCTGTTCAAGTTGGATCAATGCCTGACATATGTGTATGCTATTAGTCTACTTGCCTGTGACCTCTGTAACATTTGTGGAGTGAGTAAGCCAAATCCAAAATAAAGACTATCACAACTTTTCTTTCTCTCTCTCTTTCTCCCCTCCCTTCCCCCTTTCTCAATCCTCTCTCTTTGCAATGAATTTTGCATTATTAGAGAAACTCATATTCCATTTACTTCCATGGTGCTTATTGGTTGGTTGGTACCAGGGTTTGAACTAAGAATCATGTACTCACAAGGCTTGCTTGCTCAGTTGGTGCTTTATCACTTGAGCTATGCCCGCAGCCTGATATTTTGCTGATAATTTTAGAAATAAAGTCTTATGAACTTTTCTGTCCTGGCTGGCTTTGAACTGCAATTCTCTAGATCTCAGCCTCTTGAGTAGCTAGAATTTCAGGAGTGAACCACCTTTGCACCTGGCTGAGCTATCTTTTTTTGAGGAAAGATAAGTGAACTTGTACACCATAAATAAGACTTTCTTACTTTCCAAGAAGGAAGAACTGAAATACTGTTTGATGTATATCAATAGAAAATGCAAACTCTGCTTTCTGAGCAAGATGCGAAGAAAAAGTCATTCTTTAACATTTCTTGAGATAAGACTTCAAGAAAGAGCTGCTTAATATGGGTAACTAATTTCAGCCAAGTTTCTAGGGCTTGACAAAGTCAAAAAGATAGTCTAATCAACAAATGGTACAAAGAAAACTAATATCCACATGGAAATATATGAAGTTAGATCTTACCTTATACCCTGTACAAAAACTCAATTAAAAAAAAAAAGGCCAGGTACTGGTGGCTCATGCCTATAATCCTTACTATTCAGGAAGATGAGATCTGAGGATCGTGGTTCAAAGTCAGCCTGGGCAGGAAAAGTCTGTGAGACTCTTATCTCCACTAAACCACCATAAAATAAACCACCGAAAGTGGCACTGTGGCTCAAGTGGTAGAGTGCTCACCTTAGCACCTAGACCCAGAGTTCAAGCCCCACCACCGACCAAAAAATAAATAAATAAATAAGAATACAGCAGCTGACAAGATACTGAATAGCGGACAATGAAAGATGGTGTCACTGAGAGATGGGAAATAAACGAAAATTAAAAAAAGAAAAAAGATCTAATCATAAAAGCTATAAAATGCGTGCACAAATGTGTACGTGTGTTGGTCAAAATATTTTTATTTTGTTTCTTTAAGTAATTTCAAAAATTATCCTTAAATAGTTGAATAAAGAGGCTTCACTTCAATATGTCAACTTAAATATACCATGCATCTCGATCAGTGTCACTCTATCCATCCTTCATCTGTCCCAACCCCTCTCATCCTAAATTTCCTAGTTCCAGTTTCACAGGAACTAGGAAATGTACCAATAGCACATCTGATACTATGTACCAATGTACATTAGTACTCTGACTGTATTCACTCACTGCTTATCTCTCTGTTCATCTGAACACTCAAATCCATGCCTGAGACAGACATGTTTAGCTTCCCAATATTCTGTTAGACTGTTAATTGTTCGAAGGAGTTACACCAAGAAAACTCATCCCTGTGTTTACTATAGTCAGTTTGATAATATATATATATATATATATATATTATATATGCATATGGGCCCTGTTTGTTTTCAGGTATATTTATAACTTAGATCTAACTTCCATCTATTAGAGAAAATATGTGTCCTTTGTCTCTCTGAGCCAAATCTATTTCACTCAAGATATATATATATATATATATATATATATATATATACATATGTATGTATATATATATATCAGATTTACTAAACCTATAAAACTTTTAGAAGAAAATAGAGGGGAAAATCTTCATGATACTAGATTTGAAGATAATTTGTTAAGTACGACACTAAAAGCAATTAAAAAATTAGGTTAAAGTAGATTTCATCAAGATTAAGGGCTCAGTTGGGTGCTAGTAGCTCATGCCTATAATTCTAGCTACTCAGGAGGCTGAGATCTGAGGATTGTGGTTTGAAGCCAGCCCAGGAAAGAAAATTCATGAGACTATTATTTCCAATAAACTACTCAGAGAAAAGCTGGAAGTGATGCTGTGGCTCAAGTGGTAGAGCACTAGCCAGACAATGTTCAGGCACTGGGCACTGTTTAAACTGCAGAACTGGCACACACACACACACACACACACACACACACACTAAGGGAACTTGCCTAGCAAGCAATAGGTCCTAAATTCAAACCTCCGTACAGCCAAAAATAAAAATTTATGCACCAAAGAACACTACAAAGAAAGTAAAAAGACATGGTTTAAATGTCATTTGTCCTTTCTAAAACATATGTAGAAATTTGACCCCCAATGAAAGAGTGATCAGAAGTAAAGGGACTTAAAGAAGAAATTGGTGCATTAAGATAGACAGTTTCCTCACAGAAGTGGGTTAGTTACTAGGAGAGCAGATTATCATAAAACCAGCCTGACTGTCATCTGTTGCCTTTCCATATGCACTGCTCTCTGCCTTTTCTCTTTTCTGCCAGGCAATAGAACAGCACAAGGCCCTCACCAGACACAACCATCTGCTTATGGACATCCAGCCTCCAGAACTATACATCAAAACAAACTTCTTCTCATTAAAATTACCTTGCCTCCACTATTTTGCTTTAATGAGAGAAAACGGACCAGAAGAGGATGGGAGAAAACAAAGTTAGTATCTACATTTAATAAAAAAAACTCCTATACCTCCAACAAAAACACTCCCAAACAACTCATTGAAAAAATAGCCAAATGTTTTTGTAATTTCTAGCAACTCAGGAAGCTGAGATCTGGAGGATCACTGTTCAAAGTTAACTCAGGCAGAAAAGTCTATGAGATTTCCAACGTCAATTAACTAGCAAAAAGCCAGGCTGCAGGCATGGTTCCAGTGGTAGAGCACCAGACAAGAAAAAGTAAGCCAAGTGAGAGCAAGGCCTTTGAGTTCAAAGGGGGGAAAAAGTAAAATGCCAAATTTTATGCATATTATAGTACAATACGTGGCAGAAAAGACATTTAATTGTTGTCAGAGGAATGAATAATCATATAGAAATGGGCTACAGAGGAGACACAGTAGCCATTCTTTCGTCTCAAGAGAGGAAGATAGTCTTCAGAAAGGCAGCACCTGTAAGAGTTCCTTCAGAGTAAGCTAAAGCATGTATGGCCCTGAGCATGCTTGGGAAAGTGACCAGGCACTGGGTAGATTTAGCTTAGAAAAAGAACAACTTGCTGGGTGCTAGTGGTTCACACCTGTAATCCCAGATACTCAGTAGCCTAGATCTGAGGATCGCAGTTCAAAGCCAGCCCATGCAGGAAAGTTCCTGAGATTCTTATTTCCAAATAACCACCTGAAAACCAGAAGTAGAGCTATAGCTCAAAGTGGTAGAGTGCTAGCCTTGAGTAAAAAAAGCTCAGAGACAGCACTAGGCCCTGAGTTCAAGCTCTGCAACTGAAAACAAAACAAAAAAAAAAAAAACTCCAAAACTTTATGTTGTGTTCTAGAAGGGAGTGGTGGGAAAATGTGGGGAGCAGAAGGGGCTGAGTTGAGTTCCTGGAGATATTCATTAGAGAGTTTTTTTGTTGTTGTTTTTGTTTTTAGGCAAGTAATTTGAAGGGAACATCAAGCCCTGATTTTAATTTTAAGATGTCTTCACTACTCCACAATATGTAGTACCCTCCAGATAGAGACATGCCTTGCTCCTTTACCTCTTGGCAAAACTTCCTATGGCCCTCGGGTGACTTTCTTCAGCTGGCTGTGCTCAAATTCCAAAGGCCACTGCTATGCTTGAGACTTGGCTTTGCATAGCCCCAGCTCTAGCTTAGGAAGTCACTCCCAGGCAGGGGCAGGACTAAGAACAAGTATTTCCTTTAGTAGTCTTTAATGCCAGCAAGTTAATATCTTTTGGACTGAGGGACTTATCGTCTAGGATAACTTGGGCTGAGAAATTCCATAGCTGGGGTGAATTTAATGAAAAAAAAAAGTGTGATCCTGCCTTCTTGGCAGGTGGAGATGAGGGTAGGGTTGAGTTGGAGGCCTGCCTAGGGGCTAAAGAAACTCTAGACATTACATTTCAACCAATGGCTGGGCATAGAGGTACAGGGGAAGTACAAAGGTTGTGGGCAGTGGTGTGCGACTATCACCTTTGACAATGCGGAGAAGCAAAAATATAAGGATCATAGCCCTGACAGGCCTAAAGTGAAACTCTACCTTAAAAATAACTCACATAAAAAAGGGCTGGAAGCTTGGCTCAAGTAGTAGAATGTCTCTCTAGCAAGTGAGAGGCCTTGAGTTCAATCCTTAATACCACCATTAAAAAAAATAATAAAAACATAAAGAGAAACCTCAATGATATCCAATGTGAAGGGAGGTGAGAACTTCTTTCCTTCTGTTGATTTGCTGGTGGCGCATAAAACCCTCACTAGCCAAAGTACTCTCCATGGCCCGCCCCTTCCCCCCCACCAATGGAAAAATGGCACATTTGTTCCCCTAGGAAACTTTGTGGGACTATGGCCCTTGGCATAGTCACCATTACCATGAGTTGAATGAATAATGGTCCAATAAAAGAATAAAGAAGTGAAAGAATGACCCAGCCCAGCTCATGTTTTACTGATAAAAGTAGTAAAATGAAGGACAAACTGGACTGGATTGTTATAATATTGTAACTGTTGTTTAACCTTGTGAAGACACTTTGTTTAGCTGAGATAAAGGGTGTACTTAGATTGGTAATAAACAAATAAATGAGCAAAGAAATAATGTCTTGCATTTGAGTGATTTATAGTTCACAAGGCTATTTGCCACATATTTTTTTCCATAGAAGCTTGTAAACCCCTCAGGCACAGGCATGACAAACATGACTTTCTCCTTTTGATGAATAATGAAACCGCAATTTAAATAACTGAAAGAACCACAATCACATTGCTCAAAGTGGCAGAGACCAGATTTCACCAGGGTTTGATTCCCTAAGGCTCTGCCTGACCTATGTTTCTCCCTGAAGGGGTGGGGTGATCACGCTTTGGAAAAAATAATTCCATCCTTATGTTCAGCCTGGTCCATTCTGTGGAGAGACTTCTTTCTCTTTCCAGGTGTCTTGGTTTTGGTCTTGTTATATGCATGTTTTAAATTTTGTACAAATCATTCCATGACACCCTATAATGTGTAACACAAGAATTGGTGTTTTGCTGGGCACCAGTGGCTTACGGCTGTACTTCTAGCTATTCAGGAGGGTAAGATCTGAGCATTGCAGTTAGAAAATAGCCTGGTCAGGAAAGTCTGTCAGACTCTTAACTCCAATTATTTTTTTAAATTGATAGTGGAGTTGTGGCTCAAATGGTAGAGTGCTAGCCTTGAGCACAAGAGCTCAGGGACAGTGCCCAGGCCATGAGTTCAAGCCCTAGGACCCACATGCACACACACAAAAAGATTCACATCTTCTCCCACAAACATGCATTCACTGGAACCACAAACCTTCAGGGTATGGATAGGATTGGGGGAAATGGAGGAAAAAGTTGGAAAAGGTAACATTGATCAGGATGCACAGAACTAAAGAACTGATTCGTTGAACTGCAACCTCTTTGTACAACTACTTAAGGATAATAAAATAGTAAAACTAAATTTTAAAAAATGATTGTATTTCTTATGGACATTATATTGTCTTTGTGGTCATCTATTCCCTGCCATCTGTGTCTTTGTTCCTTTCTCTGACACTGAACATCCCTTCCTGAATTTAAGCATTTTCGTCTGGCCAGGTGTTGCTTTACTAGCTTTGCAGCTCTGGTCTCCTTCCCTCTACTTTTTCCCCAGGGCCACAGAGTTGCTTCTTGGAACCAACTGTCTATCGATTCTTTCTTTCCAGAGCTTTGGCCAATGGGCCCTAGAAAGCTCAGACAGTGGTTCTCAAAGAGCCCAGGCTGGCAGCCATCACTACCTCTCTGGGCTTTAGGTAAATTCCATAGGGATCCACAGCACAAGCACTTCATGAGTCAGCTCTGCCCCATGCTCACACACAATGCATGCACAGCATGCTCCTGTGTCTCGTGGCTCCCTATTCTTGTGGTTTTTGCTCTCTTGTTAAGACTTTGTTTCTCTGTCCTCTTTTTTATTTTCATTTTTAAATTGGCTGCCTGCTTTTCCAGGAAGCTTTTACAGCTTCCATACACCTGTCTGCCAACCTTTTCACTCTGCTCCTGACCCAGATCTCTCTGTAATCTTTCCTTCACCCTCTCACATCTCCTCTGAATCTATCCCCTGAGCCTTCTGACGCTGTTTGCTCTCACAGTATGCTGGGTGCAAGATGGAGCTTCAGAAGATTTCTGAGCTGGGTGTTGCTCACCTGGAGACCCTGTGGTCTAGCACTGAGTTTCTGGGAAAGCTGCGACCACCCACGTGAAATGCTAGGGATCTGGGACTTCTCTAAGGGACCCTTAGATTCTCAGACACAGTGACTCCAGCCTCCTCATTTTATAGATGGCCAAACAGGCCTAGAGCAAGTAGATGGACTTGAGAGGAAAGCTGATTTCACAGCTTCTGCCATTTGCACTTGGCCATATTTCTGTGGATTCTCCTCTCCTTGAGGCTTTCTGAGATACGTTTCCTGTCCCCCAGACTTTTCCCTTGCTTCTTCACATGAGTGCACACAGCACATACAGGATGCTCCAATATGCCTGCATGATGCTCAAGCTCATTATGCAACTTGTAGAGCCCAGAGCAAAATGGGAAGTGAGATTCAGCTGGAGGTAGGGAAAGTAGTTGGTAACTCTTTTCTATGAGAATACTACTGCCCAGGCCCTTGGTGAACAGGCATTCCACCAGCAATTGCAATTGTGGTGTCAAGCCCTGGGACTCTGGTGGGTGAAAGGCCCACACTTCTGTCCACTGAACAAGTTGTGACACTGCAAATCTGGGAAGGGATAGCCACACCTTGCCCCAAGTGAGACATCTTGGGAACCATGCCCAGCTCAATCCCTGTCTGTGCCTGCTCCTAAGCCAGAAATTAGCATCAGAACATAACTCACTAATACTAGTGAGCACAAGAGGGCTGTCATTGTGGGGTGGGGATGGGAGGAGAGACCAGACCCAGACTGGGGGCCAGGATCAGAGTTGAATGCAGACAACTCTGCCTTCAGGAAGATAGTGGAAGGTGGACCATGGATGAGCAATCTTCTATGCATGCTCCACTGCCTCATCCAGCATGATGTACAGACACAGACAAGATAAAGTTGCTGGGAAAGATTTAATGTGTGTTAAGTAGTAAGCAATGATTGCATTAGTCTGCTTGGGCTGCTATAACAAATAGCACAGGGTAGGAATTTAAGTGATGGGAATTTTTATTTTATTTTATTTTTTTTATCGGTCGTGGGGCCTGAACTCTGGGCCTGAGTGCTGTCTCTCAGCTCTTCAGCTCAAGGCGAGCGCTCTACCACTTGAGCTACAGCACCACTTCCGGTTTTCTGGTGGTTTATTGGAGATAGGAGTCTCATGGTCTCTCCTGCCCGGGCTGGCTTTGAACCGCGATCCTCAGATCTCAGCCTCCTGAGCAGCTAGGATTACAGGCGTGAGCCACCAGCGCCCGGCTGGAATTTTTATTTTTATTTATTTATTTGTTTCTGCCAGTCTTGGGACTTGCATAGCAAGACTCTGCTTCAATAAGCCAAAAAATTGCTTTTAAATGATTTATTTTTTTTTAAAAGAGAGTGTGAAGACACAGGCTAAAGAGAGACATCTATAGCCAAGGAGATGAACCTCACCAATCCTGAGCCTGAGCTAGAGGATGGCTCAAGTGGTAAAGTGCCTGCCTAGCAAGTGAAAGTTCAAGCTCCAGCACTTCCAAAAACTGACAGAGCAACAAAACTAACAAATAAAAACCACCAATGTGGCTCACATAATATTTTATATATATGCATAAGCATGCATATATATATATATATATATATATATATATATAAAGTACAGTGTTTGCTAGACAAGCACTCTTATTATTTGAACCATGACCTCAGTGCTCTTTCTTTCCTTGTTTCTTTTTTTTTCCTTTGTCAGTCATGGGGCTTGAACTCTGGGTACTGTCCCTCAGCTCTTCAGCTCAAGGCAAGTGCTCTACCACTCGCGCCACAGCATCACTTCCGGTTTTCTGGTGGTTTATTGGAGATAAGAGTCTCGTGGTCTTTCCTGCTCTGGCTGGCTTTGATTACAGATGTGAGCCACCAGCGCCCAGCCACATCTCTTCTTATATGAACTGGTTTGAAGACAATGTTCACACACAGCCCTTGCCCTTCTTTGGGGAAACAGAGGTGCCATCTGAAATAGATTTAAGGGTCCAGAAGAGTGGCCCAGCTATCTCTATTCACACAGGAAGATGTGGAAGCAGTTTTGATATACTGGAGTGAGTTAATCATTCTCCTTGCTTCTTGTGCCTGAAACAAATGTCTTCAGTCTCAGACTGGTAGACTGCCAGCCCCCACTTATGTCCAGGTCTTACCTCTCCCCTCAGCATGCCTCCACCCTCCCCTGGTCCCTCCCTGTGTGTCTCTGTGAACAAGACCCAGCAAGTCCTTCTGAGCCCACTGCTTCATTCCTGAAGAGAATAAACAGCTCCCGCCCTGGCCTGCCCAGTGGAATTTCCAGCGCTCTTTTCGGCAGTCCTGACCCTTTGCACCTGAGACCTTTTCCAAACTAAATCCCCTTTCTCTGCATCTGAGGCTCAGGCCACATTCCTGGCTTCTGAAAACTTGCATGACTATAGTACTGTCTCTGACTGATAGGGTCCCCAGGCCTCCCTTTCCTCCCTGCCCCTGAGCTGCTGTGCTCTCCTTTTTGAAGGGAAGCTCCAGAGAGGGGCTTTCCTTAGCAAGGCCCATTTCTCATGAGCTGTTTTCTGGGGTACCACCCTAGAGACTGGAACAACCTATGGATTGATGCAGAAATCAAGCTGTATGTCTGGAAACCTGCTTCTGCTTCTGTTCTATCAATAATGCTGGGTGAGTTGCTTCCCTCTGGAGAGCCTCAGTTTTCCTATTTACAAAATGGGATGGTGTGTCAGGCTAGATAAGGCCCCGGTCTATGCTGAGCACATCCCAATCTCTAGAAACTGTAAATGTTACCTTATTAGGGTGGAGTCTTTACAGATATGATTAAGGATCTTGAGATGAAGAGATTATCTTGATGAATCTTAAATGTCATCACAAATATCCTTTCAGGAGACTACAGATACACAGATAAGAGCAGTGATCCCAAAAGTGGAGACTGGGGTGACTGGCTACAAGTAGCTACCAGCATCTGCAGGAGGTGAGAACTGATTCTCCCGTAGGTCCTTACAACTTTCTGCTGAGTCTGAGCAAGGCTCTGCTGCTTGAGGCTGAATTGTCTCCACCCCAGATTCATATGTTGAAGTCCCAACCCTCATACCTCAGAATATAGCCATACTAGGAGAAAAGGCCGTTGAGAGGTGAATCAAGTCAAAGTGAGACTCACTGGGAGTAGCTCTAAGCCAGTCCTTATAAGGAGAAGAAGAGACACCAGGGATCTAGTGCACCGACCAAGGCCATGTGAGGTCAAAACACTGAGAAAGCAGCTGCCTACAGTCCAAGAAAAGAGGCCTTGGAAAAAGCTAACCCTGCTGCCACCTTGGTCTTGGATGTCCAGCCAAAGGAATTTCTGCTGTTTAAGTCATACAGCCTGTGGCTCTGTGTTACAGCAACCCTCACAAATAAATGTTATCTACCAACACTGTGATTTCAATCCTGTGATGTTGATTCCAGACCTCTGGCCTACAGACTAGAAGAAAGCCGACTTCTGTTGTTTCAAGAAACCCAGCTAGTGGCACTTTGCTATGCCAGCTAATACATGGGATGATATCTATATCTATCATAGACTCTGTCAAGATCAAACGTCATAGATAAATTTGGGGTAGGGGCATTTATTTATTCTTTTTTTTTTGCCAGTCCTGGGGCTCAAACTCCGGGCCTGGGTATGGTCCCTGAGCTTCTTTTTGCTAAAGGCTACCACTCTACCACTTGAGCCCCAAGAGTGCCACTTCTGGCTTTTTCTGTTTATATGGTATTGAGGAATCAAACCCAGGGCTTCATGCATGCTAGGCAAGCAGTCTACTACAAAGCTACATTTCCAGCCCATCATCTTTGGTGCTTTTATTCTGTCCTCTCACTCCAGCGTCCTTTAATGAGCTCCATCTGCAAAGAGCCACTGAAAGCTAACAGTTGTGTTTATAGATCTGTATCAACACTTCACAATGGCTATAGCTAACATTGTAGAGTACTCATTCTATACCAGTTCTTATGCTAAATGCTCTACCTAAATTATGTCATTTAATTCTATGAGAATACCTTTAGTATGGATATTACTATCCAGCCTTACATCTAGGGAAACTGAGGCACAAGAGATGAAAGGGTTTGTGCAAGGACATGACAGAGCTAGAAGACAAATCCAAGATGTTGGTATTCAATCCCACTTTTAATCCCCCAAATAAACCCTAGGAGAGAGCGAATCCACCTTTTATTAGTTAACTTTAGCTTTCCACTGTGTGTTGAGCAGAGTTTGTAGTCGATAGATGGATGGATGCATGCATACATGCAGGGATGGCAGTTTCTGCATTCCAAAGTAAAATCAAGACAATGATCTTCAGAACTCTTTTATCTGGCTTCTCCAGCTTGGCTCTGGTGTTGTTGCTGCTACTTCAGTTCTAACCTACCCACCACACAGTCTCCATACTCTACCTTTTTGATGCTAGAGCAGGAAGAATCTGAGTTGAACCAGCAGCCTCTGATACCCTTTGCCTTTCACCCACTCACCAGTGGCTTGTCTCCTCCACTCAGCACCCATCACTCACCCTTGTGAATAGAAGAAACGGAAATACTTAGGCACCTCGTGAGAGAAGGATGTACCCAACGAGATGATGGGAATTGTGAGGGGCCTTGGACAAGCTGGGAAACAAGTCTAGAGATGTTAACACACTTGCCAAAAGTAAAAAAAAAAAAAGGAGGGGTGGTATTTTTAACTCTTAATCCTATGCACTTTGACTGGGGGCATGGCTCAAGTTGTAGAATGCTTTGAGTTAAAAAAAAAAAAAGCTGAAAGCTGGGTGCTCATAGCTTATATCTGTAATCCTAACTACTCAGGAAACAGATCTGAGGATTGTGTTTCAAAGCCAACCTGGGCAGGAAACTCTGTGAGACTCTTATTTCCAATAAACTACTTTAAATTAAAAAAAGTGGCACTGTGGCTCAAATGGTAGATGCTTACCTTCAGCAAAAGAAGCTCAGGAACAGTGCCCACACCCAGAGTTCAAGTCCCATGACCAGCAAAAAGAAGGGAAAAAAAGCTTAATGAGAGGACAAGGCTCTAAGGTCAAGAACCAGTACTGGCAGGCAACAATGGCACTCTCCAGTAATCATAGCGACTCAGGAGAATAACATCTGAAAGGGTTATGGTTCAAAGTTAGCCTGGACAGAAAAGTCTGTCTCCAATTAACCATTAAAAAAGCTGCACTTGGAAGTGGATATATGGCTCAAGTGGGAAAATGTCATCCTTGAGCAGAAAAAGCCAAGCAAGAGCATTCTTGAGCCTGAGTTCAAGCCCCAGTACCAGCACATACACAAAAACAATCCAACAAAAGCAAGAATACCATAAATAAATAAATAGATAAATCCAGTGTTCTTTCCAATACCCTAAGCAAGAAAAGAACCCAATCTAAATAGAGAAAATGAGGCTTCAGGAACTCTAACAACTCTTATTAGTTGTATGCTCTTAGTCATGTTATATAAATTACCTAAGCTGGAGTTCCATTATCAGTACAAAGATATAAGACTATGTACCCAACCCCTAGTCAGGCTCTACTAGGCCATATAGAACTCCATCATGAACAAATTGCTTGGGAGAAAAGACTAGAATCTAGAACTACATGTTTCAGAAATTGATGAGAGCTGACCTTGTCTCACCTCATTAGACTCATTAGACTCTTCCTGGGAAGAGGGTATGTGTGATTCTCTATCCATAATAATGAAGGGTTTCCACGAGAGATGGCTGACAAGCCTCTAGATCTGAATCAGAAAAATAAAAGACAAGTAGAGGCTAATCTGAAATACTCCCCTCCCCCACTGAGTAAAACCCCATCACATCTCTTAGGAATTAGGAAAACATGTACCTGGCAATTATATTCTAACGTATTCAGTTGTCCCTCCCTTGGGATGGAGGCCTAATCACTATGGAAAATAATCTCTTTACCAAAGTGTGTATTACATAACTTAACCCTTACTAGAAATGTTCCCCTATGCACTTTTGTCTACAAAGTATTTTAAAGCACATCTGAATAGAGTAAAACAATGCTTCAAGTAGAGGTCTACAGTTACATTTTCATTGAACGTACAACAAGCCAACCATGTGTGTGTCATAATCCTAGGTTTCAGAGGTTAGGATTCCCAACCATGGCACTGTGGATACTTTGGTCAGAATTCTTTGTTTTAGAGGTTGTCCTAGGCACTGCCTGTGTATTGTAGGATGTTTGGACCACGCTTGTTTGTACCTAGTAATGCCAATAGTTTCTTATTTCCAAGTTATGACAATATACAAAATGCTACAGATACAAGCAAAAGTCCATTTGGGGCCTAGCTGAAAGCCATTATTCCAGAAAGATGGTCATGGCCCATCTGAAATTAAGTATTTTATGGTAATTTTTTTTGCCAGTCCTGGGGTTTGAACTCAGGGCCTAGGCACTACCCTGAGTTTTGTTGTTGTTGTTTTTTTGCTGAAGTCTACCACTTTACCACTTGAGCCACAGCACCACTTCCAGCTTTTCCTGTTTATGTGGTATTGAAGAATCAAACCCAGGGTTTCATGCATGCTAGACAAGCACTCTACCACTAAGCCACATTCCCAGCCCCTTTATAGTAATTTCTGTTGACAACGCTATCTATCTATCTACCTATAAAATCGGATACACAAAATGTACATACCTTTAAAGGCTATTTTCAAAGTTGGTTTCTGGAATGTGATACACAGTGAATATTTTCTGACATATATGATGGCATTTCAGAATGGATCCATTATGCTCTTGATTTCTTCTTTTACAATGGTGATTTCCAGTTTGGCATGCCCATAATCCCAGGTAGAGGCAGAAGGATTGCAATTGGGAGGCCAGCCTGAATTACAGAGATGTCTTGAAAATAAAAAAGAGAGGCTAGCGGTGTAGCTCAATTGATAGAATACTTGCTTAGCATACACAAGGCCCTAGATTTAATTTCCAGTACCATAAAAATGAAGGAAAATAATAAAAATAAAATGAGATTTTTTAATGGTGTTTTTCCATGACATGTCACCTTCTGATGAAGTGTTTGCCATTATTCAATTTTTGTTCAGGAAAAAAAGTTCCCAATGAAGAAATTCCTGACCAACTTGTTAAAGTTTATGGAGAATGTTTTAAGTCTGCAATGTGTACAAAAACAGAGTAGGAAGCTTGGGGAAGAGTAAAAAAGAAGCTGGCTTTACTGAAGGCTATTTGAAGCTCAGAAAAAAACCTAATTATTGCTGTAAGTAACAGGCTCAGCAGGAAAATGTTTGGATTAAAAGCCAAGAATCTAACTGCTGAAACAGTTTCATGAGCCAGACTTCTGTGGTTCAAGCCTGTAAGCCTACCTCAAGTGGAGGCTGAGATATAGAGAATCATAGGTAGAGGCCAGTCATAGATAGAGGCAGAAAAGTCCATGAGTCTCTATTTCCAGCAAAAATCTCTACTGGAGCTCTAGCTCAACTGGTAGAGTGCCAGCTAAGCAAACAAGTTTAGCAAGTACAAAGTCTTGAATTCAAACTCCAGTACCAGAAATACATACATATATACATACACATACATACATGAAAAAATAAACATTTTGTGATTTTAGAATTCTTTTTCTGGGTGGGGGGTCTAGTCGTGGGGCCTGAACTCTGGGCCTGGGCACTGTCCCTCAGCTCTTCAGCTCAAGGCTAGCACTCTACCACTTGAGCCACAGTGCCACGTCTGGCTTTTTTTCTTTTTGTGTATGTGGTGCTGAGGAATCGAACCCAGGGCCTCAGGCATGCAAGGCAAGCGCTCTACCACTGAGCCACCTTCCCAGCCCCATGATTTTAGAATTCTAACTGCTAATGTGTTTCCTTCCCTCAAAGAGTATATTGTCCCTGAAGATGAACAGGGAGACAAACAAATCAGTCAGACATGTATGAGGATGAGCAGGAAGGCAAACCAAACAGTTAGAGAAATATGAGAAGCACAGAGCAGGAGCCTGCTGCCCTGTAGACAAGCCTCTATACTTACTTGAACACTCAGGGAACAGTGTGAAAACTTTAAGAAACTTGGTGTTAGAGGCCACCAGGTCTGGAGAAACTCATGACTGGGTCTCCTTCTCAAGTCCTTATTGCTTCACTGCCTTGAAATCCTATGTGGGGTTGTAAGCACAGCTTCTCCTCTCCAGCATTCAGTGTTTTCATCTACAAAATAAAGAGGCTGGACCACATGGTTTCTAGGTACCCATGGAATGTCTAGCTCAAATTATTTTCATCTATAGTTGCCTGCATGCGATCAAGAACTGGGGTCATGTGTTGCCTTGGTTTTTCTTTTTTCTTTTTCTTTTTTTTTGAGGGGGTCTGGTCATGGGGCCTGAACTCTGGGCCTGGGCGCTGTCCCTCAGCTCTTCAGCTCAAGGCTAGTGCTCTACCACTTGAGCCCTAGCACCACTTCCGGCTTTTGTCTTTTTGCTTATGTGGTGCTGGGGAATCAAACCCAGGGCCTCAGGCATGCAAGGCAAGCGCTCTACCACTGAGCCACCTTCCTAGCCGGCCTTGGTTTTTTGGGGGAGACAGTGTCTCACTCTGTAGGCTAGGACTAGCCTTGAATTTGTGAGTTTTCTATCTCAGCCTCCTAAGGGCTGAGATTATAGGCATGTACCATCATGTCTGACCTTCGGTGGTTTTCATCATTTGAATATTCTGATGGCTTCAGTAATTTTCAAGAAGGTAATAGGTTCTAGATGCTAGAAGTTCCCTGTTTGGGAAAGAGCCTACATGATTATCATTCCACTAGGAGGTTTTGGGTAGACTTTCAGACATGCTAGCACTGAAAAGTAAGTGTGCATTCTATAGCAAAAGCTAATTGTGACCATGTAGTCTGAGCCTAAGGATTGACTTGTGGTCCCTGAACTTGACTGAACTGGAATGGAAATTTAGTTAATTGGGTTATCCAAAGAAGTATATCTAACTTAATGAGAAACTAAACTTGGAAAATGTTAATAACAATCACAACAAGAACAATCGTTTATTGATTGCTTACAATATATCAAATAGTATGTTAAACACTCAACAAAAATTTCATTTAGTCTAATTTGTCCCAACTCCCTCAATTATTAATCAAAAGATCTGGAATGTGATCCAGGTTGGTTGGAGTCCTAGATCCTTGAGTAACTGCCCGGGTATGCCCTCAGGGTCCCGGGTGGAACCCAAGGAAAGCTTTTACTCATTCTGCCTGCATCTGTGGGACTTCTCAGAAGGATCACAATGTTCCTAATTTCAAGACCTTTGGGATAAACTTCACAGAGTTTCTGAATTTGTTACCCTCACTTCTGGCTATGCTGATGTCTAAGCCAGCATGCCTCTTCCCCCATCCCTAGAAGTCTCTGGGTCATGTTAATATATCTGGCTTATAAATTTGCTGGATCTGCATTTTCTAGCCATTTCATTTAGTGTCCTTACTGCAGGAAGGGGGGATCAACATAGTGGATTGAACATAGAAGGCCAACAAAGATGTATTTAAAAATATGATGTGTAAGCTATTTATACTACACCTGACATAGAAGTACACCTAAGTTCTACCTGTCTAAGTTACCCCTTTCCTGAGCCTCAGCTGCCTTACCTGTCCAAGGATGGGAGTAAGTCCATAGTCTGAGGTTGTTTTGTATTCCCAGAGGTCATGCCTCCACCAGGTTCAGCCAGTAAATGTTCCCAGTGGGTACCTGCTATCTGTAGTGATTTCTCATTGCTGCAAGCCTAGTTCCTTCTCACATTTACCATGCTGGGCAAAGGGCTACCATGCCATTCCTGAGAGTCACAAAACTTTGTCTGCTTCTGGAACTCTCTTCTGACATTGTCCCCTTCCCACTGCACATGCAGAAATAGCTCAAATGAACTATGTACACGGCAGCAATTGAGGCACAGGGGACCGTGTTTGACAGAGCAGAGCATCAATTGGAGAGATCAGGACAATACTCATAGGACTTGACCATAAGAACACAGACTACGTGTAACTATACACAACACTCGTACACAGGACACGTACACAGGACAGTTGCTGGGTGTTGTCTGAGATTCAAAACCAGTGCTTTATCCAAGCCCAAGACAGAGCTGTAACAGAGGCCTTCAGAAACTAAGGAATCATTAGTGGGTAAAACACCAACAATCTATGAGAGTCAGAAGTATCTTGCTGTCACTAGAGGTAGGTGCTGTTGCCCTGGGAGTAACAATGATTTGTGTGTGGGCTGCTCTTTCCACTCCCAAAGGGCAGAGCTCATGTTTGGGCTTATAGGGTGTTTCCCATTCAATAAACAAAAAGTGACCACAACAGGATTGGGGCAAAACCATGAAGAGAAAGAGCACTGACCTAGAGGTCACAAGGCCTTCATCTTGGCTCCATCGTGACCATCACCAACTTGCATGGCCTTGAGCGAGTCCTCTGCACTTCTATTTATAAAATAAGAGACTTGAACCGAACCTGGGGTTCTGTGAAGTTCTGAAGTACAAGGACATCATTGTGGTGGGACGGGGGAGGGGTGGGCTGGGATTGCTGATTATCTCTCTTTCCTTGTCTTCAACCCAAGAGGCTACTTACATCTTCAGTGCATATACTGGGGTTCTTTTGTAGCATCTTAGAAAAAAAAAATCACCTAAGTTGTTACATACCATACCATGTTCCTTTTATATATAGGGGGAAAGAGTTTGATCAAGGTCACACAGTGAGGGGTAGAGAGTCCCAATGTCTCTCTTCTTTCATTTTTTTGGTGCTGAAAATTGGACCCAGGGCCTCAAGCGTGACAAACTCATACTCTGTCTCCAGCCCCAGTCTTCTTCCTGATAATGGCAATAGTCATCTGAGGAGAAACCTTAACCCTAGGTCTTCCAGATTTGAAGGGAAATTATGGCTTCCAAATTCTTTAAAACCACAAGATAGGGCAAAGTATGTGCTAAGCCCCACCTATAGTAAAGTATGCCTGCATACCAATTCTGCCAAAGGCCACATAATATCTGGGCAGTGCCCAAAGGACATACTGGTATGTGGTTTGGTTCTTGATATCTCCACTCCCGCGGATAGAGAAGGGTGTCCAAGTCAAGAGAAAGAGGCCCATTGGCCACTCTGAGGATGTGCTAGAGTAGTCATCACTTGCTCCACCATTAGTCTCTTAGCTAAACTATCCAGAAGTCATTATAACAGGCTTCTTTTCCTTTTTCAGTCAAAATGGACTTTATTTTTCATAAAAAAGAACACAGAAAGTACACAGAGATCCTATCTACTAGCTCTTTACTTTTGTGTGTATGGGTGAGTATGCCAGTCCTGGGGTTTGAATGCAGGGCCTGGGTGCTGTCCCTAAGCATTTTTTGCTCAATGCTAGCATTCTACCACATGAGTCACAGCTCCACTTCCAGCTTTGTGGGGATTAATTGGAGATAAGGGTCTCACAGACTTTACTGCACAGGCTGGCTTTGAATCTCCATCCTCAGATCTCAGCCTCCTGAGTAGCTAGGATTACAGGCATGAGCCACTGGTACCCAAGTGGTTCTTCACTTTTACATTAGGATAGTGTGTTGGTTACAACAGATGAGCCAATCTGGATATGTTATTACTAAGTAAAGTCCATAGTTCAAATTAGGGTTTGTCTTATCTTTTTCCTTTTTTCTCTTTAAAAAAATTCAGCAAGGGGGCTGGGAAGGTGGCTCAGTGGTAGAGCGCTTGCCTTGCATGCCAGAGGCCCTGGATTTGATTCCTCAGCACCACATAAGCAAAAAGAAAAAAGCCAGAAGTGGCGCTGTGGCTTAAGTTGTAGAGCGCTAGCCTTGAGCTGAAGAGCTGAGGGATAGCGCCCAGGCCCAGAGTTCAGGCCCCATGACCGGACCCCAAAAAACAAACAAACAAACAAAAAATTCAGCAAGCTTTTGTTGACATTTACATTGTAGTACAGAAATATATCTCAAATGACTTAAGTTCAACAATAAAGGAGAGAAATTATGGTACCCAGGCTTTTCTTTCTCTGTCATCCTAGGATTAGTTTACTATATGTTGGCTTTTCTAGGCTTTGTTCCACATAATTTGTGCAGCCTTTCATCATTAGAATTCTTAAACCTATTAGGGGAAAAAAATCAGCCCTCAACCCAACAAATGTCATCAAATCTACTGGAACAGTGTTCAAGAACAAAGTCCATTTTGAGTATTAGTCCTCAAAATAGAGATCCTCAAACCATTAGGTGCTGTGCTTATTATAAATTCAAACTGGTTGCATGGATTGAAAGTTTAACTAAGGAAAGTTTTAAATTAACAATGTGTTTAAAAGTGTTACACAGACACTTTATTTCAAACCAAGTAGCTTTTATGTTTAAAATACAAAGAGAGAAGGGAGAAGGGAAAGGGGAGAAAAAAGATGAGAGAAGGAAAGGGGAAGGGGAAGGAAAGGAAAAGAGGAGAAAGAAGGAAAAGAAAGGGGAAGGGAAAGGAAAGAGGAAGGGGAAGGGAAAGAAAAAGGGAAAAGAAAAGAAAGGAACTTTTGTTTATTAATATATTAAGAACAGCGGGGCTCTGGTGTCTCACACCTGTAATCTTAGTTACTCAGGAGGCTGAGATATGAGAATGACAGTTCGAAGCCATCCTAGGCAGAAAAGTCCTCATGAGACTTTTTTTTTCGGGGGGGGGGGTCCGGTTGTGGGACCTGAACTCTGGGTCTGGGTGCTGTCCCTCAGCTCTTCAGCTCAAGGCTAGCGCTCTACCACTTGAGCCACAGCACCACTTCTGGCTTTTTTCTTTTTGCTTATGTGGTGCTGAAGAATCAAACCCAGGGCCTCATGCATGCAAGGCAAGCGCTCTACCACTGAGCCACCTTCCCAGCCCCCTCATGAGATTTTTATCTTCAACTAACCACTCAAAAACCAGAAGTGGTGCTGTGGAATTGTGGCTTAAGTGCTAGTCTTGAGCACAGACAGCTCAGGGACAGTGCCCAGGCCCTGAGTTCAAGTCCCACAATGGACAAAAAATAAAATAGAGTAAATATATTAAGAACAAAGAATCACTACATCAAACTAGAAAATACTTTTTAAAATACTGTGGAGACAAGAGATACAAAATTTAGCCAACTTTGCTGTTCTCGGAGTTGTTAAATCCCTCAGTATTGGCAAACATACCTTCAAAATGCCAACTCTTAAAGCCTACATTTATATTTTAGTTCTTTCCCATTGAATATTTTGGAACTTTGTATGGTATGTTTTATTCATTTATTTACACATTCTGTTCCTAGTTATATCTGAACAACTTGGACTGTTCTCATTCTTGACAGCTATTTATTTGACCCTGCTAATAATGACTTTCTTTTCATTTGAAAGGAAGAGAAGTCAAACATTCAGTAACAAAATGGGAAAAGCCATTGACTGTGTTGAGAGTCATGGCTAACAGTATGCCTTTTCCTTCTATTTGATTACTGATTTTTATTTTGAATCAGTGTTGTTGTTTTTCTTAGCACATTTTAGCTGGAAAATTTCCTTAAGACTTTTCCACATGTGCATACAATGTACTCCATCAGCCTCATCAGCTCTATCACTCTCTTTTTTCTCCTTTCCCCACTTCGTAAAACAATTCCAGCAGGTTTCATTGTTCTATTTTCTTTTTCCTAACGTTTTTATTAGCATCAGTTAGTTATACAAAGGGGTCTTTTTGACACAACTATCTATTCACACAATGTATCTTAATCCCATGTTCATCATCACTTTTACCCCTTTCTGCTGGCCTTCCCAAACCAACTTCAATAAGCTTCATTTCTCCATTTTCACACACACATAAAGCATTTTCAGATCCATTCTGTACATCCCATTCACATTTCCCTCCCACTAGTATTCTCCCCAAAATGTCACTATTTTTTAGTTATATAATGGGTTTTGCCAGTATACTCTTAATAAAAATTAGTGGGCATGGCTGCTAAAGTAAATAATTAAGAGCTGAGTTGACTTCCCTGATAATCAACCCAGGAGAAGTTTATTTTCACCATATTTTTCCAGAACAACCCATGACAGTAAAAAGGAGGACACACTTTCGTACTCTTCCATAAGAGTAAACCAAGCCCAGGATTCATTCCTTTCCTCATCTGTCATATAAAATGAGTATATAAACTCACAGCATAATGGTACATCACTTTATTTGGGAACTCCAAGAGAGATACCATGCTGAGAGGAAATCAATTAAAGGACTTACAAACATAGGGATCAATAATGTATAAATCGCAATGTGCCAAATGAAATTATCTTCTCAAGAGAACTTTACCTGTGGAAGAAAAGTGTAATCTCTGCAAAAACACCCATCTGTATGAAGTAGAACTTGGTGTCAATAGCATGATTGGAGAGAACATTGTGGAAAGTGGTTGTTATTGGATTTACAATTCTGGCAACAATTTAATAAAATAGTTACACATAGTTAGACTACATGAACACGCAGTGAGGACAAAAAGCCTTGTTTGTGGGAGACAGTAGACAACATTTCACTGTGCATATACCAAACTGAATTGTTTTCCCAAATGTGAGGTAAAAGACTTTTCCCTATATGCACTTCAATTTCACAGCAAGAATGGCATAGGAGGGAGGGGAGAGAAGGAAGGCAGGGAGAAAGGAAGGACGGAAGAGGAGAGGGAAGAGGGAGATGGGAGAGTAAGGTAGAGTTCCAGTGTCTCCTTCAAGGGCACTGTGCTGAATGACCTAAAGACCCACCCTCCCAGAATCCACCACTTAACAGTTTCACCACTTCTAATAATAGCATGCTGGGGACCAAACCTCTGCCCCATGGAGGACCTTTGGGAGACAGTTAAGATTCAAACTCTAGCAAGTATCTAAACATAGAACAGCACACCCATGCAAGCTATCTAAGCCCTTGATATAATAATGCATTCAATTCAGAATGATTACCCTATCATTATCTGGGTTTTTACCAATACTAGGGCTTTCTGCAACTGCAAGGTGGTGGTTATATAAAGCAGGAATCTCTGCATCAACATCCAGAAAGCAGCTACCACTTTCCATGTGTATGCTCTTTTTTCATTTTTCTTAATCAACTCTGATGTTATTTGCTGCTGCTTAGCAAGATTAGTGAAAGCAAAACTGTAATCACTGAACATAGCACTTTGGCAATCAAGGCATTTAAAACCTTCAATCTTTGGGGAGGGGAGTGAAGAAAACGCTGTACAGCATTCAGGACTCTGATTAATAAACAAGGTGGTCACAAATTTTCCTAATGAAGACTTCCCAGTCAGGTCATCATTGGAGATCTGACATTTTTCTGTCAATGCTACCATAAAAAAAATCATAAATAACTCAGTAAGTTCTAGAGACTTTAGTCCATGATCTGCTTGCCCACTATGAATGAAGAAAATGGTCTAGGATGTAGTATATTCTTAAAATATCCAAAAGCACTGTATACCATGACATCAGATCATGAACTACATTCTCATGAGTGACATCCTTTGCAATAAAACACGTTTCAGGGAGAACTGGTTCATAATGACTGAGTGAATCTCACACATCAGAATTTCCAGAGTTTGATATGACTATCCCATTCATTACCTGACATTGGGATACCCAGAGTAGACAAATACCAACAGCCACTTGTATGTCCCACAGAATGTATTTCTCCATGTTGGAAACAACAGTATGGGAATCCTTAGTGAGAGATCTCATGAAATCTTTTTGAGAGTAAAGGAGGCATTAAACTGAATCAAGCCCTCTGCAGTCCCTACTAAGCACGGAACCAGAGCTCTCAGGAGAGGTGGTAGCTCAGATATCCTGACTGACACCCTTTCCACGGCCCCTAGCATCCCCAGGATCAAGTTTATTCTCACCTTGGCTTACAAGACCATTTCTGTTCTGACTCCTGCCTGACTTGCCAGTAACATGCCACATTGTTCACTTCCCATTTGGTGCTACATTAAAAAAATGAACTTTAAAAAGGAACAAGGTACTGTTCCTTTTATCTTTCCCTCAGCTACTCTTACTTATGACTCTCTTATCTCAATTATTATTTTCCCCACTGCCACATTTATTTCACACCCATCACAGAATACTTATAAAGAAAGCTCTCTCATAATGACCTGTCTGCATCGCACATTGGATCCTAAGTTCCAGAGGGCAGGGACTCTTGTCTCAAGTACTTAGTGTCCTTGGTACATTGTGTGCATTGACAATCTTGTAGTCATCACTTAATGAAAATATTCTGAAAGTACAAACTCTCCTTGACTCTTCCTGGGCCAGATGTGTTCACCAAGTCACAGGCCAAACATAAAAGCTCTGGGTGAAGGATGGATTGAGTTGAGTGGTACTCAGCCCATCCTTATTTGCCTAGGGCCAGCCTTTTCTCATTTACTCATATTATAGCAGACTCTGAATGATTTCTTGGGCAAATGCTTCCCAGTTTCCCATTTGTCAGGATGCTGGAGACTACCTAAAAATACTAACCTATATATCTGTACAACCAAAATTTTCAGAAACATTCCCCAGACACTGAGAATATTGTTTGGCACAATTTAAATAAGATCAATGTAATGTGGTTGCATAGTAGAGAGTAAAAAAGAAGTGGGACAACTTACTGCATCTTTATCAGAAAATGTCAACATCACACATAGGATGGTTCACCCGGAGTTAAACAGCAAGCATTTGCTCAAAACTGACTTAGCACTTTTTGCAAAGCATATCAGATTGTTGCAAAAAAAAAAAAAAGTGCTATTCAAATAGAAGAAGGAAGAAGAGGAGGAGGAGGGGGAGGGGAGGAGGAGGAAGAGAAGGAGGAGTGAAAACAAAATAAAGCTGCAGTTTGGAGCTGAGAACAAAGCATCCCAGAATAGGTTCATTTCCACACCACAGTCATTGCAAAACAAAAAAATCCTTTGGAAAATTCCTTTTCCTTAACAAGCCTATTTATCTTGTCTCATTGTATTCTTGCAACAATGTAAAAGTTCCAGGGAGCCTTCTGTACTGTCTAAAGCCTGTGGCGGATTTTTTATTTGTCATTGTTTTGTTCTGGGTGCTGGGGATCAAGCTCAGGGCCTTGGAAATACAATGTAGGCAAGTGTTCTACCACTGATCTCATCCTCAGCCCCTCCTTTCTAGGACAGGGTCTCATTTTGAACTTGTTATATAGATGGGTAAAGACCAAGCTGGCCTCAAACTCTTGATCCTCCTGCTTCTGAGGGAGGATTCTCTCCAGAGTACTGGAATGACAAGCTGTTTTATCTCTCCATGCCTCAGTTTCTTCCTGTGAAAATGGCACTGGTGATAGTACCTGCCTCCAGGGGTATTACAGGAGTTACATGGGTCAATATGTACAATAAGCTCATTGCATGACAGCTGGTATTTATGAACAAGGAATACGACCTGTCATTAACAAAGCTGAGTGCACAAAAACTCTCCAGGATTTCCCAAGAGGGAACTGAACATTAGGAAAGCAAGTCCCTGGGTTGTTCCTTGCTGTTCCCATGAACAAGAACAGCTGGGATTATAGCTGGTGTTAGAGGATTGGGTTTTAATACTGTCCAGGGACAGGAAATAAAATCTAGATGATGTGGGAGGTGGCGTGTTGGCACTGAGATATCAGCATAAAGCCAGACCTCTGAAAGGAAAATATCCTTTAAAAAATAAGTCAATCTCTAGCATAACAAAGAGAGAGAGAAAGAGAAGAGACAGAAGAAGGAGGAGGAGAAATTGAAGGAGGAGGAGGAGAAAAAGAAGAAAGTTTGTTTATTTTGAACTGAGCTCTAGCTCAGGAGAGGAAAATGTCTCTCTTAAGAATTCAAAACCACTGGCATGAGCCTTTGGTGGGTTTGGGGGTTTGAATAAATAGTTCCTGTACAACTTAGAAATCCCTTGGCTAAGAAATAACATAAAATTTGGTTTAGGCCAATTATACTCTGTTAGAAGCAAACATTTTGATTACACTGGTTTCTCCAGATTAGAGCCCTGTTGAAGATGAGCTCACAATCTGAAATCATATAACACACAAAGAAAAAAATATGACAAGAGTCTGCGGACTTAACAAACAACAGGATTAGGACTTCTAGAACTCTATAAAGCTATCATTGGAGATTTTGAACTAAGTCTGTTAAAATGGCTAATAAGATAACATACGGATTTAAAAAGAGAAAAATCCAGAAAGTGATTAAAATCAGGCAAACTATTTGTGTGTGTATGTGCTAGTACTGAGAATTGAGCTCAGGGCCTTGTGCTCTTGCTTGTCGCCTTACTATTTGAGCCATTCCTCCACCTTCAGTGTTGTGGTCAATTGGAAAGTCTTGTTGCCTCTCCTGCCCAGGCTGGCTTCTAACTGTGATCCTCAGATCTCAGCCTTCCCAGTGGTTAGCATTACAGGCGTTAGCCACCACCACACAACCAGGCAGACTTTTAAACATAAAACAAATAGTCCTTTTCCTTAGAAACAAAAAGAAGTTAAATATATAGCTTCACCAACAGACTAATAGATAGTTGAAACTAACACTGCTAAGAAAGAATTAGACAATTTAAAGATAAATCTAGGAAACTATTTGAATGGAGATAAGAAATGAAAAGAAAAAAGATATTCTTAGGCGATATAGAGAATAAACTAAAACAGAATAAGAGAAATTCTAGATGAGAAACTAGTTTGGTCAGGCAATGTTTGAAGAGAAAGTGGCTAAACACTGATGAAAGATAAGAGTGTTTTGATTCAGAAAAACCTCAAACTAGATAAATAAAATCAAACCATCTTTTAGATATACCATAATAGAACTAAACACTAAGGGCAAAGAGAAACTTTATGACCACAGAAAGAAGAGAGAAAGGAGTGTGATATCCTTTATGGAAGAGGATGTTTTGGGGAGAAGCCATGAAGACTCTGTGAATATAGGTGTGCCTAGAACCTGACCCCCAGCAGTGGGGCCTGCACAAAGGAGCCTGTGGTGGATTGAATATGCTAGATAGGGACAGACACTTCAAAAGCATAAAGTGGTGAAGGGAGGGCTGGGAAGGTGGCCCAGTGGTAGAGCGCTTGCCTTGCATGCATGTGGCCCTGGGTTCGATTCCTCAGCACCACATAAGCAAAAAGAAAAAAGCTGGAAGTGGCGCTGTGGCTCAAGTGGTAGAGTGCTAGCCTTGAGCTGAAGAGCTGAGGGACAGCGCCCAGGCCCAGAGTTCAGGCCCCATGACCGGACCCAAAAATAAATAAATAAATAACGTGGTGAGGGGAAAAAAACCCTCAGATTTGAGATGTGGACAAACTGGCTTCAGAGGTCCTCATTGTTACCTTATTCAGGATATTTTGGTGTTTTTCTAATGTGAAACTAGTCTCCATATTGTGGTTTCACACTATTTGTCCCTGTACACATAAATCAAGAATATATTCATGAACACATATGATTTTTATCAGACAACCAGTAATTATTACTAGCCTATTCCATAGAGAAAAAGCCAGCACTTGTGAGAGATGCCAAAAAAAAAAAAAAAAAAGCCTCAATCATGAGCACTTTGCTGCTGACTTAAAATACAGGACTTGTAATCTGGACAATACTAGGACATCAGAGTCCTCTAGGACTTTGGAGAAAGTCTTTTTCAAAGCCTAACAAGTGGACCATTTGCATCAAAATCAACCTAAGGTATTTCTTTAAAATGTAGATTATGCAGCCTTACCCCAAATGGAATAAATCAGAATTCCCAGAGTCTGATCCAGGAATCTTTTTACTGAGTTCAAATTATAACATGCTCAGGACCTAGAGAACTGTTAGTCACTAATCACTAATCTAATCAAGGCAGGCACCTTGAAAGGCAAATTCATATTAATGCAGCTCCAAAGTTTTGTTTTTCTTGTTTTCAGCTAAAATTTATGATGAAAGTTAAGCATGTCTTTCATCTTTATGACAGAAGTTGAGCATGTTCAAAAGTGTTCCTAACCACCATTTTAACCTTTAAACATATCCTCTATGCCCTTCAGCTAAGCATGCCCCACAACTTGTCTACCACCTTTACTTTTTGAACTCTAAACTAAAACTGATAAGGTTAAGGCATGTACTCCTTAACTGAGTATGCTCAGGAATGCACTCCCCTCTAAAGTGCTTTCCTATATATGAATATGTATAGGAAATAAAATCTCTTAGAATAAAATCCCCATGCTTCCTTTGTTCCAGGAAGACATTGCTTTGTAAATAACTCCATGTTTTCCTGATATTCTGCAGGTAACAATTCTTTCCCTACTTCTGGCCATGTCTACTTTAGTTTGGTACTCACCAAGATGTGAACATACTGCATTTGTTACAGAACCACTCACTATTTAGCATTTCCTTTAGACCCCCAACCTGAGTCCATGTTCCTTCCTAGTACATGGCAGGCACATCGAAGCCTCCTTACCTTGCTTTGTATGATGTACTACCATCTACTCAATCCAACATATAGGATACACACCCATAGAAGAGGATCCTCTACTGGAGTCCCACACACCTCAGTGACTCTTATCTCACCCACAATTGTCCTCACCCTTGGCTGCTTCTCCATGTAGCCTGTGAAGGAAGAAAACATTCCTCAGTCAGCTCTGTATACCTGATACACAGTACATGGCATGTAGTACTCTCTCAATGCTTGTGGAATGAATGGATACATTGATTTGAACTGCTTAAGAGCTACTTGCCAGTCAATGGTGTTGCCAGGGCCACAACCCAGGTCTTTAATTATCTCATGAAGGCTGTAAATCTTCCAACAGAGCCATTCCAGTAGTCATTTTCCCCTCCCATTCTTTTGAAGGCGGATGGAATTTCTCTTTTGCCATAAGGAAATCTGGGGTGTGGAAAAACAATACATTCTCCCCAACTGCTGCTCAGAGATTTCTGTCTATGTGCCTAATTGGGAAGGGAGTAAGGGCAGTAGGGGCTGATCATTTAGAGGCTATAAAGTGGGAACCACCGGACATGTAGTAGCTTAAGACAGTGATGTAAAGCAAAATAGACATTGTTCTGGCTCTTTCTATGTGCCAGTCTGGGTCCTCAGAGGAGTACTGAGATGAGTAGGACTTGCAACCCACCCTGTCCATTTCACAGGGAAGACAAATACACACACGCATGTGCATGTGCACGCACACGTGCGCACGCACACACATACACACACACACACACACACACACACACAGAGCTTTGCCATTTTACCATTCAAAGCACAGCTTCAGTCACTGCTTTCCCCAGCCTGAACAGCTTCTGCTTTTTGGTGTTTCTTTGTAGATATCCATCCTTTTTTTTTTTTTTTTCCCAGTCGTAGACCTTCAACTCTGGGCCTGGGTGCTGTCCCTGAGCTCCTTTTGCTCAAGTCCAGCACTCTACCCACTAGAGCTATAGTTCCACTTCTGGCTTTTTCTGTGATTAATTAGAGATAAAAGTCTCATGGACTTTGAACTTTCCTGCTCCAGTTGGCTACAAACCTTGATACTCAGATCTCAGCTTCCTGAATAGCTAGTTTTACAGGTGTGAGTGATTAGCATCCAGCTGATATCCATACTTAACGTTGGTGTTTCAATGCTTGCAGGGCCTACGTGACACGGGGCAGCAAGGCCCCACCAGTGCCTGGCATGCTTCAGTGCCATGGAATCCCAGGCATCCCCAGAGATCTGGAATCTAGAAATAGCATCAGCTTCCTACCTGCACACACTCCGCACTCCCCGTCCAACAGACTGGTTCCTGCCTGTCTCTCCAGGTGCGTTGTCTCCTCGTCTTTGGCTCACACTTGACTCCATGCCTATGTTTTCACTAATCGGGAAGCTTCTCACCATGAAAGGAAATGAAGTGTTAAGCCAGAAATAGAGTGAATACTGGCACCAAAAGAAAAAGTCAATAAAAAAAAGTCCAAGTGACTAAAGAGGATACAGTGACTAGTCTATTCTTACTCAGCTCCTATCCCATAGCCACAGAGCTGCTCCCTCGTGTACCCTTCCAGAGATATTCTGAACATATACACACCAACTTCATATATACATAGACATACCCACGCACATGCACACACATGTTCTTTTTTTAAAATGGTAACATACTATACTCCTTGCTCTTCACTTTGTTGTCTTCTTTCAACAGTATCTCTTGGAGATGATTCCATGCATGTCTATATAAAAAGAATTTCCATATTTTTGTTTTTGTTTTTATACCCAGAAAGAATTCCATTATATAGACATACAATGAATGTACTTAGTCAACACCTTATTGATGGACTTTTGGGATATCTCTAATTATTTATTATTACAAGCATTATACTAACAACTATAATTTTGTTATAAGCAAACATTACCTTCTTATATTACTATAATTACATATGTGTGCTATTTTACACATAAATAAGAATAATATGCTAGAAGTGAAATTACAGGGTGAAATAGTTCATGCTAAAATAAAGCTCTTCACAACTAATGAACAGTTTAACAAAATGAATACCCGTCAGTTGAAAAACGTTTTGTTGGTGGGAGGGGGTGTCATGGGGTTGGGGGCAGACAAATTAAGAGAGGAAGGATGGGTGAATATAGTTATTATATTCTATGTGCATATGTGAAATAGAAGCATGACACTTAAGACTGTGGGTGGGTTGGGAATGTTGGGGAAAAACAAAAGAAAGGGTGACATTGATCAAGATGCACTGTACTTATAAACCGATTTGTTGAATTGAAACCCTTTATATAACTACTTGAAGATAATAAAAATAAATAAAATGAAGTTTTTGTTTTTGTGTTTGTGCCAATACTGGAGCATGAATGCAGAGCCTAGGCACTGCCTTTTAGCTTGTTCACTCAATGCTGGCACTCTAATCACTTAAGACACAGCACTACTTCTGGTTTTTTTGCTTGTTAATTAGAGATAAAAGTCTGATAGACTTTCCTGCCCCAGCTAGCTTTAAACCACCATCTCAGATCTCAGCCTCCTGAGTAGCTAGGATTACAGTCATGAGCCACTGGTGCCCATGTAAATGAAGCTTGTAATTTCAGAATATGGTATCAGAAAGACTTAAGACTAAAGATGGCTCTTGATGTACTTCCTCCACTCTTATCATCTGAATCCATGATGATGCCTTGTTTTGTTTTAGTTATCTTTAAGTAGTGGTATGAAGGGGTTTCAATTCAACATGTCAATGTATGAGTTCAATGCATCTTGATCAATTTCACCCCTTCCACAGTTCACGCCTCCATCTTTTACATTTATCTTTCACCAGACAGCAGTAAACATTTATCTCTTTCATCAGACAATAAATAAATTGCATAAAAGCAAGAATCTGTGTTATTTATCAGAATTCTACATCTAGTACCATGCACAGAAATCAGTAAGGACTAACAAGTAGCAGCTAAGAAAAGAGGGAAGAAGTTTGTCTTGAATGGAAGGTAGGCACTCAGATTCTGTGGTCTGTTAGAATTAGAAATAGGCTCTCAAAAGTCTCCCGGGTATGGGCTGGGAAAGTGGCTCAGTGGTAGAATGACTGCCTCGCATGCATAAAGCCCTCCCTGGGTTCAGTTCCTCAGCACAACATAAGCAGAAAAAGTAGTGTGGTGGCTCAAGTGATAGAGCACTAGCCTTGAGCTGAAGAGCTCAGGGACAGTGCTGAAGCCCAGAGTTCAGGCCCCATGACTGACAAAAATCAAAAGTTCTCACACCTCAAGGCCAGGTTGAGCTGGGTGAGGACCAAGTGTTGGAAGGCAACCACTCTCCATTCTAGAAAGGGGAAAAGTTGAGCTGGAATTAGAAAAAGAGTTCATGGGGGGTAGGAGGGAGATAACCAACCCTGTGGCTGGGTTTTAGTTTTAATTAAATCCACATTTGCTTTCCAGCTTGGCAGAATGATTTTGACAAATGCATGTCTGTTTTTATCTAAATATTCTGCAGATGGCTTCAGGAGTGACTGGGTTGTGTATGTCTTGGCATAAATCTACCCACGGGGCCTTCAAGATACCTTATCACTAAACAGATTCAGTAAACAAAATTAACTAGTCATTGGTACTAAATGGAATTGTCTCCAAACCCAAGATTTAGGCCAAGTGTACTTTTCAAATATGGAAGTCATCAGGAAACCCTCAGGATAATGTATTTAATCTAATAATGCATGAAGGTGGAAGGTGAGAAGTACAGGAAGAATGTACAAAGGGATAGAGAACCTCTTCCTCCCCAGACCAACCTAATCAAGTTGGAGAGGAGATAGAAGAGGAAGGACTAGAGGAGATAAAGGGAGAGGAGAACAGGAAGAAGCAAAAAAGAGACTTTGTTCCCAGGAGAGGCAGATGAGTCCCAGGCAAGTTTCACACACTCTGGTTCAAGAGATAAGGAGAAAAGGAAGGAGGGTGGGGAGAATGGAAGGAAAGAGACAAAAAAAAAAAAAAGGTGGGGGCATGTAGAGACCTGCAAGGTTGCTAGGCACTTTCTCCATAGACTAGGGGAAAAGCATGCCGAAATCCTGTCCCCCAGCCTCCTTCACAGCCTAGTAAGGTCTTCCTTGAAGAAGGCCTCAAGAGTCCACCAGAGAGGTTATGGAAACAGGATCTGTGGGTAGGCAGACTGGAGAGGCCTTTGGCAATAGTTTGCCCTGGTATGTGAAAAATTTGTCCTGCTTGGATAGTTGGCAAAGCTTTTAGAGGCAAAAATGGAATTTATTAACAGAAAATATTTATCAAGGATTGTTCTCTTCTCCCCCTCTCTGATCTTTTTTCCTTTTTAAATCTTCTTCCTAGGGTGGAGGACTTCATCAACAAAGTTCTTTCATCTTTGCTTGTGGTTTGCATCCTTGAGCCTAGCTTGAAAGAAGAGGAAGATGGCTTTAGGGGAAATGTCACAAACACACACACACACTGAGGGGAAATGTCACACACACAGACACACACACTACACACACACACACACACACACACACACACACACACACACACTGAGCTTCCATCTCCAGAGGCAGGCACCAACTTTCTGTACTAGAAAGGGCCTGGGTAGACAGAGCTAGAATTCCAAAGGAATTCACAGTATTCAGGTGGTATAGGTTTAAGTTCTGACAGTCAGATCTACAGACCTGGGTCTAAATATATAATCCACCACATATAAGCAATGTAGCTTTCATTTTTTTTAAACCACCATTTTCTGGGGTGTGAATTTAATGAGATACTTTCTGTTCCGTGTCAAATACTGGGTCTAGGCTGGAACAAAACTTCAATGGACATCAGTTCTGATACTTATAATACTGGACAGAGGCCTTAGATGTAACCCTCTCCTAGATTACTCAACAAGGATTAAGATGTGGCTGCTCTGGGCATCACTTAATCAAGGCAAGGAAAGAGCCCAGCCTTCATGAAACCTACATTTAACCAAAGGCAGCAAAGTAGATGACGTTCATTGAGGGTTTATTAAGGATCAAGTGTTGTAAATGTATTACCAACCACTATGAACTTACTTAACCTTCAAAACTTGTCTAATATTATCCATACTATTACGCTCAATGCTAAGGAATAACCCAGCTCTTCTGGCTCCCTAGACAACTTTCTTACTGTAGTGAATTAATACTGCTTCAGTACAGCATCTACAGGGACTATGGAATTGGTCATTTTGGAAACACAATAGGCAAGAGAAAGAGAGAGAGAGAGAGAGGTTTTTCTACAGTAGAAGAAAGAGGGTGCAAAGAGGCCTTGCGACAGGTAGTGGCAGAGCCAGCCTCTAGAATCCTGAATTAATATTGCAACACCATGAAAGGGAGAGAGATGGTCAAATGTGTCAGCCAGGTATAGGTGGTTCACTCCTATAATCTTAGCTACTTAGGAGGCTGAGATCTGGGAATCACAGCTCAAAGCCAACCCTGGGCAGGAAAGTCCTCTTATTGCCAATTAACCACCAGAAAACCACTCGGTCCAGCAACTAGGGCCTCTGGGAACTGGCTTTAGATTCACATTGGCCTTGAACTAGACTCCTTCTTACTATTTTTAAATAGTTTAAATGCTCCCCTGCCTGGATGAAGCTACCCACATGGAAAGAAGAGCCACACAGGGTCCATCTGGGGTGGTTCTACAGAGGACAAATCACACAAAAGAAATCAGAGGGAATAAAAGATGCAATTTAGTGGTGAGGAGAGTGAGGGCTTGGACCAAAGCTCTGATTAAGGAGCTATCCTTCTGTGGCCTACTAGGTTTTTAAACACAGGGTTCAAAGTTTCATGCATGCCCCTACCCCCTCTGGTCCTCACATGCCCTCTGTGGCCCTTCCCTGCGACCAGTTCTATGGACATGCCCTCTGTGGCCCTTCCTTGCGACCAGTTCTATGGACAGGTCTAGCAGCCAGTAGCCACATTATTCATTGTCGTGATCTTCTGTACTTGTACTCTCTGTGGTTTCCCAGATCCTTGCTTTCCCTTTCCTCATTGCACACACTCTGGGCTTAGACTCCTAGACAGTATGTACTAGAAGAATGCAGGACAGAAGAGTCTTAACAGACTTTCCAGAAACCCATAGAATCCTCTGTCCAGCAAGACCTTAATGGTCACCCAGACAGGGCCAACATCAGACCCAGAAGGGGAGGTTTTCCCAGATGAGACATTTTATAGGAACAGAAACAAGTTAAAGCTGACACTAAGTAAAAGGAAAGAAATGTACATATCACCCGATGTGGAAGAAAGAGTTGTATTGTCAAAGCTCATAGAATTCACAAACATTATAGACCATGATAATGACACTTTGCCTTGTGAAGGTTAAAATGTGTTTGTGACTTTAACTAAGTATCACTATCTCACAATACTGTGAAATTTATGTAATCACTTAATCTCAACAAAAAAAGTATTAGAAAGAAAGAAAGAAAAAGAAAGAAAGGAATCCACACAGGAAGGAGCATCTTACATTTGAGGCCAGCCTGGACTACCGCTAGCTAGCTTGAGCTAGTTGGCTGAAGACCAAGGCAAGACTGTGTCTCAAGAAAAAAAAATCAATGAGAACATTCAAAGGTCAAAGATTCAGAGGTTTATGCACAAGGATGTAAAGTCTACACGTGTGTGTGTCTAGATGTGTGTATATCACAACCTAAAAGTCAAAATCTGCTAAAAAAAATAAGGAAATAACTGAGTTACATATTTATGCTAGAATACTATAAAGAACACCATATACACTTGGATACTATAAGGCCATTAAATATCTGGTTTAGAAAAATATTTATTGAATCCTAAAATACAAAGGACAATGAAAAGTCAAGATTCAGAACCTATTTATGACATAATCTCAAATATGCAGCAGATGTTTGAATACAGATGAAAGGCTGGAAAGAAATCTAACAGAATGTGAACTCTGGCACGCCAAATACATTGGAAGTTAAGTTTTATTTCCATCATTGCAGAAATAATCTATGCCCATTGTACAGAAATTGGAAAAGTGAAGAACATTATTATTAGAAAAATGTTCGAAAGAAGAATAGCTGGTTTCCTAATGATCTATCAGAAAACATCAGCAATAAAAATTAGCTCCCTATAACCTACTAACCACCAGCAATGTGTGCGACACCATCCTGAGCATACAGCCCTGCACCCACAAGCATCTGCACACTTTGGGATTACACCACAGCATGCAGTGAGGTCCCCATAGGGAGATTTACAGGGACCAAAGGTTGACAAAAGTTTCTACCAGAAGAGGGAAAAGAAAAAAAGGTAGAGGGAGATGTGGAGGGCAGTAGGCTTCAAGGAGTAAAACTCCTGTTTATCATCACCTTCACTCAGAAAGGACTGAGAGTTTGGGGCCAGAATAAGACAACTTTACAGGATGGCTGATGATAGTGCTGTTTTAAGATAAAGATCAGTACCCATCAGCTTGGCCTGGGGAGTTGCTTCCTAGAGCCAGGTGGGCCAAGTTTCTTTTATGAATACAAAATCACTCACAGGCTTCTTGGTTAAAGGACAATAATCATAGTTTACACTTTCTGGGCCTGCCCATCAGGGCGTCTCATTTCTGCTCATGCACAGCTGGGGTGCTTGACTAGGAACATCCAAGATGGCTGCCCTCAGGGCTGGCATGCTGTTGCTGGGGCTGGCCAGGAACTTGGCCAGGACTTTTCCTCTCCACAGGCTGCTTTGGCATCTTCTCAGGCTAGGTTCCAAGAGCAAATGTCCCAAGAGACAGGAAGTGAAAGCTGCCAGCTGAAGGACTAGATCCAGAAATTGACACAACACCTCCTCCACTGAATTTATTTGACAAGAAAACCTGATGCCAGATTCAAGGAGAGGAGAACAGCTCCTACTTCTCATCAGGATGAGGGTCAAAGAATTAGGGGGCCATATTTTAAAACTACCACCAAGGGACACAGACAAGTTCAATGCTAGAGAAGATGCTTTAGGTCATCTTATTCACATTGTGGTGCTCATGAAGGACAGAACAGGATGAGAAGTTATGCCCATCAATCTAGAGCCTGCTTTGGCCTGGAAAGAGAAAGCTCAGGGTCTCTCTTTGATCCTATATAGAATTCAACTTCTAAGTTATTCTGTACTTCCCCTGGCTACACAATATAGCTTTATTCAGCCTCTGGGTTCCTCTTTTCACCCTTCAGTCCCTAAACTCTGAAGAACTTCCAGTTCCTGAGGATCCCTTGGCCTGTGTGAGCAAACAAACTCCCACAGTTACTCAGAACCACCTCTGGCTAGGATTTCAGAAGCTAGCTCTAAAAGCCAGAGGACATCAGGAATCATTTCTGGCACCCATCTTGTCCAATATCTCAAAATCATCCTTAGAGGGTTCACATAGGGTCAGAAAAGCTACATCGTCACACAGTACTTAGGGTCTAGTTTGGGATGACTCCAGAAATATATGCTTCCATTCTCTTTCTACCATGTATGTCACCTTCTGGAAGTTAGGCTTTATCTTTTAGGGAACTAAGGCACTTTAACCAAAACACTGTCTGACTCACCATCTGATCATAACAAATGCTTATCCTTTGGTCAGCAGCCTTGTCAAAGGCAAACCACAAAGACTCTAACCAATATACTCACTTTCCCCGCTTCTCATGCTCCAAAAGGGCTGTGCATTTTATGAGATACTTTAGGTATCTCAGAAAATAGAGAGGACATCTAGGTAGATCTATTACCTTGCCTACTCAGGTTCCTAGGTATTTGATTCCCCTCCACCTAAAAAAACAAAACAAAACAACAACAAAATGAAGAAAAATATACTGAGATACAAATAGAGATACATAGGGGTCAAGCTTCAGAACAGAACAGTCTGTGTCAATTTTATTGTTATTTCCTAAAAACCTTTGTTTTCTGGAGTAAGAACCCTTGGAACCGAGTTCAAGGAACCAGAACCTTCTGCAATGGGAATAGTCTACCACACCCTCTCTCTTGCCCTAGAGTTTCACCAAGAGACAGGCCAGATTAGTGCCACCTACAGCCCAGGCCATGACCTGTTAGTCAACAAGTTCCTGCACAGTAGACAGAAAACAATGGCCAATTGCTATAACTCACCTAAATGCCAAACTACTAGGCCCTTACTCACCTTGCTGAAGTATTAAAAAATACATATATAAATATTTATATATTTATATTTGTTATATATATAGGGATTTGGGGAGAGTTAATGGGCAAGACAAAAAAATTAATTTCCTTGCCAATTCTGAAGATTTGAGACATGTATTCCATCCACTTAAGTGAGGAACTGTCACCTAGTCTTCCGTCCAAACCATCTCCAATTCCTTTTCTGTATCTTCCCTCACATTATACCTCAGTAGTCCTCTCTTCTCCTCTCCTATCACCTCCTTCCATTTCCTTTCTTCTCCTTCCCTCCACTTCTTCCTCTTTTTTCTCCTCCTCCCCCTCTTACTCCTTCCCTTCTTCTCTTCCTGCTCCTCCTCATCCTCTTTCTCCTCCTCGTCTTCATCCTTCTCTCTCTTCTTCACTCTTTCTGTTTCTCCCCCCACCACACACACACATAATCTCATACAGTGGGAAGCCATTAGGACATTCTCACATCTGGGAATCTAGGTTACAAATTTTTAACATTTGTGTTCTGTTTCTGGAATCCCAGGGTCAACTTCATGACTCTGTTCCTTTTATTAAAGTCTAAGTCTATGCAAGTCAGGCATATTTTCTGCTGTAGCACTGGGTTCGTTTTATGTTACTGTAACAAATGCCTGTGATAAAATCAGTTTATGAAGAGAAAAGTTTTATTTGGGCTCATAGTTTTGGAGCTTTCAGTGTGTGGTCAGATAGTCTATTGTTTTAGGGTCTATGATGAGGAACTACAACCTGGTGGGGATGTAATAGCAGAGGCAGGTGCTCCCCTCATGGAGATTGAGAGGGAAGGAGAGGGAGGGGGAGGGGGGAAGTCTCCAAGGTCCTAATGCCCAGTTCTATTTATCTAACTTCTTTCCACTAGTCCTGACCTTCTAAAGTTTCTACAACCTCCCAATAATCACAGCATGGGGACCAAGCCTTTAACACATGGACATTTGGTGGGGGCACCTGCTTGAACTTTAGCAGGCACAAGCCTTGAGAGAGAAGCACCGCTACCTGCACAGCCTCTTCTTTGGGTGTCTGATAGACTGCTGTACAGAGATGCTTCAGACATTTCTGGACCTTCTCCTGACAAGCAAAAGTCTTAGAAGTCTTCTTCCAAAAATAAACAAATAGGACATTTAAAAAGAGACATCAATAATAAAACTTGCCTTCAGCTTCTCTAGAAAAAATAGTGAGCATTCAAGTACATAGGTTTAGGATACAAGCTTTCAGGTACGATTAAAACAAACACAGAAGGGATCCATGCTAACACATGTCAAACCCACTAGTTCAATGCAGTCTTGGAAGGGAGATAAGAAGTATGAAAGTGCTAGTTACAAGTAGCCATCGTGTTCAACCCTATATCAATCACTTAACATCTAAGGATGTAAGGATACTTACTTCTTAGAGCTTCAGCTTCTTCGTTTATAAAACAGAGGCAAATAAAATCCAATTCTGCAGGTCACCCAGTGGCTCATACCTGAAATCCTATCTATTCAGGACGCTGAGATCTAAGGATCTTGGCTCAAGGCCAGCTAGAGAAGGAAAGTCCGTGGTACTCTTATCTCCAATTTAATACCAAAAAGTGGGCTGGGAATGTGGCTTAGTGACAGAGTGCTTGCCTAGCATGCATGGAACCTTGGGTTTGATTCCTCAGTACCACATAAACAGAAAAAAGTCAGAAATAGTGCTGTGGCTCAAGCAGTAGAGTGCTAGCCTTAAGCAAAAGTAGTTCAGGGACAGTGCCCAGACCTGAGTTCAAGTCCCAGGACCAGCACAATCTCTCTCTCAATCTCTCTCTCTCTCTTTCTCTCTCTCTCTCTCTCACACACACACACACACATACTCTCTCTCTCTCTCTCTCTCTCTCTGAGGGTTGAAAGGATTCAATGATATAATGTCTTAAACTCTCAAAAATGGTAATTTTCCCTATTCCAATATCATGTTCACTATGGAAGAGGTAAGAGGTAATGAAGATACATACTACCAGAATCCTAACAAAGAGAGGACATAGCCATGCTGAAGAAAAGCAAAAGAAAGCTGAAACTCAGCAGTATATAAAAAAACTATCCAATTGATGCCAGGTTGGAATTAATCAATCCCAGACCAGGAAGGGCATGACAGGCCCAGGTCTAGAGGAAAGAACCAGATTCATATGTTTGCAAGGGTATAGGAATGAGAAGAGAGGCCTGGAAGAGAAGAGCCCAAAGTGGTGTTGCAGGACAGGGTAGGGTATGGCATGTGGATGCCAAAAAAACAAGGAGAGGATGGTAGTCATGGTTTCACAGGAATGGGGTTAGTTGTAGGTTCTCATATCATGGGATCAGAGAGTTATGGAACAAAACTCTAAAGGCCTCTCCATTCCTCTTCCCAGACAAGAGACAGGTCAGAAGAGCTAATGGAGAATTGTTACCCAAGGAGAGAATGGTTTGGAGGTGGAGGATTCACAGGATCAGGAATCAGGACTGCCTCCTGGCTGGAGTCAGGATAGCAAGGGAAGTATAGTGACAACAGAGGGGCTGAGAAATTAGAAAGAAGAAAAAGCCGTTTGTCAGTCTTGGACAAGTTTACGTGAGACACCTAAACCAGAGTCCTCCATGTGGATTTCAGTCTTTTCACCAGAGCAGGCAGAACCTGGCCCCCCTTCTGTACAATTCTACTTCCCCTTCCCACTTTAGTCCAGTATCATTTTCCCTAAAATCTCAGCTGAGTTCATAACTAGAATTGCCTGCAGGCAGAGATTTATGCAATCCGTCCAGAGGAAGCCAGAAGTGTGCTCAGCACCTGCGTTTCCTCAAGATATGCTCAGACCCCTGAAATTATTAGCTAGCAGATTCCCCCAAATGCTCTGTTTAGACTCCTCCATGTTTTTGCATAAGAAGAGTAAGAATTTCATACTGGGTTAAAAAAAAAAGTCTCACGTCTTCAGGGAGAGTAAATACTACCGAGAATGTTAGAATTGTTGGGCTCATAGGTAAAGTGAGGTGGTCTTTATGCTCTTGACAATATCCTTCCTGGATTATTATATTCTGAATAACTTCTAGTTTGCAACTTATCCTCCACTCTCTTGAAGGTACCCTTGGGTGAATTTCCAGAGGGCACATGGATGGGTCTCCTTGTGCCTCCAGGGAAGCCCACCCCTCTCTGGTGATGCAGTTTAGCAAGGCTCTGGCTGGCAAAGCTGTGTGGGTTTCTGGGCACCAGAATAGCAAGCAAGCTCAGAGGCAGCCAGCAGCAGAAATTGAGGAAGGAAGTTCCAGATGGAAGCAGCAGAGTGTGAAGATGCTTGACTGTAGGCCAGCTCCAGGATGGGATGGGGGGGGGGGAAGAAGTGGGGGCTTGGAATGCCCTAAAAGATTCCAGACCAATGGAGAAGTTGCTAGAAAAGGCTAAGCGTAGCGGCACGCACACCCAAAGGAACGTCTGGTATTCAGCCTCCATGTTAATAAGATTTAGGGAATTACAAACTCCCTAGATTCAAATCACCCTTCACTGTAAAAATATCATGTCTATCATCTAGTGTCCTGCCAAGATTATCAAAGCACTGTTCTCAGAGATGGTAATCTGATTCATTAGGAGTTCTTTGTACTTCTGCCTTCTATTCGATGTCGAGAAAGGAAAGAAGTCTGACTTTGGATTCTTCTGGACAATTTGAAGGAAACAGACAAATATAGAGGAAGTGGTTACATCAATGGAAGAAATGAAAGTTAGAGAACAGAAAGACTTTCTTGGGAGTCTGAGATGGTTGTAAGGAAGACCGCCTTAACTGCGGGTCTCTGTTCCTCTGGGGAAAAGACAGTCACCCTGGGCCTCCATTTCCTCACAAGCAAAATGGGAAGACCATTCTATTTCTTGCTTTAATTAATATTACAGAGAATGAAATCCATGGGAGATGCCAAAGATCACATTATATTGTGGAAATCTATCAACTAAGAGGTCATCCAGCATCAGAGATGGAAAGATGAGGACTCTTTTTTGCCCCTAGGTCATCTGTCAGAAGCACTCTATGGATGAACGGGACCAACACCATCCAGAAGGTGTCATGTCACTAGACTGTAATTGACCTTCTGGCTACCTGTACACCTCTGCTTTCAGATAATAACTTAATTTCTTCTCCCCAAAGAACCATGCTTTAATTGCTACCAGTGCTTGGTCCCAAGTACTTCCTACTAGCCATCATCACAGCTCCCAAAGTGCAGGTGTCAGACCCCTGTTGGAAATAGGAACCAGTTAAATGCCCAACTGGAGGTTGGCTCACATCCACCAAACCTAAAGAACCTTCTCGACTTATGGATTTTAACTGCAGCCCCAACTTCAGAGCCCCACAGAGCTGAGTTGGTGGGGACTGGGAGGACACCAGGATTAGTTTGGGGTTTCCCACCCCTCCATCAGCCACAGTAGCTTTCATGTTATTGGCCTTAAGTACTGGATACAAAATATGCTTTTATGTGCAATGGGGGTTCTGTGGCACTAAACTATTTATAAAACATTTGTCTATCCTAATAAATTTTATAATGAAACCAAAGCCTAGAGAGGAAAAATTAATCATACTTAAAACTTCTCTGGAATCAGATATGAAATGCAACAAAAGAATTCCACTGGGAAAGATGCCCAAGCTATTAATCCAAACTTACTGAAAGATGCACATAAATCTCATCTATCCTCATGTTCTTACAGTTAATTCCATTTCCCCATTCCTACAAGCCCTAAATATGCCTAGGACAGGTAGAGATGCTGCCTTTTTTTTT
>NW_012267217.1:50578960-50619760 GCF_000151885.1 Dipodomys ordii | reverse complement strand
CTTATGTGGTGCTGAGGAATCGAACCCAGGGCCTCAGGCATGCAAGGCAAGCGCTCTACCACTGAGCCATCTTCCCAGCCCACACATGGTCATTCTTGAAACAATTGGTGGTAAAGAAACTAGGATTGCCATAGGCTGATCAGGGTAAGCCATACCCTGGGAATTGAGGCCTCATTTCTGGAGATAATGCGCTTCCAGCAACTTCCTTACTTGGCGGCTTTGTTCACTGGCAGTAGTGTCAAGATGCAGGATTTTCACAGAGGACTCAAGAGAGATGGGTTCTGGCTGGTACTGCTGCACCTAGTTGGGTGTCTCTGAGTAGGCCATTCAATATTCCTAAGTCCGTGTGACATGTTTAAAGTGGCAATAGAAAAAAAATCCGAGGATGTGTGGGAAGCACTATATCAGCTTGAAGTGACTATGTAAGTGTTATGAACGTTGAAACACTGCTCTCTGCCTTTGGAGGAACCCACTCCCTTAGACAACTCTAGAGTGAGTAACCAAGCAGGGAAGTGAGTGAGAAGCCCCCGTCCCCTCCCTGCAGAGAGCCCTTCAAGCTGTCTTCTCTTAAAACCCACTTCTGAATCAGCATCCTCACGGTGGGCCATCCGCCCCTCTCCAGCATTCATCTTCCATAGGCTTCTTTTGGATTAAAGAATGTCCAGTGAAGAAAAATGCCCAACCTTCCTCAGAAGCCCATGCCTACCTGTATCCAGTCTCCCTATCAGGAGGGCTAGAACGCTGTCATTACAAAGTTGAAGGTCATCTTTCTTTGGCCCAGTCTCCAGAGATCTATAAGGGGCAGGTTTTAGAAATCAGTAGTTTTCTGAAAGAGTTCCAGAGTCAGTCTCTTAAGTCAAATCTGAGCCTCACTACTCAGTGGGTGACAGATCTAAAGTAAACCGTTTAGGCTTTGAACCCCAATTTCCCCAGCTTGAAAAGAGGGATAGGGATAAAGATGTGTACCTCACAAGGCTATCAGTATTGCTCCTGACATACAATAAGAAGTCACCAAGCAGAAGCTGCTAGACAACTGCTAGAGAAAAATCTGAAAAGCCTAATTCTAGCTTCCTTCCACCTGAGAAAACCGGAGCCTTGGGAAGAGAACAGGTAGACCTGAAGTCTGGTCCTGGTGCTGCCATGGGTGTTTTTGGCCTCTTTCTGACTTTGCATTTTTTCATCTGTAGGTCGCAGGGACTGTATGTGGTGACCCCCCAAAGACCTTCTTTGTGCTCAAGGTTCCCAAGGTTGTGGCTGCCTAACTCAACCATAATGGGACTCTAGAATTTCCTCAGAAGCCACTCCCTCCTTCTCAGCCGTCCACATCCACGCCTTTAATCCAAAGAGCTCTTTGCCATCTGGGGGTCTGGATGCTGCACCTCTATATCTGATTGTCACACTGCTGCCTGTGACTTCCACCTGAGGTTGGTCCGAGGTTTCCCAGAAAGGTATCTCTTTCCACCTCATTTTCCTGCATCCTCTCATTTTCCTGTCTCAGACCCAAATTCCTGTTTCCCTAGGCCATGTAGAAAAGCGGTTTACTTTGACCCACGCTGGCACTTGCTCAGAACCTCCCCTGCCTCTGCCACATTCCTTGAGTTTGGGCAGGACCCAGAGGGCTGCAGAATTCCTCTCCCTCCTTAGTGTGGGTCCCGGTGTTGGCATGCCAACAGCCCCAAATATTTAAAGCAATCATGAAAATGAGCTCTGAGTCCCATGCCAGAGCCTTGAAAGGAATTAGGCTAAAAACAGGACAAAGAAAGAGGTGAGGCCAAACGGAAAATGCCATGAAAGGCACTGCCCAGCATGGCCAGGGCCCAGAGCTCTCCTCACTGGCTTCATTCATCCATAGCCAGCCACTGTGCTGAGCACCATGGAGGCAAAGTTGAATGAATCACCATCCCGGCCCTCGAGGAGCTCTCAGTCCAGCCAGTAAGCCACACAGACAATCATGGTACAGTATACTAAGTATGGATAAAAGGCCACCAAAGGCACAAAGGAGCCATGGAAGGGGGAGGCAGAGGCTCTGCATCTGGGTCAGTGATGCAGCCCAGAGCCTCAGCCCAGACCTGAGAACAAACCTTCCTCCAAGGGCTAAGGCAGAAGATATGTTTCCAAACAGAGAGGAAGCAGCAGATACAAGGCACGAAAGCATGCAACAAGGTGGAGAAAGAGGAAAGTGCCCAGGTGTGACTGCTTTGTAAATGGCAAAGACTCAGCCTTTCCGCTGGGCATGTTATGCACATGTAACACACAGCCTGGAGAATGGAATTAGACTCAGCCTTATGAATTAAGATTTTAAAAAAATCTGAGAGATGGGTACTTGAAGATAGATGTAGAGTTCTGAGCAGATTTTTTTTTAATTACATGATGTTCTGAGTGCAAGCTAAGCATCTGCGAGGAGGTGGTGAGGATAGCACTTGGGACCTCAAACAACAGACCATTCTGTGACTCATGCAGAGAGACTCCCTGCTGGAGGGGAGATGAGGTTTTCCCTGTTACTTGAGTGATAGAAGACTCAGCTTGGCAGGCTGGGAGGGCTGGCAGTGCCCCAGGCACCTACTACAGCACAGGGGAAGGTACCAAGATCAGAAGCAGATGCTTGCCTGAAAGAGCTGTGACCAAGGAAGCCCCTGAGCCTCCTGGTTATCTAGAGGAGACAGAAAAGGAGGGCAGGTCCAGTATCTCCCCTTGACAGAGCAATTACAGTCCTCATGACAGGGGGTGGAGAGTGGCTTGGACCTAAGCCTAGGGTACTGGGCAGCCACAGTGAAGACTTGTGGAGAAATGAGAAAACTAAAAGTGGCACAATTCAAGCATCACTAGTTGCTGTAGAAACCCATTATAACCAAGACACATGCTGCTAATGGTTGGTGTGTACCATCATCATTGCCCTCATTGCCATTAAATGCTTCGAACATTTACTAAGTACTTCTGACCCAGGCTATGTTAAGCCTTACATGAATTTACTTAATCCTTCAAGTAACCTGAAAAGATCAGAATTCTTACTAATCTCATTTTACAGAGGAAATGTTCTCTAGGAAGGTTAAATTAAATTCCAGCATTCAAGCTGGGCATTGGTGGCTCATGGCTGAGATCTGAGAATAGAGAATTGTGGTTCAAAGTCAGCCCTGGCAAGAAAGCCCGTGAGACTCTTATCTCTAATTAACCACTTAAAAAACATAAGTGGAGTTGTGGCTCAAAATAGTAGGACACTAGCCTTGAACAGAAAAACTCAGGAATAGCACCCAGGCCCTGAGTTCAAGCCCTATGACTGACAAAAAAAAATCCAGCACTTCCTATAAACAAGTAGTATATATTGCACAAGTAGAGAGTACCTGCAAAATTCCAACATTAATGTTCTAAACTCTGGCACCTCAGAATATGATTTTCTTTAAAGACAGGGTCTTTTAAAGAAGTGATTAAGCTAATGAGGGCACTAGAGTGGGTTCGAATCCCATCTGACTGGTGTCCTGATCTAAAGCAAGAGAAGATTAGGACACAGGTTCAGAGGGGAGATCACAGGTGGACACAGAGCAAAGGTAACATCTACATACTAAGGTGACAGGCCTCAGGAGTCACTGTTCCTTCCCATACCCACAATGCAAACTTTTTTGTTTTGTTTTATTTTGCTTTGCTTGTGCTGGTACTGGGGCTTGAACTCAAAGCCGCTTGTTCTTGCTTAGCTTTTTTTGCTCAAGGCTGGTAATGCCGCCCCTGGCCATATCACGGTTCACTCATTGAGGTTCCACTAAATCACAGGTTTAAAATAGATAGATAGATAGAGAGATAGATAGATAGAGAGTGATCCCTCACCTATGACAGGGAGTCAGGGAGTCTCTGGAATGTAACTCCTGCGATAGGTGAGGGATCAATGTACTCTACCACTTGGGCCACACCTCCTGGCTAACTGCAGGTTAATTGGAGATAAAAGTCTCACAGATTTGTCTACATGGGCTGGCTTCAAATGATGATCCTTAGATCTCACCCTCTTGAATAGCTAGGAATAAAGGCATGAGACGCCAGTGCCCAGTTTGTCCTGGCAATCTAGTGGTGAGGCTAACTCGGTAGTGAGAAGAAGTTAGGCTGACTGAGCCAGGGCTAGCAACAGCAGGATTTGGAACCAGTGAGGGGAGTCCAGGGTCAAGGGTCCAGGGTCAAGAGAGGCCTGCTGGATTTTCAATCAGAATCATGGTGTCAAGTTTCCACTGAAGTGATATCCAAGAGTCTCATATTTCTGTTTTTTATCATTTCCATATTTACTTCCAGTAAGCAAAGCTTACCATCTGCACAATGTCCAGCCAAGGAAACAGAAACAGAGAGGAAATTGCTCTGCCGTGCACCCTAATCAGGCTGATCCATGGGGATATTGGTGGAGACATGTGTGTCTTCACTCATCTGAGTAGTAATGTCCTGATCAGTCCTCAGCAGGAAGTTTCCCATTTCTTCTGGCTGAGAGGCAACTCCAGAATGAACCATGAAGCATGGGTTTTCTGGTCTCACTGAGCTACCCTCCTGTAAATCCCATTGCTCTCCCAAGAGCAAATGATTCTCATGTGTTGACAGCTTCTACAGTTCAAGACAGGACATCAGCAGGAGCTCCTCCAGTTGGAGCAAGAACCAAAAAGTACAGGGAGAGGCAATGAGAGATGGATGTTAAGTGACAGGGGCAAGAGGTAACCTGCCCACTTCTCCCAGTCCTCTCACTTCTGGTTCCGCTGACGTGTCCTCTGAAGCCCTTGGGGGCAGTGGTACATCTTAGGCTTTAGTTTCTTAGAATGAGGAGCAGGCTCAGTACTGCCTACCTGGCGAGCTGTAGGGAGGATGAATGGGTTACATAGGGAGAGTTCCTCACACAGCTCCAGACACATAAGAAATGCTTTGAATGTAGTAATAATAAACTCTCATACTGTGCTTCCTACATGCTACCAGGGATATTAACTAACTTAATCCTCACAAGCCTGCCAACCAGCTTCCATGGTGATCCTCATTTTACGGAAGAATCTAAGGCACTTGCTATTTAGCTCCAGAGACTAAATGTGAATCAATAAACCTATGTAACCAGGCACTGATGGCTCACACCTGAAATCCTCGCTATTCAGGAGACTAAGATCTGAGGATCACCATTTGAAGCCAGCCTGGGCAGACAAATCTGTGAAACTCTTTTATTCAATTAACCAGCAGAAAGCCAGAAGCAGAGGTATGGATGGCACAAGTGGCAGAGTGCTAGCCTTGCCCAAGAAAGGTAAGCAAGAGTGAGCCACTGAGTTCAAGCTCCAGAACTGGCACAAAAAATGAAAATAAAAAGTAAATGTGGGGCTGGGAAGGTGGCTCAGCGGTAGAGTGCTTGCCTCACATGCAGGAGGCCCTGGGTTTAATTCCTCAGCACCACATAAACAGAAAAGGTCAGAAGTAGTGCTGTGGCGCAAGTGGTCGAGCACTAGCTTTGAGCTGAAGAGCTCAGGGACAGTGCCCAGGCCTAGAGTTCAAGCCCCATGTCCGACCAGAAAAAAATTTTAAAAAAGTAAATGCATGAGTCTATGTATTGTAAATGGGTAGACAACGCATCAAATCTTTATGCTCTTCAGCAAGAGGCAAAGAGTGTAGGTAGACAGAACATAGATGACTGGTCCCCAGGATGTTTGGGGTACCATTTAATGCTGCTACCCGGCAGCCTCACTTGGGTTAAGCTGGAGGTGAATGCTGTCTTCCTCACTCAGGCTTAGTAGGTCATACTTTGGAAGAGTGTAAATGGAAAGGACTCAGAGGCCATCTAACTCCTAATTTTGCACTTGAGTAAACTCAGGTGAGCGCCAGGGTCACACAGTGCCTTACCAGGACTCAGGCTACCTCTGTGCCCAACACTAATCTCGACACACCAACCACCCCACCTTTCCTTCATGCCAGGAAACCACATCTGAAAATCAGGGAGGTATTTAGAACATACAGAACAGGTTTGAAGAGTCTATGGCCCTATACAGCAAATTGTTTTAAAATGAGAAGGTCTTGCTTTGGTGCAAGAAGTTCCTGTTTATGTGTTTGTGGTACAGTCATCAGACCTGCTTCTCCTCCACCCCTGCCTGAATTTAGGCACTCAGAAATCCAGGCACCCAGATAGGACAACTATGTGGAGTGCATCCTATGAGAGGCTACATGCTGTTCCTTAAACACACCTAGTGCACTCCACATTCCTGCCAAGGGATATTTTCTAATGCTGTGCCTGAGCCTGAATCTCTTCCATCCCCTAACCTTTACCTCCACCAACCTGAAAAGACCTTCCCAGGACTCAGGGGACAGCTAGAAATCTGTCCTCTCTGAAGCCTCCCTTGCCACCAGGGCCAGAAAGGATTCTCTGAGCTCTGGAGCATGGTAAATTTCTGGCTTCCTCATTATCCAGGCCTGTATTTTGGTCCTCTGCTCACACTGGTGTGACCTTTGGCAAGTGCCTTCTTGATCTCTAAGGCTCAGCACTATTTTCCAACTTATCATATTAACAGTTCCCCATCCCCACTTCTGGAGTTATTTTAATGGGATTAACATGTACACAGGAAGACTTTAGCATCATGGAGCCTAGGGCTCAACAATGGAAGGCACAATTGCTGTTTTGATTTATGGTTTGGAATTGCATCTTATTTCCTTCCTCTCTTAAGTAGATATTCATCTGTTGGCCAGGACTCTATCAAGTTCATCTTTTCATACCTCATTCCCGCTGCACCTGAGCCTGTGCAAAGTCGATGCTCTGTGAGAGTGTGCTGAAATAATCAAGAAACAAATTTTTTTTTAAAAAAAGATGACTTAACAAGACTATATTTAATAGAGTAGAGCTAGCTATAGTTTTTGTTAAAAGACTATGGCGATTGCCTTTATAAACAGATTTCTCAAAAAAGGAGGGAGTGGGTAACCATGTTCAACAAGAAATGTACTACGCTGGGCACTGGTGGTTCACGCCTGTAATCCTAGCTACTCAGGAGGCTGGGATCTCTGGATCATGGCTCAAAGCCAGCTCAGGCAGGAAAGTCCCTGAGACTCTTATCTCCAATAAACCACCAGGAAACTGGAAGTGGCACTGTGGCTCAAGTGGTAGAGCACTCACCTTGAGATGAACTGCTCAGGGACAGTGCCCAGGCCCAGAGTGCAAACCCCACGACTGACCAAAAAAAAAGAACCAGCAAAAATCTTGGCTGGAAGCCAAGAGCCAGTGGCTCACATTTGTATTCCTAGCTACTCAGGAAGCTGAGATCTGAGGACCAAGGTTTAGCATACATTTGTAATATGAGAGATTTCTAGTTAGGAAGCTTTTTTTTGTATAGAGAATTTTTATATGTAAAAATATAACATTTTAGCTGGGTGCTGGTGGCTCATGCCTGTAATCCTAGCTACTCAGGAGACTGAGATATGAGGATCGCGGTTCAAAGCCAGCCCAGGCAGGAAAGCCCATGAAACTCTTATCTCCAATAAACCATGAGAAAACCAGAAGTGGCACTGTGGCTCAAGTGGTAGAGTGCTTGCCTTAAGCTGAAGAGCTTAGGGACAGCGCTCAGGCCCAGAGTTCAAGCCCCATGACCACCAACAACAACAAAAGAAATGTAATCACTACCTTTCGTATGCAACTGTAACGCCTCTGTAAATCACTTTGACAATAAAATTAAATAAAAAATAAAAAATAAAGACTTCTTAGGCTCTAGGTAGTAAGAGAGAATAGAATAACATTATTATGTACTTGAGTAATATTGAGAAAAGCAATTATAATAACCTTTACTGAAGGATGACTGTGGCTCTCACTTGTATCCTAACTACTCAGGAGGCTGAGATCATGATTCAAAGCCAACATAAGCAGGAAAAGTCCCTCAGCCCCTTATTTTCTACAACACACACACACACACACACACACACACACACACACACACACACGAGTAGGGCTGTGGCTCAAGTTTTAAAGCACTAGCCTTGAGTGGAAAAGGCTAAAGGACATTTCCATACCCAGGCCCTGTGTTCAAGCTCCAGTACTGGTAATAAGTAAAGAAATAAAAATAAATACCTCTACCTAATTAATGACTCCCAATAGTCTGTCAGAATCTTTTATTGCTTACTTATACCCTTTTTAAGGCAGGCAGAGTTATCCTTATGTGTGGATAGGAAAACTGAGGTTCCAGGAGATTAAAGCACTCATCAAAGATCAGATATCAGGTGTGTAGCCCAGCTGGTCTTAAACTGGGGCCTAGTGTGAATTCCATATCCATGCTGTATGCTAGGGGGTACAAATGACCTCTTGCAATCTGGCTGAATATTGTTTTGGTATGGCTTTATTATTTTATGTCACATGGAAATTAAATGAAATTCAAATTTGAGAACCAATAAAGTTTTATTGGAACATCATTACATCATTTAACCAACATTTGGCTGCATTTGTGTTCTGCAGGTGAGTTAAGAGTATATGCAGGAGAGATTCACAGCATGCATCCCAAGTATGAGATATGTGCTCTCCGGCTTTTCAAAGAAAAGTCTGTTTCCCTGCTGTCACACTGATTCCTTTATAGAAACTAATTTCAAGAAATTTTCCTTTCCATAAAAGTACGACATAAAGGGCACCCTCTCCACAGCAGTAAATCTTCCTTTTAGAATTCCGACTTTATGCATGCTAAGCCATCCCTGGTTCTAACTGTCACCTGGCTGGCAATCTGATTTGGAAAACACTGCTGAGGGAAGCTGCTAGCCTCAGGGCTGACAGGCCAGTGCAGGCCTGGAAGCTAAGAGAAAGAAAGGGATTTAGCTCCACAAGCTAGCTCACTTTCAAGAAGTCCTTCGCCCCTTGATTCATGGTTTCCTGCCACATCTTGTTCAGCTGTGGACATGCCTCTGCCCCAAGCTGAGGTGGGCAGGCTAGAAAGGATCGACGCATGGGGCCTCCAGGTCCTTGATCTTGTATCCCGCCTCCACCCTGGCTGCCTCCACCCTGATATGGAACCGAGGCTTCATTCTATAGATCCCTCTCTCCAGCCCCCTTGGAGTCATCAATCTCCTATTTAAAGTAAGAGGTCAGCCCACATGCCACCTATGCCTGCTCAAAGCCCAAAACAGGCCTTGTTCCTTTAGCATACACACTCAATGGACTTGCAACGCCTTCTCCCCCACTCCTTCTCTCTTCTCCTTTCCCTCTTTATCTGTATCTTTCTTTCTCTGTCTTTCTTCATCTATGATGTCCCTGGGGTCTAAATCCAGACAGATTTTGCACTTTTTGGCTTTTCTTCCAACAAGGATGTTTGAACCCCTGCCATGTGCCCAACTCTATGGAAATTCAAGACAAGACAAAGTAGAGGAGGAGTTTCCTGTTTGTCTCAAGATCCAAGTTGTACAGATTGGGGAACCAAAGTAAAGTCAGATTTCTGAAGCTATGCTGAGTATTGGGTATAGGCTGGTGGTGGGGTCTACATGCTCTGGGTACCTTCACCTCCATTTTTTTTGTTTTGGTTCTAGTCCTGAGGCTTGAACTCAGGGCCTGGGTACTGTTCCCGAGCTTCTTTTGCTCAAGGCTAGAGCTCTGCCACTTGAGCCACAATGTCACTTCTGGTTTTCTGGTGGCTAAATGGAGATGAGAATCTCACACACTTTCCTGCCAGGGCTGACTTCAAGCCACGATCCTCAGATCTCAGCCTCCGGAGTAGTTAGGATTATTGGCGTGAGTCACTGGCACTTGGCTGGAAACCCTGATTGACAGCTGATCAGTCAGAGCACAGATCACTGGGGCTTTTGACTGGCATCTGAAGTGAGTGGCCAGTCTTTAGGACAAAGCATTCAACCTGCAGGAACCTCCAGACAGTCAGCAATGAATTGGAGGATGTGCAACAGGTATCAGTTGCAGACTTGATAGCTTACTTACCAAATGCAGGGAGAAGTCATCCCACATTTGGGATGAGTTGATTCCCCCCCCCCCGAATCCTCAGAGTCATAAAAACAAAGGGAATTCAAGAAACTGTCACAGCTGAGAGGAGTCTAAAGAGTCATGGGAAGTAAATGTAATGTGGTTTCTAGAGGGATAGTCATGCCTGAATAAAGAAAAACACTGATGCCAGAAAAATAACCTGTAATTCTTTGACAGTTTAAAGCTAGTCCTGGCTTGGAGAAATACATTTTACTGTCTTTTTTCCAGGAGAGAAACGCGATTATTTATATTTTACTAAGTTGCATATGTGCAACCCCTGATCAGAAAAAGACATTAGTAAATACTAAGGAAATCTGAATAAACCATGGATTTTATCACATAGTACCAATATGGGTTCATTAATATAGCATATTACAAAAGGCTTTAGTAATTTCTTAGTAATAGTACATTAACATCAGTAATGTTTGAGAAGTTGGGAGTGCCTGATTTGTCTTTAAATCTAAAATTATTCTTCAAATTGTTAGGCTGGATATGCGGGTCCAGCAGTAGAGTGCCTATCTAGTAAGCACAAAGCACTGAGCCTAAACCTCACTACTGTCAGAAAGTTGATTTTTTAAAACTGTTGCCAGGCATTGGTGGCTCACACCTGTAATCCTAGTTACTCAGGAAGCTGAGCTCTGAAGATCACGGTTCAAAGCCAGTCTGGGTAGGAAAGTTTTGGGTGTTTTTGTTTTTTTGTTATTTATTTATTTTGCCAGTGGTGGCCCTGAACTCTGGGCCTGGACACTGTCCCTCAGCTCTTCAGCTCAAGGCTAGTGCACTACCTCTGAGCTACCTTCCCAGCCCAGGTAGGAAAGTTTTTGAGACTCTTATCTCCAATTAATTACTGTAAGGATGGAAATGGCATTGTGGCTCAAAGTGATAGAGCCTGAATACAAAAGCTCAGGGACAACACTGAGGCCAAGTTCAAGCCCCAGGAACACACACACACACACAAAATAAACTTTAAATAGTCAGGGACAACACTGAGGCCAAGTTCAAGCCCCAGGAACACACACACACACACACACACACACACACACACACACACACACACACACACACACACACACACACACACACACACACACAGTCTCCTAACATAAAATGTGACTTAATTCAAGTAGCTACAATCAACAGGTACTTTATCAGAAATTCAGGTAAGGCTCCGGCCCAGAACTGAAGTCCCATGAAGGCAGGAGGTGGGCAGCCTTTCCTTTCTAGAAGGGCAAAGCCAACAAGTATGAGCCCTAGGACTTGCTCACAATGAGTCAGTAGGCAGGATCGAGCCTTTCTTGTACCCATCCAGACAGCCATGTTTGGAGCTACCTAACCAATAGCTTCCCCTATGTTACCTAAGCAATTCTAATGCAAAAAACAAATCTGAAATCTGAACTCCTCCAAAATGGAAAACATGTGAGTGCCAATGTGATGCCACTAGTTAAATGTCTCACCTGAGTTCATGTGATAGGCTGTAGTTAAACCACAGGAACATCAAAAAGGTCATATAAAACAGTCACTCTGTGTGTATAAGTGAACTTCACATATAGCCTTGGGCAACATCTCCCAGGATAGCTCCTCATACACAATATGCAAGCATGTGTAAAAATTTTTAAATCTCCAATCAGAAGCAATCTGGCCCCAACAGTTTCAGATAAGGGATGTTCAACCTGTATGGCCTCAGCTACATAGCAGCTCAGGAAGGATGATAGAATTAAGAGTCTGGGACCAAAAAGAGTTCTAAACACCAATGTCTGATTTTTTAAATAGGAAGCTTCTTTTTTTGGGGGGGTCTGGTCGTGGGGCCTGAACTCTGGGCCTGGGCGCTGTCCCTCAGCTCTTCAGCTCAAGGCTAGCACTCTACCATTTGAGCCACAGGGCCACTTCCGGCTTTTTTCTTTTTGTTTATGTGGTGCTGAGGAATCTAACCCAGGGCCTCAGGCATCAAGGCAAGAGCTCTACCACTGGGCTACCTTCCCAGCCCCAATAGGAAGCTTCTTATGACCTTTCTTCTTAACAAGCAAGGGCAGATCTCAGGTTCTGGCTATTCTGAAAACAAGAGAATCCAGCAGGAATTGAATAATATTTTGTTTTTCTTGTTTTTTTTTTTTATTTTGGGCAGTCACATTTTATTTATGGAAAAAATATTGCTAATTTTCAGTTTATGGTAGGAATAGAATGTTTCCTTAATAAATTCAATTACAAATATTAACTAATCACTTTCATCTGAATTTGAGGAGAAAAAAACCCCTAATTTTGAAAATAGTTTGATAGTCATAGCTTGCTAGTAGAACAGAAGTGGATACCCTCTTATGGTTATTTGGTATTGACCATCAAATTTGTAACTGCATATACACTGTGATCCAGTGATTCCATGCTTCTATTTCTGTCCAGTTAGCCTTCAAATAAGCTTATTATATTAGTCATCTCATGCTGCCACAGCAAAATACCACAGACTGGGGGCTGCATGTTATACAACAGAATTTTCTCACAATTGGCAGCTATGAAATAAAATTAAAGTGACAGATCTGATGGTTAATTTTACGTGTCAACCTACAGAATTAGGGAATACTTGGAGAGATGATAAAAGTGTTATCTTGGGTTTGCCTGTGAGTGCACTTCCAGAAGAGACTGGCATGTGAGCACAGGGACTGACCTGGAAGATCTGCCCTCTATATGTATGAGTACCATCCAGTGGGCTAGGGGCCCAGATAAAAGACAGAAGAAATAAAGATTTTTCTTCTTCTCATGAGAGATCAGAAAATAGTTCTCTAAAGAGGCTACCTGCTATGATCTGTATATCCCCTTAAAAGTCTTCTGTAACCCCCAGAGTATGGCATTTGGGAGTAGGGATTTGAGGAAGTGATTAGATCATTAGATCTGTTCCTTTACATTTTACATTTCCCCCAATTGTCCCTGTACTTAAAGCAGGAACATGTCTCTTGGAAGGGGAACACACCAACTCTACAGAATTATTTCACATCAAGACAGTTTACAGGTCCTTTGGGAGAAAAGGCTGAAAGTTAGATGAAGAAAAAGTTAGGTGAAGAAAAGTGGGGGAGACAGAGTTTGTAGAATATGAAAAGCTGTGCAATATTTCCAGTATTGGTTCAATGGGTTACTGAGAAGAAGGCAGGCATCTTCTGACCTTTTTCTTTGATCTGTCTCTTCCTCACGCTCCCAAGTATACTTCATTCTTATGGATCTAGCTGTACCCAGGGATGCCAGGAGCCAACATAGGGATCAAATGATCAAGGTGGCATTCATGGAGATTTTTTATAAAGGAATGCCTCTCTTACTATTCATCCAGGATCATTAAAGACAGTGGAATAGTCCCATAAAGCCTTGGTTCTCAAAGAAAGCCATCATTTATCAGCATAGCTGGCTTACACACAACCTTACTTGACCTTGATCAGATGGCCTATCCCACCCTACTTTTTCCTCAGGTGCAAATTGAGTCTAAGATCTATCCTTAGAGTGAGTATTAGATGAAGATCAAATGAGACGATTTAAGTTGTTTATAAACTCTAACCCAACAAAGAGGTCATTATTCACTAATCATCTTTACTCTTAATAGGCTGTTCTACACAAAGCAGGTACCAGATTCTGCCATTAAACTATTTTATTGGAAGAGATGAAAGGAATGAAAGGTAGCACCTTTTTTATTTTAAGTATCATGTTGGCATCAGAAAGAAGGCTTGATGAGATGGTCCTGAACTGAAGTCAACAGCAGCCCTGAAAGAGAAATCCCATGTTCTCTAACCTTTCTCTCAGACTCAAGGGCACTGGCCCCAACTCATAGCTAACACAAATCCCTTTTGCTCCAATGTATGTCTTTGTTCTATACACTCATCCTGTTTTCTATGAGCCGTCTTTACATGAATTAATATTATAGCTACCTTTTAAGCACTAACTCTTAAATTCAGAAAGATAGACAGATATAGACAGGTATGAATAGAGATAGAGATATATCTCTATCAATATAGATATAGATAGATATAGATTATCTATCTATCTATCATTAAGCACTTGCTTAAAATGCCAATTTTTGTGTCCTACATCTAAAGATTCTAGGTTGAAAGCCAGGCACTGGTAGCTCATGCCTGTAATCCTGGCTACTCAGAAGGCTGAGATCTGAGGATCGCAGTTCAAAGCCAGCCTGGGCAGGAAAGTCGTGAGAATCTTATCTCCAATAAACCACTAGAAAACCAGAAGTGGCACTGTGGCTCAAGTGGTAGAGTGCTCACCTTAAGCTGAAGAGCTGAGGGACAGGGCCCATGCCGAGAGTTCAAGCCCCATGACCAATAAAAAACCCCAAAAAACAAAGACTCTAGGTTGAGACTCATAAATATGTACCATAAACAAGCTCCCTGGCAGGTTTATCTTTTTTTTTGGACTGCATTCTGGTCTTCAAGAAAAATTCATTTGAAAACCTCTGCCCAGCTTAGTGAAGTCTCAGGGGACACACAATAAGTCATTTATCCTCCTGGCATATCACCGGTGTCCATCAGTCAGAAATGAATGCTGCTAATATGAAAGAAATATCAAGATGCTTCAACACTTATTACTTATAGGTTGTAGCTATAACATTTCATAACTTTAACCAACTATATAATTCCCACCCCTTCTTCAGAATGAAATTCCAATAACATCATTTCCAGATTAAACTTCTCTGAAAATACTTGCCTTAGAATAAATGGCTCTTCTTGTTTCCTAGCCTCCAGATCATACCATCTATATGTTGACTTTATTGCATGTCTTCTCTGACTAGAAGGGAGTTTCCTCCCTTTCCTTTGGTGTTTATAGCAACTAGATCATGGATTAGCAGTGAATCAACAATGTTCATGGAATCAGCCCCAGGAGGCAAGAATCACATGGGATAGACAGAAAGCCCTTTGAGATTGGGAACAAAGGTAAACCCTCCATGCCATTCTAATACAAGGTTCTGAGAATCCCCAATGAGCCACAGAATTAGGAGTTTGACCTTCAATAATTAGAATTTTTTTCAGTCCATGCTTTGTGGATATTGAGAAAAATATTTCAAGGAGTAATTTAAAAAGACATTCCTTTTTATGCTGTAGAAGAATTTCAGGATTTCATACTAATTTTGACATCTTGGAGCTGGTTTTTCAACACTAAGATCATCTTTGCTTATGCAGAAACCATCATATCATGTTACCTCCCTGTGAGAAAACGAGGCTTACCCCTACTGTGGAATGCGCATATGGTCATGTGGCTTTCTTTGGTCATCAAATGGGGGCAGAAGTAATCTGAGTCACTTCCTAAGGATCAGTTGTGAGTGTCATTGGATGAGACCCTGGAATAAGGACAGTAATAATAGTAGAGCCCACAGCTGACCATCAAGGACAAACAGCATAGCTAGGAGTAGAAATTTGGGAATTTTTACTGAGATATAATGGGTCTTTTCCTGGCTCATTTCCAGATGTCCACATGGCCCCATATTTTATGTATTTATTTAGTGTTAGTTCTGGGGTTTGAACTCAGGGCCTAGACACTGTCCCTGAGCTTTTTTGCTCAGGGTTAGCACTCTACCACAAGTTTTTCTTTGTGCTTAACTGGAGATAAGAACAATGCAATATTTTTTTTAAATCACATAGTATCCAGGCACAGGTGGCTCACACCTGTAATCCTAGTTACTCAGGAGGTTGAGATCTGAAGATCACAGTTTGAAGCCAGTCTGGACAGAAAAGTGTCTGAGACTCTTATCTCCAATAAACTACTCAGAAAAAGCCAGAAGTGGCTCAAGTGGTAGAATATTAGCCTTGAGCACAAAAAGGCTCAGGGACAGTGCCCCAGCTCTGAGTTTAAGCCCCAGGACCAGCAAAAAAATAAATAAGTAAAAATCAAATGTCAATTGATGTTTAGAGGTCAGGCTGAGCACTTTAGAAAAAATTATCTTATTTCCTCTTCTTAACAACTCATTGAGGTGGCTAAGTTTATTATCCTCATATCACAGACTGGGAAACAGAGGCCTAGATAGGTTAGGAAATTTACCCAAAGACACTACAAACTTTACATACTGAAAATGATCTCTAAGATATGAGAATTATTGAAGAAAGGCAAATGGTCTGACTCCAAAAGCCAGCTTCTTGACCTCTGAGCCACATCAGATTGTCTCAAAGTGCTTATCTCCCTGAAATACGCTGCGACTCTGACATTGCCACCTGGTCTCAATTGCCTCTTCAGTTCTGAAAGCAGGACCATTTTCAACACTGTCCTACTCTTGCAAAGTAAAGAAAGCCATGTGTGCTGTGCTCGAATGCCTTGGAAGAAGGCCCTGGAGAATTAAAAGTGACTGACCTGGCCCATGGGGGAGGCTGGGCTACATTCCTTTCCAAAGTCACTGTCTCACTGTGTAAGAAATGTGCCACCAAAGCAGAAAGCCTTCCTGTTCATGCCAGATTTTTTTATAAGGGGTAGAAAATCAGTTACAAGAAGTAAGGGAGCCTGGGTGTGGGTATGATCTCAACATGTGGCCATATGCTCAGGTTCACAGTTTCTAGTCACAGGGAATTTTGCTCTTTATCCTTCTAATCCTCACAACAGGTGCCCCTCAGCCTCCTGGGAAAGGAACATGGGACCAGAGTGGCCCAGGAATGGAACTGCGGTTCTTTCCCAGAATAGCGTTGATAAATCTCATGCAAACTCCCCCTATCTGCCCGGTGAGACCCTGAGCAAGCAGACCTTCCCACATCCTTCTAGGCTAGTTCTCCTCTTATGTTAGGCAGAAATCCAAGGTATTTTTAGAGGACATTTTCACTCTCCATGGCCCTCTCCAAGGGAGAGGGCCTTTTTCATTTCTACCTCTTGGAAATGAAAAAGACTCAAGAGTCCAACTGACCAAAAAAAAAAAAAAAAAGACTGCTTCCCTCAGAGAACAGAAGTGTCAAACCAAAAGCCCCAGGCCCTCATTCTCAACCCTATGTCTATGTCTGAAACAGCCCTACACCAGAGACCTCTTATAAATCTAGTCCTCATTTGTAGCAATGACATATTCAGGGGTAAAGATACAGTATCACCCAGTGGTATGACTGTAGGTAAGATATCCCACTTTCCAGAACCTGCATCTCTTTAATATGTCAGAGTAGAATAAGGCCATCCTTCACCATGTCCCAGGATGTCATATGGACTGTGATTCCAGGGGGCAACATTAGCATAGCTATCTTGCCTGACTGTTGGCAAGAATAGCCTCATTGGCTTGCCTTTTCCCATCTATTCTCTCCCTACGAAAGGCTGATTTCTCTGTAGTTTGTCCCTCTACTTTCAAGCCATATTCAAGTCTCCTCTTGCTCCCACTTACCCAAGGGTACAACCTGTGGATGGAGTACACGAGGATGCCATGAGGATGCTATCCTTGGCAACTCTGACAAAAGGACATGATTGTTATTGAGGTGTGCCCGAGAACTCCACTCATCCGCCTTCTGACTTCCACTAGCAGAGTTCACAGAGATCTGGCTCCCTTTGGACAGCTTTCAGAGAGTAGAGTTGAAACATGGAAGGAGCATGACTGGGACTTTTTAGAGGTCTTAGCGATATTTGAGTAACATCGTATTTTACTAAAAGAAAGAGTTCTACTGACACCATAGGTCAGGAAGACTGTTACTACTAAAGGCCTTTATCCAGCGCCCTCTGCCCAGAGGCTTCTCCCCAGCCTTTCCTTGGCGCCACTAAGTTTCACTCTCTCCCCGGTTTCCTGAAGTCCTCCCTGGGCCCCCAGCTGATCTTGGCCCTAACTCCTTGGTGCTGACTCAACAAAGAAAAGCAGACCCCTCAGGCAGACGGACAGTGGACTAGGGCCAGAGCCTGCAGGAGTGGGCAAGAAGGCAGGCAAAGGCGGGGGAATCCATCCATCAGCTTGTCACCAAGTCTTTACTGAGCCCCCCTGAAGACTTGGTCCCATGCCGAGCTGCACAGTGGGGTCTCAGAGGAAGAAGGAAAGAAGACAGGAGCCTTTATATTGTGGCAGCTGAAGATTTAGAACTGGAGCTCCGTGGCTTTGGGGATCCCCTGCACAACATAGCCTTACCCACCATCCCTCACAAGAGGGGGGGCACGCCTTGTAGTAGAGGCAGCCCGGGGTGCTTGAAGAGGGTCTGGAGGAGGCAGCATGGAAGTGTCTTGAAGGTAATGTTTGCAAGGCTTTAGATCTAAGAGGGTGTTAGTTGTTTATAAATGTGATGGGAGAGGTGAAGGAATGGAAATTATGGGGAGTTTTTGGATGTTATTGGTGGTAGTGGTGTGGTTGGTGGTCGTGGGGCTTGAACTCAGGACCTGAGAACTGTCCCTGAGCCTCTTTATGCTCAAGGCTAGAGCTCTACCACTTGAGCCATAGGACCACTTACAGTTTTTGAGTTGGAGCCAAGAGTCTTATGGAGATTTTTCTGCCTGGGCTGGCATCAAACCGCAATCCTCAGATCTCAGCCCCCTGAGTAGTTAGGATTACAGGTGTGAGCCACTAGTACCTGGTGAAATTATGGGGAGATTTTTAAACCCCAAATCCACAATGGGCTCTGCGTTGCTATGATTAGACTCATATTGCTCCCTGGGGGGGGGGGCATCTCCTTTAAGACACTTTTTACAATGGCCTTGTCAAAATGAACCTACTGTGGAACTAGGAAGTGTCCTTTAAGCCCCATTTGTATCTGCAGAAGGGAATAAAGAACCATAAAAGATGTGGGGGTGCCAGATAAGGATTTGGGTATGAGAAGGTAGAACTTTGGAAACTTAAAGAGTCCTCTAAGAATTGGAATCCTGACACAACTAACTACTATTTGTAGAATAGAACTTGGTGTGGCAGATTCCTTTCCTGACCTTTCTTGGCTGCATGTTATGAAGGAAGCAGCAGCATCCCTGGGCACTGGGAGGAGAGGCAGGATCCCTAGCCATTCCTCCATGGCCACTTCTGTTAAGGAAACAGAACTTTCTAGGTAAAGACAAGAGTTGGAAGAAATAAGCTCTTTGTCAGTGATCACCAGGGAAAAAAGTCACTTTCTCATTCCTCTAAATCCATTTGACTGATCAAATTTCTCAAGGGGCTCCCCCTGCTGTCCATCTCTGCATTCTTCTTAGGTAAAATACAATGTCCTTAATACTAGTTTAGAGCACAAAATAAGTATAGGCCTCAGTTAATTGGCAGAATCCTGTGAGTACTTTGTTAAAATAATCTCTTGAAAACATTATTTCCTTTCCATTCTGTTGTTCTGACTCTTAATTTTATGTCTTCATCACAGTCTGGACTGGTCCTCCTATTATCCAAAGCCATACCCTACTGGTACATCCCTCAGTCCCTTAATTGTAAAAAGAAAAAACTTCTGATGTTCAAGCTAGTAAATGACAGAGATGAAGATGGATACGGTAACTTCTGAGTTCAAAGCTCATTCTTTTTCCACATTTATTAACTCCTCTCTGGATTGTGTAATCTTAAACATAACATTTAACTTCCCTAAACTTTTTCCCTTCATCTGTAAAGTGGGACAAACACATTAATCTTGTGAGTTTGGTACAAAGAGAAGGGGAAAATGAAGGAGGAAAGGAGACTTGGCAATAAAACAGCACTATAAATACTAGCTATAATCTTAAAGCACAGGGTGTTCAAGTTTAGCAGGGCTGGTGCTCAAAGTGGACAGGACATCATGACAGAAGGGGATGATGAGGTTAGCAGAAGTCAGTCATGAAGAGTTTTGTAAAATAAAGACCCATAGTTACCCAGTACAGATTGTTGTGAGGATTAGAAATGTAGTTCAAGTCTTTAGAACACAGCCTAACTCATGACAATAGGCATATTACATATTCCTAATAAAACCTTCTGAAGAGTAATCATGACTAGAAATTAAAACAGTGAAGTATATGAGCAGAACAGCTCTGAGTTAGTGAGAGAAAAGCATAGTTGCTTGGTGGGAGAAGGAAAGTATAAAAGACTTATAAGAACATCAGGGAAGAGGAGTCACTCCTGTGGTACTGCTCCTTGATTGCAGAAATTCACACCACATACATGTACATACACTCACGTGCATATACAGCACAAAGCACCCATTTGAGAGAAACAGCCCCTTTCCTACTGGCTCCCATGCTTGTCAAGCCAATCCTGACAATGGACAAACACTTTAAAGTAAAATCCTATGTATTTTAATAGTACATTACCACTTCACAAGTTTTGGTTATGATTCATAAAAATAATTTAACTATTAACAAATGAAAATGCAAAATTAATATTCTTTTCTATCTTATGTTAGAAAATATACCTGTTTGTCTCAGCTATATATTAGTAACATAGCTTTTGTTCCAGAAGGCCTAGAATTATTAACTCCTCATTGCTACTTTAGGCAGCTTGATTATATTATGGCATTATGGGAAATTTTAAAAAGTTTGCACTCACTGTAATCTTATGCATGCTTTCAAGTTTTGTAGATGCTCTCAAAAAAATCCTCTTTTCACTTCCTTCTCCCCATGCTATGGCTTTCTTCACTTGACATTGTATCGACCTCTAGTGGTAGGTATGATGTTTGCAGTCAATGAACAGAAGAAATGAGCAGACAAGTCCTAATTAATAGATTAGTTTCCCAAAGAATTTATGTAAATTCTTTAGATTCCCAAGCCAGAGTTCACTATACATATCAAAGCTAAAGGAACTAACAACTAAACTATGATGTGTTAAGGTAATTTTTCAAAGACAACAGACAAAACAAATTGCGAACATAGTGATGTTATATGCAATAATTAACTTTGTGAGCGCCTATCAAGTTGTATACCAATTTAGAAAACAGGTGGAATGGCAGGGGGTTAGTTTCTATATCAGTGTATTTTTTTTCAGTGATTTGCATCTATTTCCTCTACCTCGAGTGTTGAAATGCTTCTTGCTATTTTGCTTTTGCTTCACATTGATACATCTATGATTTTAAAATTAACTCATTTTTTTTTGGCGGGGGGACATGTTTTATTACAATCCCAACCTGTTCTATTGTCTTGTTCTCTGGCAAAGGGCCTTACAGATCTCACTGTTGTTTTCGCCAAGTATTTCTCTACGACCTTCAATTTGTACCTCAAGAACCTTCTCAGACATCAATATCAGTTTTGTTTTTTGACAGTCCTGGGGCTTGAACTCAGGGCCTAGACACTGTCCTTGAGCCTTTTTTGCTCAAGGCTAGCACTCAACTAGAACCAGAGCCATTTTTGGCTTTTTCCGTTTATATGGTATTGAGGAATCAAATCCAGGGCTTCATGCATGTTAGGCAAAGCACTCTAAGCCACACCACTAAGTCACATTCCCAGCCCCATCCAGTGTTTTTTTTTAATCTATGGCCTAGAAATCAGCTTGTTTCCAAAAATGTCCATTTTTTTTTGTGCAACAATATAAAATCTTAATTTTTGCCTTAAAAAAGCCCTCTTTTGTCAGATACTAATGTAGTACTTCAGATGAGTGCTTACATGTGGTACCATTTCAGTTTTTTGGCTTTTTGTATGACTTAGCTGTGTGTAATTAAGGATGAAGTAGTGATATACAGGTAAATACATGCTTAACCTACTATAGTCCTGGGTCCTACTTGTTCCACTTCCTCCCCTCCCTCTTTTGTGATCTAGTAATCAAACTATGACCTTGCACATGTTCAGCAAGTGCTGCACCAGGTTTACTGTAACAGCCCTTTCCCTCCCTCCCTCTGATTGCTTTTAATTATTTTTGCTTAGTTACATGTTTTCTAGTCTTTCAATCACCAAAGGTTACAACATATACTTGTAGTTTTATCTTCCAATACAAAAGGGCATTTTGACACTAATCATCCCTTCCCAGTCTGTTGTTGCTTTAATATATTTTAATATTACGCCTCCAAAGTTATGGTTGCCATTACGTGTCTATATTCACTTGTGCTTAGCTACAAAGGTCCCTTCTGCTTTCACTTACTTGCATGGTCCACTATGCCATATATTTGCAAGATATGTCAAGTTACACATTCTCATGTTTTGTTGTTGGAAACTGTCCTTATTTCATTCTCTTAAAGAAAGGATCCCTAAATATGACTATATAGATCACAGGATCTATAGGTCAATGTGATATGGAATAGGAGGTACTTGGGAAATACAAACCTACTGTACTCTAGCTTCTATCCTAGGTGACTCATTGGTAGAGTACTTGCCATGCAAGCATAAGGCCGAGTTTGATTCCTCAGCACCACATAAGCAGAAAAAGCTGGAAGTGGTGCTGTGGCTCAAGTGGTAGAGCACTAGCCTTGAGTTGAAGAGCTGACAGGGCCCAGGCCCAGAATTCAGGCCCCCACAACAACAAAATCAACAGATGCCTACAATCCTAGCTACTCACGAGGCTGAGATGTGAGGATGGATATTTGAAGCCAGCCTGGGCAGCAAAGTCCATGACACTCCTATCTCTGATTAACCACCATAAAACCAGAAGTGGCCCTGTGGCTCAAGGCATTAGCCTTGAGCAAAAAGACAATTCACAGGCCCAGAGTTAAAGCCCCATGCACGACTGACATTAAAAAAAAATCAAGACAGTCTCAGCACTGTTCCTTTTGTGAGCTATTCTTTGAGTATTTAATAATAGTATGACATTCTCCAGTGAATTTTTTGGGCTTTAACTCAGGGTCTGGGTGGTCTTCTAGCTGTTTTGCTCAAAGCTAGCACTTTACTACTTGAGCCATAGCTCCACTTCTGGCTTTTTGGTGGTTAACTGGAATCTTTTTTGTTGGTTCTGGGGCTTCAACTCTGGGCTTGGGCACTGTCCCTACGCTCTACCACTTTGAGCCACAGCACCACTTCCGGTTTCCTAGTGGTTTATTGGAGATGAGTCTCACACTCTACTGCCCAGGCTGGCTTTGAACCGTGATCCTCAGATCTCAGCCGCCTTAGTAGTTAGGATTACAGGTGTGAGCCACCAGTGCCCAGCTTAACTGGAATCTTAGAAACTTCTTGCCCAGGTTGGCTTTGAACCAAGACCCTAAGTTTTCAGTCTCCTGAGTAACTACAGGATTACTGGTCTAAACCAATGAGACTGGCCTCGGTGCAATTTCTTAGTTTATAGGGATTCGCGAATCTGCAGCTTGGTATCTTTCATTGGTTTGGGGAAATTATAAGCCATTATTATTTTCCCATGTATTAGAACTCTTCACTGTAGTTTGCCTCTCATACTCGTTCTTTCCAATTGCTTTTGTCTCCTGTTTTCATTTTTTCTATTTTACTTGATTCTCTTGAGCCAGACCTAATCTTGTTAGATCCATCTACATTTTTCAAGTAGGAGGAATAAGAACTAGGGTTCTATACCACAGTACAATGACTCATTTACATTTATTATGTACTTAATTTAAAAAAGGCTGACTCCCAGCACAAAAATCTAGGTTTATGAAAGTAAAATTATCCCAATCTAATAATGTAGAATATATGCAGCAAAATATCATTGTGCCCTATAAAGAGTATTTTTAAAGATTTTAAGCCAAGTAAGAGTTGTTGCCTTTATAATGAAATTCTTAGTATTGTCTTTCATTTCCTTCTTATATTAAGCTATTTTTAATTCCATGTCAGACAACTCCATCATTTACTGCCCCCATGCATGTTTACCTATTTAGGTGAAAGAAATGGTGTATGAATTATTGATTTGAATTTTTTCCTTTTTTCAGAAAGGACTAATACTTGCTTTTTACAGGCTGCTAGAACACTGAAGATTCTAGATGAACTAAACCCAATCACTGAATAAGATTATTTGAACTCTTCTTTAGTCTCAAGAATATTTACTTCTTGTTCACTCCTAGGGAATGGGAGCTTTACTCTATATTCACAAAGTATCCAGAGAATATTAAGAGACAGAAGTCCTTCCTTTTCCCTGCCCTCTTCTCTTTTCTTTTTGGTTGGTTTTGGAGCTTGAACCTTGTCTCAAAGCCAATATTCTACTACTTTGAGCCACCGCACCACTTGATTTTCTGATTTATTGAACTCTCAAGACTTTCTTGCCAGAGCTTGCTGATTTCAGCCTCCTGAGTAGCTAGGATCACAAGTGTGAGCCACTGGAACCCAGCTCTTTTTATTCTCCTCCTCCTCTCTACTCCCTTCATTTTTTGACACATCATCTCACAATACAGCCTAGGCTGGCCTCAAATTAGCTATCCTACTGCCTCAACATCCCTAGTTACTGAGATTATAAGTACTATCACTAAAAAGACTTCTGCATGTTAGTCCCATTGTACAATGAGACTAAAATAGACTCAAGATTTCAATTTAATCAGCCAACATGCCACAGATAATATGGTATGTATACACCACAGGAAATTACTTGGCTACAAAAAAATTGAAGCCAGCTGGACATCAATGGCCATTACCTGTGACACTAGCTACTCACAAGAATGAGATCTGAGGATGGTGCATTAAAGCCAGCTAGCTCAAACAGCAAAGTCCACGAGACTCCTATCTCCAATTAACCACCAAAAAGCCCAAAGTAGAGCTGTGGCAGTAGCCTTGAGAAAACAACAAAAAAGCCCAGGAATAGCACCCAGAGCGAGAATTCAGCCTCAGGTCCTGAAAAAAAAAGTCATTTTCAGGAAAATGGACAAAATTGGGACACCATATTGACTTAAGCTCAAAAAAGACAAATATTACCAAGGTGCTGGTGCCTCATGCCTATAATCCTAGCAGACACACTGCTGTCCTTTATGCATAATGGAAGGCATCCATTAATCACTCAGCTAGATCATATCTGAAAAACCGGATTCTCACCTGTAATCCTAGCTACTCAGGAGGCTGAAATCTAAAATAGCATTTAAAGCCAGCCCAGACAAGAAAAGTGCAGCAAAAAGCTGAAAAGTGGAGCTGTCTCAAGTGGTATAGTGCTAGCCTTGAACAAAAAGTGTCTCATTGATAGGGAGCTCGAATTCAAGCCCCAGACTACAAAGGATGCGAAGTACTCCTTAAAAGAGCCAGGCACTGATAACTCAACACCTGTAATCTACTCTCCTGAGTATAAGATAGCAAATGGAAGGCAGCCATGAAACTGCCTGAAAAAAAATCCTAGCTACTTAGAAGGCTGGTAGAGCACACCAGTACCACCAAAATGTAATTTCTTAAAAGCGGAGGGGCTGGGAATGTGGCTTAGTGGAAGAGGGCTTGCCAAGCATGCATGAAACCCAGGGTTCCATTCCTCAGTACCACGTTAACAGAAAAAGCTGGAAGTAGTACTGTGGCTCAAATGGTAGTGTTAGCCTTGAGCAAAAGAAGCTCACTGACAGTGTCCAGGCCTGAGTCCCAAGCCCCAGGACTGGCAAAAAAAAAAAAAAAAACACCACAATCTGCCTCATGCCTCAGAAAAGTGGAATTGTTAGAATACTTCCTAAGACATATAACACCCACCCATAAGGCTTACCTTTTCTTACACTTTATCAGCAGACTAGAAGAGACTGGATCAAGATAACTGACCCACCACCAAAAACTTTTCCAATCAAACCAGGAAGAGTTCAACTTCCAAATCTTACCAGTGCCAGGTTGTGCCCATCAGAAAAATCCAATAATTCACTACAAATTAGTATAGTTAATAATTAACTATAAAAAATATAACACTGTTATATAAATTAACCCATTTATTGTAGGGTAGGGACATCTCAGATGGTAGAGCTTTTACTGGTCTTTTAATTCCTTCAGTCTTCTAATGGCAGATTTGACTGTGACGGCAGAAGTGGTGCTGTTAAGAAAAAGGCAGTTTGGAACATAATTAGTTAAAGTAACAAGAAAACCTACATAGACTGAATTTCCAGTCTATCAATACTATACCACAGTTAATCAATGGAAGGGGTAACACCGATCAGGATGCACTCAGAACCTTACTTCTGCTAACAGTCTGACCTACTCTTAAGGGCATGGACAGATCAGAAGAAACTAAATTACCAAGATCGTACAGTGAGTTACTAAGGTGCCAGACAGATTTAAATGTCAAAAGATGTAGCTTAATGGCAGAATGATTGCTTAGCACATGCAAGACCCCAGGTACAATCCCCAGAACCCTAAGAAAAAGCTTCACTATTCAAGGGACACCTTAAAAAAATTTATCAAGTAAACCACCTCATATGGATGTATACAAATGCTCCTTCACTTCACTGTTAGAACAGAACACTCTTGTTCTGATTTTACCTTAAGGTGCTTTTATGTGTATCTTACATATCTCCAAGTTACATTGTTAAATCAGCTTAAACTTCAATTCTTCAACTTTGATTCTCAGTCTAGGAATATATAGCTCAGTAGCTTGCTTTGCATGCTACACCCCTAAACCCCCAAGATGGAGGTGTAGAGGATTCTTCCAACCTTTGCTTCAGTAACTATTTCTACTCTGAATAGAAAGTAAACAATAGCACTGAAGAAATTTGAGGAAACACCAGCATCTTTACCTTCCTCGTCTAATATATTATAGGCGGAAAAACAGTCCATGTCTGGCCCACAAATAGCTCTAAGCACCACAAAGTAAGACTCACTTGTAGGTCCAGGCACCACCAGCCACTGTTTTCATGCAGGAACCACAGTGCCAGATGCCCACTGCTCGCCTCTTCATCTTTGTCTACAAAAGAAGTAATTTTCAGCACAAACAACAAAAACCTTTTCTTAACTTTTGAGAGCACAAGTAAGGAAAACCAACTTCTGAACACAATGGACCAAACACTTACTTATGCCCAACTGCAAGTTTTGCAAGGACGCCCACCTCAGCTGGAATGAACTTCTGCCCCAACCATCAGACAGCTCTGACCCCGCCTTACCTTGCCACAGAAGGAGCAGGTGTACTTGGCGTGCTGGCTGATTTCAATTTTTTTCACCATCTTCCGGAGTGAGGCACCATAGCGGGTGCCGTATTTACCGACGATGCCGACCTTCTTGGTGCGTTTGGCCTGTTTATACGGAGGAATGGGAGTAACAACATTGAGTCGGCCCTTGCATCTCCCCCTCACGTCCGGTGGGACCTCATTTTCCCCACGTGCAGCAATACCGGCGTCCCAAGCCTCCCGATGCCCTGACACAAGCCGGTTCGGATGAGCTAGGCCCCACCAAGCCGCGCCCGCCCCTGGAATGAAGCCTATAAACGCGAAGAGGACACGGACGCCAGGGTGGAATGCAAGACAAGAACATGGATGGAGGACGGTGTAGACGAAATCACTGAGAGGACGGATGCGGATGGATAGAGATTTATGTCACAGAAAAACCAACGCTCACCATATTGCCGTAACTCAGGTCCAGGCCCAGAGAGAAAGGGCCGTCCCGCGCAGGCGCGGTTTTAGGCAGGAGACCGGAAGTGGTGAAACGACCTCGCTAGGAACTCAGCTCTATCGCCTGGAGGTTTTCCTGCAGTTTACTCCCCCTGGAGGCCGGTTTGCATATTACAATGATTTCCTCCAGGCTGTCCACAAGGAAACAAACAGTATTAAGTCTTTGCTTACTAGATGCTTGGCTTAGCGAAGTCCTTAAACCTTTAGCCCATGGCCGAATCGCATTGCTTTCTCCACTATATTATATAAAATTGTTAGGCTCTATGCCTGACTGCTGACCATCGTGGTGACAAAAATCCAAGACAGCTTTCAGAACAAGTTGTTGTAATGCTGGGTGGGCCATGTTTACATTCAATCACGTTTTATGAGTGACGCAGTTTCACTGATTAGAGTTCCGAAAGAATGGATATGAAAAGAGCCTGAAGTTTCCTAAAGTCTGAGTTGAAAATTGGGTGGGATTAACTGTTCCTGTAGAATATCACCGTTTAGCTCCTCCCTGGGACTCTCGAATATCGTTTTGTTTGTTTGAGGGTGTGGGGGGGGTTGTTTTGTTTGTTTGTTTTTGGTATTTTTGGCTTGAGGTCTTTTTGTCTTGGTCCTTGGGCCTGACTTCTGGGCCTGGACTCTGTCCTTGAACTTATTTTGGGTGCTCTACCACTTGACTCACATCTCCACTTCTTGGTTTCTGGTGGTTAACTGGAGATAAGAATTTCACTGACTGGGGCTGGGAAGGTGGTTCAGTGGTAGAGCACTTGCTTTGCATGCCTGAGCCCTGGGTTCGATTCCTCAGCACTACATAAGCAAAAAGAAAAAAGCCGGAAGTGGTGCTGTGGCTCAAGTGGTAGAGCGCTAGCCTTGAGCTGAAGAGAGCTGAGGGAGAGTTCAGGCCCTACGACAGGACCAAAAAAAAAAAAAACAAAAGAATTTCACAGACTTTCCTGCCCATGCTGGCTTCAAACAGTGCCATCTTCAGATCCTACACCTCCTGCATAGTTTAGGATTACAGGCATGAGCCACCAATGACCAAAGGTTCTTTACTTTTTTGTTGTTGTTATTGGTGGTCCTGGGTCTGGGCACTGTCCCTCAGCTCATCAGCTCAAGGCAAACACTCTACCACTTGAGCCACAGCACCACTTCCAGTTTTCTTTCTTTTTTTTGGGGGGGGGGTCCGGTCGTGGGGCCTGAACTCTGGGCCTGGGCACTGTCCCTTAGTTCTTCAGCTCAAGGCTAGCACTCTACCACTTGAGCCACAGCACCACTTCCGGCTTTTTTCTTTTTGCTTATGTGGTGCTGAGGAATCGAACCCAGGGCCTCATGCATGCAAGGCAAGCGCTCTACCACTGAGCCACCTTCCCAGCCCCCACTTCCAGTTTTCTAAGTGGTTTATTGGAGATAAGAGTCTCACGGACTTTTCTGCCTGGGCTGGCTTTGAACCTCGATCCTCAGTTCTCAGCCTCCTGAGTAGCTAGGATTACAGGCGTGAACTAGGCATGAACTAGTAGTTAGGATTACAGGCTTTTTACTTTTGATGGCCTGCTCCAGCCTCTTGAGAACCTACTCTCTGGATGCTTCCTGAGGTGTCAGGCTCAAAGCTTCAAAAAACAGCAACGTGCTCTGTAACCACAATCATAATATTAGCTATCTTCCCACCCGAGGTCCACAAAGGGAGTGGAATGTACGTAAGGTGTGTCAGTCCATGGCAGGCTCTGCCTTCTGATCACCTCTTCCTCCTAAGGATAGAAGAATGGTTTGAGCCAAGGTAGTAATCCCTTTTTTCTAGAAGGAAAAGGTTCTTGAGGATGATGTCAGAAGTTCTCCATTAAAATGATGCTTGTTTGCTGAGTGATCGTGGCTCATACTTGTAATCCTAGCTACTTAGGAGGCTGAGATCTAAGGATGGCTATTCAAAGCCAGATGGGTCAGGAAAGTCTGTGAGACTCTTATCACCAGAACGGCAGAAGTGGAGCTGTGGCCCAAAGTGATAGAGTGCTAGTCTTGAGCAAAAAAGCTCTCAGGGACAGCTTCCAGGCCCTGAGTTCAAAACCCCATGACTACCACCACCACCAACAACAACAACAAAAAAAATACCTGTCCCCAGGAACTATACATTAAGACAAAATGTAGTCATATTGATTTAAACAAATGGGATTGGTCAATGAAGTGTTGAGAAACTGGTGGTGGTCTTCATGTTCCAATCTGGGCCTCTTAAGCCAAGCAGGAGTGATGCTGAGCTGTCTCAGTTGAGCAGATACAGTGGCCTGGTGCTGGGGCAGCCCACACTGAGCTAACGTGAGCCCTTTGCTCTCTACAGCCTAATTCTGATGACATTTAGAAAATGTACTGCCTATTTGTGCATACTCTCCTGTCTCTGGCTTTTAGGGAAAGGGGGTGGGGCAGAAGAATGTGACAGAGAGCAGCTGAAAATGAGCCACTTCATAATGGGAGGAAATTGCTCATGTTCAGAGCAATTTTATCAAAACGGAACAATTCTCCCTAAATAGCAAGCCTGAGGATGTACAAATAGCACTGTCATAAAATCAGCTCTAAGTGACTTCAGAAAATTGTCTCTCTCATAAAGTCTCAATTGGTCTTATCTGTGGGGCAGTAAATCTCCTCCCCCATTAGAGGACCATCAGGGTGGAGGACATTCACAGTGATGCATCCCATAAAAGTCACGGTAAAAATCTCTTTTGAGTCATCAGTGCTATTCAGGAGCTCTCAAAGTTTGCTTTTCATCTGTGGAAAAATAAATAAGTTAAAAGTCACCCCCAAAAAGAGTTCCAGCTGTGAAGGCAACCAGTTCTCATGTGGAACACGTTACTCTTGGAAGAAATCATGGGCACAAGTGTGGTTCCCAATTGTATAATGCTGAAGACACAAAGGGTTTAACCTGCTGATCTTCACAGAAGTACCTGGTAACTACAGACGAAATCCAGTCCTGCACAATGTTCCAGAGCCACAGGCTTAGGAAGAGGAGCCTCAGTAAGAGGAGGCCTAGACATTGAGAATCAGGGTGTCTGAAGTGGATTCAGGAGTATATGTTCTTTCCTTCCTCCCTCATTTCCCCTCATTTCCTTCCTCATTTCCCTGAAATGAGGAAGTAAAAATCAGTATTGTTGCTGTTAATGGGGATTTCTAAGGGCATTTTACATGGGCAGTGCACCCAGTAGGAGACAATATGAAGCAATATTCAAACATTCAGAACAGGCCATTTCCAGTATGAAAATGTGATAACAGTTTTTATAAGAACAAATTCTGGATATTGGGAATAAATTATCAATGGTCAGGTGCTGCTGGCTCACACCTATAATTCTAGCTACTCAGGTGGCTGAGATTTGAGAATCCCCATTTGAAGCTAGCCTGGGAAGACAAATCCAAAAGATTATTATCTCCAGTTAACCAACTAAAAGCCAGAAGTGGAGGTGTGGCTCAAGTGGCTGAGTGCTAGCCTTGAGCAAAAAAGCTAAGCAAGAGCATGAAGCCCTGAGTCCAAGCCCAGTGCCAGCACACACATGTAAATTACTAGTGTCTCCAACCCAAAGTCTTTTTCCCCCATCTTTTTTTGTGTGTGCACTGGTCTTACGGCTTTGAATGCAGGGTCTCTGAGTCACACCTCCACTTCTGGCTTCTTTTTTTTGTGCTTATTTGGAGATCTGAATGTCATGAACTTTCCTGTCTAAGTAATTCTAGCTACTGTCATCCTCTCTACTCAGGAGACTGAGATCAGAGGATTACAATTCAAAGAGTTCAGGAACAGCAGCCAGTCCCTGTGTTCAAGCCCCATGAGTTGAAACTCAGTTGGATGGAAATTGAAGAAGGAAATGTGGGCAGACAATGTTGTAAAATACAATGGCTTGGGGGGTGGAAAGGAATGGGGGAGGTCAGGGAGGGAAGGGATAGGGATAGTAGGAGAAAAACAAAGGAGGGGTAACAATGCTGGACAAGAAATGTACTCATTACCTTACCGATATAACTGTAACTTCTCTGTACAGCATCTTTACAAGAAAATAAAATTTTAAAAAATACAATGGCTGTATAATCCTAGAAGACTGACTCACAGGCTTCTCACTGTTTTGTGCTAAGATTAGACATTCGTTTTCTTCACTGAGACCCCATAAAGAAACATAAAGCCAAGACAAAGGCCGAGTGTGCAAGACTACTCCATCAACCCCCTTTAAAACTCTTCCCACATTCGTAATCCTAAACTTGGTGGGAAATGAGAAGATGGGGGTAAACCTAAGATGACACTTATTTATTCCAAAAGCATCAAAGGTGCAGGAGGACAAGGATGTGCAGACAAAACTAAGACCAAGATGGCCCCAAGAAATACAATTTCTCTCTCCACTGATCGAAGAAAAAAGGTTCATCTGAAGCCAAGGAGGAAAAAGACATGAGAATTCTCAAACAGGATTAAGGCAAATGGGAGCTCTTATTTTCTTGTGAAGGTGTCTTGGAATAGCACTAGAGGTAGAAATCAACTATCATCCAGGAAAGGGAAGGCATATAAAAAGCAGGCCAGAGGGAGATCATAAGGTACAACTGAAGCCAGACCTGGTGGTACATACCCATGAACACGGCACTCAGAAACCTGTGATAGGAGGACGTCGGCTCAAGCCCAGCATGGACTATAGTGAATTCTTAGACCATCATGGCTACACAGTGAGATCCTGTCTTCAACCAACAAATGGGAATGGATGAGGTCCTGCTTTTCTTCATTCCCAGTGGCAATTCCTGAAATATGGTTCTGGAGGGTTGTGAGTTAGAAAAAAAATGGAGAAGAAAGGGTTACTATTGAAATCCATTTTTTTAAACCTAAAGATATTCACTTTCTATTTAAATAGGACACTAGTGGTCTCCTAAGCATATTCCTGGAGTAAAGAGGAAGTATAGGCAATGAGATTTTTTCACAGAAAAGCTGCACCAAAGTCTGTCAGGACAGGGCAGGTAGATGAGTCTCTGGAGATGTCTATGAGTCCTGGGTGAGGGCTCATTATTGTTCTTTTTGTTGGGGGGCTTGAACTCAGGGTTTGGGTGTTGTCCCTGAGCTCTTTTTGCTCAAGGCTAGTGCTCTACCACTTTGATCCACAGTGCCACTTCCAGTTTTTCTGGTGGTTAATTGGATATAAATCTCATGGCCTGTTCCTCCTGCTCCCCCCTCCGCCCTCCCTTCTTCCCTCTCTCTCCCTCTCCCTCTCTCTCAGTTACGGGGCCTGAACTCTGGGCCTCGGCGCTATCTCTCAGCTCTTAGCTCAAGGCTAGCACTCTACCACTTGAGCCACAGCGCCACTTCCAGCTTTTTCTGCTGATGTGGTGCTGAGGAATCGAACCTAGGGCCTCATGCATGCAAAGCAAACACCCTACCACTGAGCCACCTTCTCAGCCCATCCTGCTCTGTTTACAAATTGATGTGAAGTAGTTCTCTCTTGTGAAATTGTTCTGTCTTATAAAGTTATAATCAGACCATCTCATACCTCTGCTCAAAACCATTCAGTGGTTGGGTGTGGTGGCACAGAAGTGTACTCCCCGACAGAGACAGGAGGATGGCAAGGTGGAGACCAGTCTGGGCTACCTAGTGAGTCGGTCTCAAGAAATCAAACCAAACCTCAACACATCCTTTGTTGATTTTTTTTTTTTTTTTTTGTGGCAGTTGTGGGGCTTGAACTCTGGGCGTGGGCAGTCCCTGAGCTCTTCAGCTCAAGGACTCTACCACTTGAGCCATAGTGCCACGTCCAGTTTTCTGAGTAGTTTACTGGAGATAAGAGTCTTGCCGGAGCTGGCTTTAAACCACAATCCTCAGATCTCAGCCTCCTGAATAGCTAGGATTACAGGCATGAGCCACCAGCCTGGACATCTGTTGATTTATTCATACTCAAAACTAAATCCAGATTCTTTTTTTTTGTCTGAAACCAGGACTCAAACTCAGTATCTGATGCTTTTGCTGGCAGACAACCTACCACCTGAGCCATGCCTCTAACTCAGTCCAGAATTTTCACCTTGACCTGTGAGCTCCTCAGCTCTTTTGATCTAATATAATTACCTTTTATTCTCCGTCAACATCATGACGTTCTACTGAGGGAATACAAGAGACATCAATCAAATGTGGCACTTAAACACTTGAAGCATGGCTAGTTCAAACTAAAATGCTGTGATATACATGCACTGGGGTTTCAAAAGACTTAGATCAAATTATAAATTCCTCATTAAAATTTTTCTTTTAAAAAGCTGGGCATGAACTTCAGAAGTACAGCCCTTGCCCAGCATATGTAAAGCACGCTGAGTTTGATTCCCAGCATCTCTCTCTCTCACACACACACACAGAGTTTATGTTGAAATGTTAGGTTCTGAATATATTGGGTTCAGTGTTTTATGTTTTTTTCCTTTTTAAAATATTCTTTTAGAGAAGTGAAAATCACACATGTGGCTTGCGTTACACTGCCATTCAATGATGTTACTCATGTTACTCTAAGGAGCTGAGAGACTATGGGAGATGTGCCATACCAATCCACACCTGCTTCTATAGACAGTGGGCTATGAATAGTTTTCACATGTAAAACAGTGAAAAGTCAAGAGTAATTGGTGACACATGAAAATTTAAAAAAATTCAAATTTTAGTGTTCATTTACAGAACTTTATTGGAAAAGAGGACTTACAAAGTGTTGCTTCTTCTGTCAAATAAACCCCACAAAAGCATATTTTTCTTTTGTACAATGAGTTATTATCAGTACTTAGGCACTATCTGGCACAAATTAGGTGCTCTATACATATAGTCATTAAATTCTTAAGATGTAGGTATTGGAGGTTGTGTAGGGAGCACTTCATTATTTAAAGAATGTGAATTACCAAAATTATAAACCACTCTCCTTTTCTAAGGTTAATTAAGCCCCCAAGCAAGTCCCCACTTAGGAACATGAGACTGGAAATGCTGGTATACCACTGGGCTTGAGGACAGACCCAGATACTGCTGCATGACAAAAGGAACAGGCATTATAATCAAAGTTTCTTATTTTCTTTGAATAAATCCCATGATTTTTAATTGCCCCTCCTTTTTTTCCCTGCATCCTCTTAGAAAGGAGAAGTAAAGCTGTCCCAGTTATCAAAAAATTCAAATTTCCCTTTCTTTGGTGGACTGGCTGCCAATGTGTTTTCATCCAGAGTATCTCCCAGAGAACCACTTCCAGAGGTTGTTGAAGTACTTCCTGGGTCAAAGGACTCTGCTGCCTCCAGGAGCTCTAAGTCACTTCCATCTTCCTCGAATGACTTCTGGAATAAGTCATAGATTGTCTGCTGCTTCGGGTCCTTCATTGGGGAAAGGAAAGAAAAAGTGAAGGGAAGAACCCAGGCTCTATCGCTGACCTTTCTCCATTGTATCCTGCATGAGAGTTCCAAGGGGACAGACAGTACATTTTACGCCATCTGGAGCTACATGGTAATGAACCAACCATCACAGTAAATGATTTACCAATACAGCAGCCTCTCTCTCTTAGTGCCTGACATCTTTTCTGCGGCTCACTGGGTTAGGAGTAAAAAGGATGGTTGTGACAGTAACAAAGGAGCTGTTCCTCCACTATAATTTATGTTGGAGATATTTTCTCCCTTCCTTTCCAAATCAGTATTTCAGTGTTGAAATCGCTGTAGGATCTCACTTCCTCCTAACCCACCTCATTTACAGAGTGGATACCTACCCCTCTGTCTGTTAATGTTCAAGCTCCAGATGACTCCAGAGTCAAAGAGACTCTTATTTCCAATAAACCACTCAGAAAACAGGAAGTGGTGCTGTGGCTCAAATGGTAGAGTGCTCACCTTGAGCTGAAGAGTTGAGGGACAACGCCCACGACCAGAGTTCAAGCCCCACAAACAACAACAACAACAAAAAGTCTCATGGACTTTCCGGGCTGGCTTTGAACTGCGATTCTGAGTAGCTAGGATTACAGGTGTGAGCCACCAGCGCCCAGCTTGGATAACAGCACTTTAACATAGATACATTCATGACTGAATCATATCACTGCAGGATATAACAGTAGGCAGTAGCAGACCACTGCCAGTAGGAATACCTATTAATTTGCATGTGATTAAGGTACTGGCAATTCTACTGCAAACTTGGAGCATGCATAATTAATTGGAAGAATATTCCAAGATCAGATTAATATTTCATTTCCCCTCTCAGAAGGAAGGCTATCTTACTGAAATATAACCTCTTTTGCTTTTGTCTCCCATATAGGAGGTAACATTTTCTTTTCCCTAGCTGGTAATGAAAATTTCAGCCCTATCTTAATAAAAATAAGCTGATACCTTTTTAATCAAAATAAACACTGATAGCCCTTTTTATCTCTGTGCTCAAGGGAACAAGATTTTGAGGATGGGAGACGTGGAGTCACGTGGCCAATTGTCTTTCTGCCTTCCAACATCCTTCCAACAACACCCTGTAGACAAGAGTAAACGGAGATTCACAGCCTTTAGGGTCCATTGGAGCTACAATGGGAGGGCCTTGAGAAGGAGCTGCTATTTTCAGTGAAGGATAAGTGGTTACGTGCTCCTGTACTTTGGATCTGGATTTACTGCACCTTTCTTTACACTAAACACCAACTACTTAACATATAAGGGTGTTTTAATTCATTCATTTAACAGAGAGGAAGAATGTTTTAAGGTGTAATCTGGGTATGTTTGTAATACTGGTAAGCTTCATTTGCATTATTTTGCACTTGTATTTTAGGTAAAATTTCTTAGCTAATTCAGAGTAACTGAGAGAAGGCCAAAATGAGAAAATGAGTTTAAATGGGAACCGTTGTTTTCCAACAGCACAGGGCAACCTAGATTTCACTGACATACAAAATCATCATTCTGCTGAATTAGCTTTCAAAAGCTTAAAAATAACATAACTGCTTTTGCCTAAAAGGATAATTTACAGTTGATATTTAAAAATATGATCTGAGTCTTACTGCCAATAATGATATAAGAAAAAAAGGATTTCTTTGTTAAGTCAATATTCAAACTTCATTTTATCTTTATTATTGTTATTGTTATTATTATTATTGTTGCCAATCCAGGAGCTTGAACTCAGGGCCTGGGTACTGTCCCTGAGCTTCTTTTACTCAAGGCTATCACTCTACCACTTGAGCCACAGAAGTACTTCTGGCTTTTTCTGAGTAGTTAGTGGTAGTTGTTTATTTCTCTCTCTCTTTTTTTTTTTGTTGGTTGTGGGACTTGAACTCTGGGTTTGAGCGCTGTCCCTGTGCTCTTCAGCTCAAGGCGAGCGCTCTACCACTTGAGCCACAGTGCCACTCCCTTTTTCTGAGTAGTTAGTTGGAAATAAGAGTCACAGGAACTTTCCTGCCCAGGCTGGCTTTGAACCATGATCCTCAGGTCTCAGCCTCCTGAGTAGCTAGGATTAAAGGCATGAGCCAGAAGTACTCGGCTCAGGCTCTTCATTTTAGAGTCACCTATAAAATCCATCCATCTAACTCAAATTCCAGTATTCAGCAATTGCAGAGGAAGGAGAAGGTGCCTTAGTTCCCTGTTGACTATACTGCTACAAAGCTGCCTTCCTGTCTGCGGCTCAGACTCGCCCAAATCCTTGACCATCTGGGCTGGTCTCTGAGCCTCCTGCTCCATGGCGTCCCACTTAAATAGTGGCACAGGAGGCCATGGCAGCCACTGGATCAGCATGTAGCCCAAGCAAGGCGGGCATGGGGGGCCTGGGGTTATACTCTCTGAGATCAACTAACTCCCTCTGGGCCCCTCTGACAAATCCTATCTGGTTATGGGATGATGTCTTCTGGCCTGCCACAGCCCTTTAGAATGAGGGCTGATGCCACAGACATGATGGGATGGGTTTCACATACCCCTGTGACTTCGCATTGTGTCTCACTTTACCCCATTACAAAATGGGAATAAAATTAAATGACAGAAGGGAAGCTCTTTGAGGTAGTATCCTATTTCAGCGTCTTCTCTGTTCTGTGCTGGAGACAGTTCTGTAGTAGTCCTGCTATGATTGGTGTTGCTATTGGTTGTTTTTTTTTTTTTTGTGACAATTCAACAATTGCCTTGAATTTTTCAATTTCTGGAGGGCTGAGGGAAAGCAGCATTTGGAAGCCTTGGTTTCTTCTGGGGCATGTGAGAAGCATTAAGAGTCAATGCTTCCCCATAAAGGGCTGTATAGTGGGCTGACTTGAGCATGACTGCAGGTTCTTTTTCTAACTCCAGGGCCAGATGAAGCCCCAGGGCCAGAGATAGCCCAAGCAGTGAATCACACCTTGTGTCCCTAGGTCTCAAGGGCTTGGCTGACAGCTTGATGCCTTGCCTCCACTCCAGAAATAGGCAGTCAGGGCTGGATTTACCTTGTAGAAGTAATCAGTGGCTTCTGTCACTTCTGAGAAATTGGTCTCGGAAAGGCCAGCTTCTCCTAGAACTTTAATCTTCTCTTGAATCAAGGGCCTGTCAGGAAAAAATGAACTGTAGTGAACGTAATTTTCTAGAAGTAGCAGCTGATTAGAATGAAGCCATCCTGCTCTTCCTTAGGGGACGGCGAGGTGGTAAGTGGTTCCCATCTTTGCATCTTACAAGGTTTTGGGATCTACCCTGAAATATGTGCCCCTCTCAGTTGTAACCAAGCTCCACCTTAGGACTCATCAGAACTGGTTCGATATTCTTCCTAATGGAAGATGTTCAGGAAATAAACACTGCCTCACTATAGGAATTTTGTGAGCCTGATGGTGCTATGAGCTGTGCAATGAACCAGCCCACTGAACACAGAGAGAAGTGATGTGCACTGCAGAGGCCATACACCTTAGTCACTGAGGCTGGACAAAGGGGTAAGTGGACACTAAAGAGATAACTCAGAGACTTAAGATCAGGAACAAAGAAATGGGACTGGGAAAGAGTACTGGGGGCTTTTTTTTTGCTTAGTTGACAGACACAAAACGTTGGGGCTGAACACATGATCTCAGCCCTACTAATAGAACCCTGCATGGTCCAGGGTGAGCCTGTCTGTCTTTGCATCCAGCAGCAGCAGATGTAGATGACAGATGCAGCGATCATCCCACACATCATAAACGAGAAAAGGGATGCTTATCCTAACAACTGTCTTCATGGCTGGGAACAGAGTGATCTGCAAACTAAACCATCTACATTGTTACAACCAGTTCCTATTGTGCTCTTCTCCTTCTTGAGCAGGTGGGAGAGCAGCTACCTCCCCTTGGTCCCACAGGATCTTCTCCTGCACCTTGCAAGTCCCCAAAGAATGCCAGTGTCACAGCTCCAACATAGTCATGCTGTGGTGCCATGACTAATGGGTTTCTGGAGGTCTCAGCAAAAGTGGAAGCACTTCCGGAGCTCAGAAAACAGTGTCCACCCTCGGTCAACTCCACATCCAGCTGTCCAGCTAGGCATACCAAAGGTAGTCATCCGCTGTGCCTTTTGCAACCAGGTAGTGAATGCCCACGGAGCTTGTCTGTCCAATGCGGTGCACTCGGTCCTCGGCCTGGATCAGCACCTGTGTGCCCAGGGATCAAGACAGCTAGGGAGAGGGCCTGAAGCAGCCTTTCCTCCCCTCACCGCCGCCGCCCCCCCCCCAGCCTAATCACAGCATGTAGCCTCTGGTCTCTCAGCCCTACTTCAGCCCTTCCTCCTCACAGCATTTCACTATCTCTCAGACGTGACATTTAACGACAGTCAAACCTTGGTGGGGGACCTGGAATCGGAAAGGACCCTGTGGAGGTGCTGGGTGCTACAGTGAAAAATGTGCAGGCTCCACCATCAGGCTGTGTGCTGAGAGGAAATTAGGGTAACCTGGCATAGCTCCATCACTTTCTCTCCCCATCCCCTACTTTGTCATTTGTAGGGCTTGAACTCAGGGCCTGAGCACTGTCCCTAGCTTTCAGGCTCAAGACTAGCACTCTATCACTTTGAGCCACAGCTCCACTTCCAGTTTTCTTGTGGTTAGTTGGTGATAAGAGTCTCATAGACTTTCTTGCCTGGGCTGGCTTCAAACCATGAGCCTCAGATCTCAGTCTCCTGAGTAGCTAGGATTACACATATGAGCCAACAGCACCCAGTTCCATCTCTTTCTTTTCTTTTCTTTTCCTTCTTTTTTTTCTATATGCTAAGCAAGCACTCTACCACTGCTTGATATCCTTACTCGGACTCCAACACTTCTTATTTTTTGCAGTGTTGCGAATTAAACCCATGGTTTAGCACATGCTAAGTATGTACTTTATCACTGAGCCATACTCCGAGTCCACATTTCCATTTCTTGTCTCTGGGATAGTCAATGTTATCTTCTAAAGAACCAGAAAGAAAACATCCAGGAAAGAGGCCATATATGGCTAGAGGTGGGGTGGTATTTTCATATGGTATATACTGCATAATAAGTAACTAAAATCAAGAGAACTGTTTCTTTTCTTGACAGCTGTGACCTTGAAGTCCACCTATTGTTAAAGCACTCATTGAAGTCTGGCCAGTAGAAGCCACATATCAAGAGCATCAGAGGGAAATAACTCATTTTCTGAAGTTTAAGAAGAAAATTTTATGAGTTCAAACAAATGCCCTACAGCTGTGTGACAGCCTTCAGTCTGGCTGTGATCAGTAAGGGAGGTGGTTCATGACATCCAGAGAACACTGAGCACGGTCATTCTGTGTGAGGACCCCTTGGCTGAGCAGCTCACAGAGATGGCTAATAAAAAGGAGCACTGGCTGGAACCCAGTAGGCTGCAACCCAACGCTGTTGCATGCGCCCCTAAAGGTTCAACTTTGCTGTGCCGGCTGACTACCTCAGCTCTCTGTTCCCAGTCTCCTCATAGAGATGACATCTAGGGCTCCTTTACAGCTCCGATTTTACCACTGATAATGTGGAGCCACCAATCCTGCAGAATACCATGAAGACCTAAGAAGCAGTACTTGAAAGGAGTGAAAAGTGTTAATGAAACTCGACTGGGGAAAGCTTGCAGACCCATCTCCCTTACTCCCCCAGAAACAAGCATGCCCAGGGAGATTCTAGTCCTCTGTGCCCCTTACCCCTGGGTTCCAAAAGAGCTCGGCAAACACCACTAGGTCAGCTGAGGAGAAAGTGAGGCCCATGTTGGCGGCAGTGATGGACAGCACTGCAACTGAGTGTCCCTCAGACAGCTGGAACCGCTGGCACAGCTCTTCTCGGTTGGCTGAGGGTGTGGAGCCATCGATGCGGATGTGCTGTACGTGCTGCAGGGACAGGGGAAACTCAGGCCGGCTACAATGCTGTGGTGCCAGAGGCTGAAGAGCAAGCCCGCTCAGCAGGGTCCCAGAGACTGTCTGGCCCTCTGCTCCTAAACACAACTGCATACTCACATACCACCTTAAAAAATAACTCAGAGATCCTTTGTACACAGCGCTCAGGTTTCCTGGAACAGTATGACATCAATCTGGACTGACTTTGATACAACCTCCTGACCTTCAGATTTCTCTTCCTGAATGCATGGGTGCTCTACACATTTTTATTACTCAAGTAAACTTTTCATGTACTCATCTCCACAGTCAAGGATCCTTCTGTAATTCTTTCTCCTCAGTCCTTAACCTCTTTCTGCATTTCTAAAATGTTTCATTTCCTGAATGCTATGCAAAGGTGATCATGCAATGTGTAATTTGGGGGGGGGG
>NW_012267217.1:50503470-50576585 GCF_000151885.1 Dipodomys ordii | reverse complement strand
AGGCATGCAAGGCAAGAGCTCTACCACTGAGCCACCTTCCCAGCCCCGGTGATTGTATTTTTATGGCTATATATACTGCAATTTATTTAATGGGACATTTGCTGATAACCTTTTAAGTTTCTAAATATTAACAGAATGACATATATCCTTATATATAATATCCTTATAAATAAATCTTTGTTCACTAGTCTGACCATTTATTTTCTTAGGATAAATTCCTAAAAAGGAGAGTTTGGAAAAGTGAGTTTTTATTAAGTTATTGACAAATGTACAAATATACCAAGTATACACAACAACCATGAGTAAATCCATATTTTTTTTACATTATCTCAATCAATGTCTTTTTTTGGGGGGGGGGGTCCGGTTGTGGGGCCTGAACTCTGGGCCTGGGCGCTGTTCCTCAGCTCTTCAGCTCAAGGCTAGCGCTCTACCACTTGAGCCATAGCGCCACTTCCCACTTTTTTCTTTTTTGCTTATGTGATGCTGAGGAATCAAACCCAGGGCCTCGGGCATGCAAGGCAAGCGCTCTACCACTGAGCCACCTTCCCAGCCCCTCAATAAATATCTTTTATAACTTTGTTTATATGCTTAGGAAATCATTCTCCATTGAATGACCATGTCTATATTAGTTTAGACTATACTTTATATATAGTTTTAAAGGAGTTTAAAAAATTTCTTTCTATATTTGTTTTTTTTTTTCGGGGGTCTGGTTGTAGGACCTGAATTCTGGGCCTGGGCACTGTCCTTCAGCTCTTCAGCTCGAGGCTAGCACTCTACCACTTGAGCCACAGCGCCACTTCCAGCTTTTTTCTTTCTGCTTATGTGGTGCTGAGGAATCGAACCCAAGGCCTCATGCATGCAAGGCAAGCGCTCTACCACTGAGCCACCTTCCCACCCCTTTATATTTGTTTAGACTTGCTGCATGTCCTAGGATAAGATCTATTTTAGAGAAAATTCCATGGGTTGCTAAGAAGAATGTGTATTGTGCAGCTACTGAATGAAATACTCTGTAGATGTCTGTTGGTCTATGGTATCGTTTAACTTTGCGATTTGCTGATCTTTTATTTGAATGATCTATCTGATGAGAATGGGGTATTGAAGTCTCTCGTTATTACTGTGCTGGGATCTCTCAATATTTGTAAGTCAGTGTTAGTTTAATGTGAGTATCCTACTATTTGATGCATACATGTTGACAACTGTAATTTCCTCTTCATGGATCATTCCCTTTATTCACATGTCTGGGCTGGGATGTAGCAGTAGTGCTAAATGCAATGGATGAACAGATAAGGAGGAAGGAGGATGAAAACAAGCATAATAATCTATGAACATGAAAACAGAACAAAGAAACTTGAGACTGGTTTGAGAAGGGAGATAAAGGAAGAGAGAGAAGAATGGAGGAGGTAACTAATAGATACCTGTATCCATATATATACATGTTAAAATGAAACACTTTGGTACAACTAACTGGTACTAATCCCCAAAAAAGAAAAAAAGGAGACATTAGTATAAACACATTTATAATTAAAAAATACATGAAGCAAAAACTGATAAAATTGAAGGGCAGAGAGATAATGGAAGGAGAGAGGGAGTAGTCAAAGACAAGTATTTTATTTGTGCTAATGGATGGAATACTTAAACAGAAGATCAACAGGAAATAAAAGATTCGGAAATCATTCTAAACCAACTACATAAAACAAATTTTATGGAATTCTAAACCCAATAAAAGTAGACTATACATTGTTCTCAAGAACATATTGAATGTCAATGTTATTAGGCCACAAAACATATAACAATAAATTTAAATGACTTACAATACTAATATATTAGCTGACCACATTTCCTCAATAATTCAACACAGACTTCCATTCCTCAGTTTAAAGTTCAGCATTATAGTTAGCAACCAAAGTATGGTAGTATTATTCATATTTACAAAGCGTGGAATCAACCCAAATAGCCTTATTGATGAGTAGATAAATAATAGTATCTCCATATGGTAGTGGAAAAAAAAAGCCTTGAAATTAATACAGTGAAACTTTAGATTTATTCAGTCTGGGTGTAAGATACATAGGTGCTGAGTATGTACCTGAGGTTGTATGTTTAATGTAACATCACTGCAAAGGATGAAGGAAGACAACAGGAAATCCATGGTCCTAAACTTTAACCAAGAGTGAAAGTACAGTTTTAACAAACACCCTTAGAGATCCCTGTGGATTTTCCTGTGTACTTTGGTCTGCACACTGCTATGTATAATTCATAAAAGATAATAGTAAAGAGAAACAAAAGAAAGAAGACAAGAAGACATGCATACAAACACTTGTTTCCCCCAAAGAGGACAATGTTTGTTCCTTCCTTTCTGGAAGTTTTGTACTATAAGTGAAGAATAGTGGAAGAGTCCCTGGAGACAGCCCTAAAGCAAAACGCTGTGGATGTCTATCTAGGGCACAGGGTAATTGAAATATTCCCTGTGGGGAACTAACTGTGCCCACTTGTCCAACAAGCAAAGACTCTTTTTCAGAAGGTCATCAGCTGTGGGTCTGGGAACCATCACTTCCTTTACCAGCTTAGCCCTGACCATAAAAAAACAACAAATAAGCAGTAAAAGCACCCTGAAATTCCCTCAAGACCCAGTGGTTCAAAGTCAAAGGGAGCTTACCTTTCTCTCAAGTTCATTTGTAACTGCATCCAGAACCACCTTATGATGTGCAAACACTAGAAACTTCTCTCTTCCACTTTCCAGAAGGTCTAGGATATATTCACTGCATGGACAACAAAATAAAGTGGATTAAACATATGCTCATCTAGTTGAAGTTAATCACTGAAAAGTTTCTACATGGACAGCAGACCCTTCAAGATCAACTGCACTCCCAAGCTTACCTACTCCCTTCTCTAGGAGAGGAATGCTCCCCTTTTTCCTCACACCAGGTCATGTGGACAAGAAGCAAAATGAGAAGCTGCTGAGAAGCCATCTTCTGCCATGTGCAGAAAGACTTCTATACTTTTCAGTCATCTAGCCTACACAAGTATATTGAAGTATCCTTAATGTTTTATGTGTCTATGATATGTTATTGAAACAGTCTTCTTAATTGGATCAGAGAAGGTCACCAACAATTCTCACTTTGGTTGCTAACTTGTTAACTTTGGATGTTCATCTGTTTTCCATATAAACTGAAATATCTTTATAGTCCTGGAACACACAGGCAGGGCATTAAGGGATTTTTTAACAGTTCGCAAATTTCTAGAAGCTTAATATTAAGAAGTAAGTGACTCTTGTTGCAGTGGTTTAAGTGTGGAGTCCTAGCTACTTGGGAGGTGAAGATGGAGGGATTGTAGTTCAAGTTCAGCTTGGGCAAAAAAGCAAGTTTGGGAGGTTCCATCTCAACGGTTAGGCACTGTAGTACACACCTGTCACCCCCAACAGTGAGGGAAAGCGAAAGTAGTAGGAACACAGCCCAGGCTGGTTTGCACATAAAACAAGACCGTATCTTAGAAATAAAAACACAAAGAGGGACTGGAGGCATGGCTCAAATGGTACAGTATCTGCCTAACAAGCATGAGGTTAGGCCCTGAGTACAATCCACAAACCACTACCAAATAATAACAGTAATGATAATAATAATGAAAAATATAATAATGATACTGAAGAGATATTCAGAGAAGGCTCTTTAGTTCTATTTTTCCTCCTACTCAGAATTCAGAAAACACAGCCCACAGTTAAGACAGTGGTGACTGAATTCTTTTCTAAGGCAAATGAATATGGTAAAAAGGATCTCACTTGCTTAAAACCTCCCTTTATTTCTCTCCTCCACTCACTGTTTTTTGTTTTTGTTTTATGCTGGTACTGGAGCTTGAACTCAGGACCTCTTGTTCTTGCTTAGTTTTTCCACTCAAGGCTGATGCTCTACCACTTCTAGCATTTTGCTGGCTAACTGTAGACAGAGTGTCACAGACATATTTGCCAAGGCTGGCTTCAAACCTTAATTGTTAGATATACACCCAGCCACTGTCTTCTTTTTTTCCCCCGTTTTTCTTTTTTTTTTTCCTTTTTCTTTATTTGCCAGTCATGGGGCCAGAACTCTGGGCCTGGGTGCTGTCCCTCAGCTCAAGGCTAGTGCTCTACCACTTAAGCTATAGTGCCACTTGCAGCTTTTTCTGCTTATGTGGTGCTAAGGAATCAAACTCAGGGCCTCATGCATGCAAGGCAAGCACTCTTACCACTGAGCCACCTTCCCAGCCCCCGCCCCGTTTTTCTTTTTATCTTTTGCCAGTTCTGGGACTTGAACTCTGGCCCCGGGCACTGTCCCTGAGCTTCTTTTGCTCAAGGCTACTGCTCTACCACTTGAGCCATGGCTCCACTTCTGGCTTTTTTTGTTTAAGTGGAACTGAGGAATCAAACCCAGGGATTTGGGCATGGTAGGTGAGCACTCTACGACTCAACCACATTCCCAGTCCTTTTTTTTGTTGGTCATGGGGCTTGAACTCTGGGCCTGGCATTGTCCCTCAGCTCTTCAGCTCAAGGCTAGTGCTCTACCACTTGAGCCACAGAACCACTTCCCTGCCTTGTTTCTTAACATCACACTTCTTATCTGCAAGCCCTCAAAAGGCCTCACTCCTGGTGGAGCTATAGTGTGAGTGGTATGAGTGACCCAGCTAACAGACCCCTGCTGTTCCCCATAGATTAGCACCCTGTAGAGGTTCATAACCCCAGGGAAGAGGTGAGCCTGTGCAGGTAACTGCGGCTCCTGTCCCTAATCATAAGAGCTTCCCCTCCTGTCCCCCAACCTGAGGTCATCCCCAGATATGGCAGTCTTCACAAAGAATATTGCAGCCTTCCTTTACAAACAAATCTCAACAGCTTCCTGTTATACGTAGGGGGTTGGAGAATTAAGTGGACTGTCCTCTAACTAAGAGTTGTAAACAACACTATGGTGTTGTGAACTGTTGTACTAATAAAACCACATTAATTATTTTGAGAAACATAAAATTTGCCATGATATAAATAAAAAAGGTTATTGCTACAGCATCAAAAAGTCACAGGGCCACAAAAAAAATTAATTTGGTGACCTCTGGTCCCAGTTTTCGTAATGCCTCTTTTCCCTCTCCATCTGACACAGCTTCACTTTTCTACCCATTACAAGTCCCTCAATTACCAGGCTGGAAGCACTTGCCTACCATAGTAACTGTCCTATTATATTAAAAGATGCCCATGGCTGGATGCTGGTGGTGCACGCCTATAATCCTAGCTACTCAGGAGCCTGAGATCTGAGGATCGCAGTTCAAAGCCAGCCCAGGCAGGAAAGTCCATGAGACTCTTATCTCCAATAAACCACTAGAAAACTGGAAGTGGTGCTATGGTTCAAGTGGTAGAGCACTTGCCTTGAGCTGAAGAGCTGAGGGACAGCACCTAGGCTCAGAGTTCAAGCCCCATGACGAAAGAAAGAAAGAAAGAAAGGAAGGAAGGAAGGAAGGAAGGGGGAGGGAGGGAGAGAGAGAGAGACAGAGAGAGAAAGCAAGCAAGCAAGCAAGCAAGCAAGCTGAGATCTGAGGATTGAAGTTCAAAGCCAGTTCAGGCAGTGAAGTCCATGAGATTCTTACCTACCAATCAGACAATAAAAATCTGGAAGTGGAGGTATGGTTCAAAGTGGTAGAGTGCCAGCCTTGATCAAAAAAGCTAAGCAAGCCGGGCGCTGGTGGCTCATGCCTGTAATCCTAGCTACTCAGGAGGCTGAGATCTGAGGATCGCGGTTCAAAGCCAGCCCGGGCAGGAGAGACCGTGAGACTCCTATCTCCAATAAACCACCAGAAAACTGGAAGTGGTGCTGTAGCTCAAGTGGTAGAGCGCTCGCCTTGAGCTGAAGAGCTGAGGGACAGCGCCCAAGCCCAGAGTTCAAGTCCCACGACCGACCAAAAAAAAAAAAAAAAGCTAAGCAAGAGCAAGAAGCCCTGGTGCTGGCACACTCAAAAAATAAATAGAGCTAAAAATTGCTTAGAAACTGTAAAGAACTATATAATTTACCATACAACTTTGAAAAAGTATGTATGATGTATGACCAAAGTTTATTTATGAGATGGTAAAATGCTTAGCCTTAAGGCCTGGGAATTCAGCTCAATGGTAGAGCACTTGCCTAGCACATATGGAGCCCAAGGTCTCATCCTCAGCACTGTAAAAAAAAAACAAACAAAAAACAAAAACCACAACTAGACAACAGAAAACAAAAGGTTAGCTTAAAATTCTAAGGGCAATGTGTGCTTGTTGATTCAACACCCAAAGACATAGATAGCCCCATGGACCTTGAATTTTGTAGGTCTTGGGCTGAAGGAGCAAGGCAAAGAACAACCTCCTGCCCTCTGTTACTTAGCAGCAGGTGAGGAATGCATTGGCAAGGGCAATTCAGATTTGTTTCTACGAGAAGTTTCCAGGTCATAAAAACCACATCTGGAGTTCACAAGTCCCACAACAGTCTTATGAATGAAAAGGGCCCTGCCTAGAGAGTAAAGGAGAACAGGCTGCCAATCAGCAGTCTCTCTTGGGGCATGTGGACCTGAGTGTAGCAGTAAAGGTGGCAGGGCCAGGCTGGTGGGCCAGGGGATCCAAGGGCCTAGTGGGAGGGCAGGGCAGGCCATGTGTTGTCAGTTTACCCACAGATCTCTCTCCATAGCCGGTCTGGCACCTCTCAGCCCACACCAAATTTATTTTCATTATGACTCAATCACTTGAACCATAATCCCACCAGAGCCTCATACAAATGTAAAGACAATTAAAAAAAATAATGCCAACTGTCTACCATTAGGGTCGCCTGAAGTTCCAACCACAGTGATACTGGAACATGAGTGGGTTTTTCTTTAAGAAAGGCAGCAATTGTGGATATTTAAAATCAGTAAAACTAGAACAGCAATTATTTCTTCAGCTTTAGTTTATATGCTGGAAAAGAGAACTAAATGTGACAATAGCCCATTTAAAAAAAATTAGGTAAGTAATGGCTGAAATCTCATGTCTCTGGAGAGAGGCAGAGAGTATCCTCAAAAGCAGCTTCTCTCTTTCTTTCTTAAAGGCAGGTGCCCACAGTTCCCCAAGCCAGGGAAAACTTTGTTGGGGAGTCAGTCAAGACGCATCCTTTTATTTTTCCTATTTCATTTTTTTTTTCAGAGCAAGTTTCATGTTTTTGCCTGGGCTGGCCTTAGACCTCAATCCTCCTGTCTGAACTTCCCTAGAAGTTGAGATCCTCAGGCATGTGCATCAAATCCAACTAATTTTTGAGATAGGGACTTTTGTTGAGGCAGGCTTCTAACCACAGTCCTCTTATTTATTTGTTAGTTGTGGGGCTTGAACTCACGGGCCTAGGTGGTGTCCCTGAGCTTTTTCATTCAAAGCTAGCACCTTACTACTTTGAGCCACAGCTCCGCTTTCGGTTTTCTGGTTGAAGATATTAGTCTCATGGGGACTCTTCTGCCTGGGCTGGCTTTGAATCACAACCTTCAGATCTCAGCCTCCTGGGTAGCTAGGATTAAGGATGTGAGCCTTCAGTACTTGGCCATAGTCCTATTATTTTTGCCTCCTAAGTAGCTGAGATTACAGGTGCTTACCATTATATCTAACCCCTCTACCCTCTTTCTAAGTCACAGTACCCTCTTGGGTTGAGAAAGGCTTGTTAGACTCCAACTACAGCCCAGGCGTGGCTCCAGTAACAGGGTGATTATGCATGGTGGATGGTGAGTTCATGGAGACTAAACTGATTTTCCAAGCAGCTATAATTCTAAACTCTACTCAATTCCTTTTTTTTTTTTTCCAGCCAGCACCAGAGTTTGAATTCAGGGCCCTGAAGTTGCTCAGTTTCCTTGTTTGGCTAGCATTCTACTACGTGAGCACATCTCCGGCCTGCTGGTCAACTCTCAGAGCAGTAAAATGATTCTGGCAGACTGATAGGGGTAACAGAGACAAGAGAGAGAGAAGGACAGGTGGACACTTGGTAAGTACTCACATGACACATGGGACTTTGGCTTCAGCAGTTCTGTTGAAGAAGACAATGAGGGCTTCTTTCTGCTGCTGTTTCTATTGAAAGAGGAGGAGAGCTGAAAGGTGTCCTGTGAGAACTCTGTGACAAGCTGACTCAACTGTGGCTACCCTGAGCTTCCCAACAGCCACCAGTTTATGGGGAGACCCTAGCACTGACACTTGACCTATCTGCTCGCTTGCCCAGGTGAGAGGAACTGCTCTGGTTTTCTCTCTAGAGCCAACATTCCAGATCCTCAGTCATTCCCATAACAGATGCATGGATCTAAGGAGACAAGGATCATGAAAGCTCTTCTGGAAAGCATTTCATCCCCCTGGGATTCAGAATTTACTCTTTAAGAGTATATTCATGAGCTAGAACTATATGTGCACAAATCTATACACAAGCTACTCTGTCAGTGTGGTGTTACTCAGGGGAGTGAGGGAGTGATGACAACTTCTAGATCCAACTAAGGGGCTGGGAAGGTGGTTCAGTGGTAGAGCACTTGCCTTGCATGCATGAGGCCCTGGGTTCGATTCCCCAGCACCACATAAGTAAAAAGAAAAAAAGCCAGAAGTGGCACTGTGGCTCAAGTGGTAGAGCGCTAGCCTTGAGCTGAAGAGCTGAGGGACAGCGCCCAGGCCCAGAGTTCAGGCCCCACGACCGGACCCCCCCCCCAAAAAAAAAAGATCCAACTAAATAAGTGGGAGAGGCAAAGTTCTAAACTGCCAGGTGAGCAAAGACTAAGACATTGGGTTGGAAGAACACTTAATAACATGGGCAGGTGTTCACAACAGTCTGTCACTGGTTTCCTTGCTCACTTAATGCATATTTGCATGGTCCCAATTCTTCTCTTGAAATGCAGACACTGTTTGCATGTATTTTGCATATAATAGAACATGGTTTTACTGAGTGATATGTTTTACATATAAATATGCATTATAGGTATATGCAAATATGTAGGAATATTTATATATAGTCATATAAGGCATATTTTATAGAGAAATTATAGACATTTAAAGCAAAACACACATATACAAGCATTTCAGAAAAACACCCAAATGCTATATTCTAAATTATATGGCTGCAAAGATAATTATTTTTTCGTAGTAAAGAAATAAAAATAACAGCTAATGCTATTAGCTGCAGTGTGTAAAGGCTATGTACTGAGTTCTAACTCAGTAATGAAGATGGCTTTGAAGACAGCACAATGATCTCATCTCCATTTGCAGACATGGAAAAATGAAAGTAGAAAAGACACATAAGCTGATGCCACACTGTTTCTAAAGGCAGAACTAGAATTTTTCTCCCCCCCCCAGCCCTCTGTGTGTGTGTGTGTGTGTGTGTATACACATGTGTTACTGGGGCTTGAAACTCAGGACCTAGGCAGTCTCTTAGCTTGTTGTTCAAGGCTAGCAGTCTACCACTTGAACCCCAGCTCCATTTCTGGCTGATTGATGGTTAACTGAAGATAAAAGTCTTATGGACTTTCCTGCCTTGGCTGGTTTCAAACCTCAATCCTCAGAGCTCAGCTTCCTGAGGAGCTAGGATTACAGGTGTGAGCCACCAACACCTGACAGAACCAGAAATCAATGTGGTCTTGGGAGCTCAAGTATATGGGCTTAGACCCTGATGGTGAGTTAAATAACTGAAACACAGAAAGCATCATTTCCAGCATGTAGCAAGCACTCAATGGTTCCTTACTGTAAGTACCTCTCCTTTTTTCTCTGAGAATTGGTTACAAAGTCTTCTGTTTGTTGGGCAGGTGCTCTACCACTTGAGTCACACTGTCAGCCCTAAATTTAAATTACTTTTCAGATAGTATCATGTTTTTGCCAGGGATCCTATCTAACCCTCCGCAGTATCTTGGATTTCAGAGGTACACTACCATGCCAGGCTTGTTGTGGGACAGAGTACTGTTAACTTTTTGCTTGGGCTGACCATGAACTGTGATCCTCCCTGATCACTCCGCCTTCTGAAGAGCAAAACTTACAGGTAGGAACCCCTGCACCAGGCCTTCAACCTATTTATTTTTTAGATTTTATAGAATAGATATCTACTGCATTATAAGCAACTACTTTTTCTTTCTTTCTTTCTCTGTTTCGGAAATGCTGAGGACCAAGCCCAAGGTTCTCAAGTGCTAAGCAGGTGTTCTCCCACTGCCCTACATCCCCAAACCTATGGATTTTTAATGTAGGAGAAATTATAATAGTGTTATCTTAAAAAGAAAAGGAAAACTTTCCAAGTTGGGTAGATATCACATATTAATGATCTCTCCCCCCCACTTTTTTTTTTTTAGCTGTGAGCAAGAAAATTTTAAATAGTCTGTATTCTTTGTTCCTGCTTCCTAGACTTTGGTTAAATGAGATGTATTGGAGTTTTTAAACTTTTTTTAAAATGGAATGTCATATGTCATGCGTGAACTGACTCTGTCACCAGGAAGTCTGAGTGGACATGATCCTTTTTTCTGCTCCTGCTCTTGCTGATCAAAAACTGCTTTAGACAAAAAGACAATTACAGGCAGCCTTTCCTTAGCCTTTGAAGAGAGACCTATTATTTCGGCTGAAAAAAATGAGAAAAAGCCTTCATTATAACATAGATTATAAACTGGCTACCTTTTTATGATTTAAAGCTTCCCCCCACACTCTGTGTTCCCACCTCTCATACCTGTCCCTTTCCTAAAGCTTCTTCTTCTTCTTTTTTTTTAAATGGAAAGGTACAAAGAATCATTTCTTGACAGGCAGGTCAGCAGTGCTTGGTGGAGCTGCCATGATATACAAAAAAGAGAAACTTGGGGCTAAAAATTAATTATTAACTATAGCAAGATGGATTTCTTATTTGACTAAAACCATAAAACCACGATTCTCCATTTAACTTTGAACTCAGGATTTCCTAGCTGGTCAGAGTCTGGAAGGAATGCCTACAGGTATCGAGTCCAATCTTGACATTAGGATACTGGTTCCCTATCCCCAAGCACATGCTAGCTAGGCAAGTGTTCTGTCACTGAGCTACATCCTCAGCCGCTACTATCACCCTTTATATTTGGTCCTTATTCATCAGTTCTTGTCCGGTGCTATTCACTATTGGACAGAAGTCAGCAGATATTAAAAGTTTAGGAAAAGATGATAAGAAAAAAATTTAAATTGAGATGAAAATTTCTATTCACTGGAATTTTAACTCCCATCAGACGAGGAGGACTGAACTATTTTTACAACAGCACCTTGCTTCTCCCCATGATTCTGCTGAAGTTGAAGAACAATGTTCTACAGGTCCACAGTAAAGGTCTACAGCAAAGAGATTGTGCTTACCCTATTTACTTGGAATCATCCAGGTTAGTTTATGTAATATAGTATAAATTAAATACAGTGTAACAATTTACCAATGCATTTTCTTCTTAAAAGTGATGGGTTAGTTTTACTTATGGTAAAAATGACACTAAAAATTTCATGCATTGTGTCTCCTGTTATTTTTATTTATTTTGCAATCTCCTACAAAGCTGAGACCTTATTGATATTTAAACTTCTTTATGAAATAAATAATATGAGGCTCAAATAATGCTTTGTGATAATGGCAAACATCTGATTATTGCCTGACCAATGAGAATAACACCAGGGCAAGAAGGTTATTACCCTAAGAGACACAAATGGAGCTGGAATAGCAAAATAACTGTTTTGAAAAGGTGAAAGTAGAAATAGCCCTAAGGGGCTAGGAAGGTGGCTCAGTGGTAGAGTGCTTGCCTTGCATACATGAGGTCCTGGGTTCGATTTCTCAGAACCACATAAGCAGAAAAAGCCGGAAGTGGCACTTGTGGCTCAAGTGGTAGAGTGCTAGCCTTGAGCTGAAGAGCTGAGGGACAGTGCCCAGGCCCAGAGTTCAGGCTCCACGACTGACCCCCCCACACACACAAAAAAAGAGCCTTAACCCTAAATTACAGGGACAAGAGCCTTGGCTCTAGCCCTGCCTCTACTGTAGAATAGAAATAACACCCTGGCATCCTGTGAGCCTTGGTTTCCCTCTCTGTAAAATGGACCTGCCAACTTCCTGCCAGCCATTATTAGATGACTTAAGGATTTCCAAGGTTTAAGAGGGTTCAAAAACTCTGCTTTGGGACCCATGTCCATTTGTTATCTTGACTGGTGCCAATGCACAGGTGTGACCTGAGGGGTAACTTAAGTACCCACTAGATGGAGCCCTAATGGTCTTAACTGCTACCATACTGAGGCAGCCTCAGTGTACTCTGAAGATAAATTTCAGCTTTCTGTCAGAATACACATGTATATCACCATCTTGCTTCTCCCCTGAGGTTATTTTTATGACAATCTACCACCAGTCATCAAGGAAGGGCTGGCTGTTCTTGCCTGGGTGCAGCAAGTGTGGAAAGGCAAGGTGAGAACCCTGGGCCATTTTCACAGAGTTGTTCAGAAAGGAACACCTGTCTGCATCCATTTCCAGCCTGTCTCCAGGCCAGAACTTACAGTTTTGTCAGTGGTCATTTCCTTGGCTGCTGCATCCAGGGCAGCCCTGGCCCTGGCGCTGATCCGTCCTGGGGCAACTACTACCATCTTGCGCTGTTTGGCAGGCAGTTGGGAAAGGACGTCAGATTTGAGGCGGCGCAGCATGATGGCTTCCTCCAGCAGGAGCTTCAGCTCTCCCAGGTTGGAGGAGCCCGAGTAGTCCCAGCCCCAGGATAGCTGAGGAGAAATGAGATTGCGTTAGACTGTTTGCTCCAGGCAGGGTGCTTTTCTCATCACCACCCAGGTGGTGATGAGGAGAAATTAGCCCCAGATGAGATAAATAAGGGAAGAAAGGTGGGGAAAAAACAGCCAGGAGATCATAAAAATGACACGGCATGGCATCCTAAAGTCTGGCATCAACTTTTCCAGCTGCAAATGCAGAACTTCAGAAGATTAGATGTTTATTTTATGTATTATTTTTTTTTGCCAGTCCTGGGGCTTGAACTCAGGGCCTGGGCACTGTCCCTGAGCTGCTTTGTGCTCAAGGCTTGCATTCTACCACTTGAACCACAGTGCCACTCCTGGCTTTTTCTATTTATGTGGTACTGAGGAATCGAACCCAGGGCTTCATGCATGCTAGGCACACACTCTACCACTAAGCCACATTCTCAGCTCAGATTAGGTATATATTAAAAAATAAAAAAAATAGCTTTCTGACTATTCCTATATACTAAATACAGAAAGAAATTCTCCTCAAGGTGAATCCTACAGACTCCATTACATTGTGTCATAAACAACATCTGAAACATCTTTATTTGATGGGATTTCTGCGGATCAAAAAAATTTATAGAAGTGGGGGCTAGGAAGGTGGCTCAGTGGTAGAGCGCTTGCCTTGCATGCCTGAGGCCCTGGGTTCGATTCCTCAGCACCACATAAGCAAAACGAAAAAAGCCCGAAGTAGCACTGTGGCTCAAGTGGTAGAGCGCTAGCCTTGAGCTGAAGAGTTGAGGGACAGCGCCCAGGCCCAGAGTTCAGGCCCCACGACCGGACCCCCCCAAAAAAAATTTTATAGAAGTGGTGCTGTGGCTCAAGTGTAGATTACTAGCCTTGAATAAAAGAAGCTCAGGGACAGTATCCAGGCCCTGAGTTCAAGCCCCAGGACTGGCAAAAACAAAAAACTATTTCTCATTGTGGATCACAGCAACCCAATCAAATCCAACTGCAGTGTTACTGTGGTAAACGGTGGTTGGGGTTGGTTTGACTAGGTCATCCAGGAGGGCTAGCAGTCCTTCACAACCTGCTTTCCCCAAACAGCAGCTCCTAGGAAGCAGTGAGCTCAAATGCCTATTTCCTGTCATACAGGTAGAGAAGATGTAGCTCAGTGGTTGAGCACATCTAGCAAGTGTGAAGCCCCAGGCTCCATTCAGCACCACACTATACAAACAAATCAAATACATAAAAATCCTATCCATGACCAACAAGCTTACAGGAAACAGGACTCATTTCCACAGTTGAAAACCAGGAAGCCTAGTTTGTACTCTCTCCCTCTGCTCTTCTTCCTCCTCTTTTTCTTCCCTTTCCCTCCCCCTCTCCCTCTTTTCTTTCCCTTTCTCTCTCTTTTTGTGCCAGTTCTGGGGCTTTTACTCAGATCCTCGTACTCTCGCTTGGCTTTTTCTGGACTTGTGCCACACCTCCACTTCCATTTTTTTGGCAGTTAATTGGGGATAAAGAGTCTCATCGACTTTCCTACCCAGGATGGTTTCAAACTATAATCCTCAGATCTCAGCCTCCGCTAAGTGGCCCCTAACTTGAGCCACCAGTGCCTGCTTTGCATCTTCAACTGCTTATGTCTCTCCTGCTTCACATTTCTTTGGACTATGAGCAGCCTGAAGGGAGGGTCTGGGCTTGCTTACTTTAAAGGACTCAAGGGCCCAGCATCGTAGTGGGAGCAGGCAATGTGTCCTATAGAGTTTTGCTCAATTGAGAACCAAAAGAGACAAAGATGAAGATATACAATGACTCAGAGCTGTGTTTTGTTTTTTTTTTTTTACGAAAAAATTATGTTAAGTAAAACAAGTCAGTCCCAGAGACAGAAAGGGCAAATGTTTTCACTCATATGTGGAAGTCAGATCTAAATTATAAACATATGAAAACATATACAGGGTCATATGTATGTATATATACACAAACATATTACTACAGTAGGGCATATACAGGGGAGGATTCCAATGGTCTCTTTTGAATAACTAAGTTACAGTTTAACAGCATGAATACCAGAAAGCTGAAACATGTTTTGTTTCAGTTGGGAGGAAAGGAGGAACAAATGGAGAGAGGAAGAGTGAGAGAATACAGCCATAACATTCAATGTACATATGTGAAAGTGGTAACCTGGGTAGTTGGGTGGGGTTGGGAGAATTGGGGGAGAATGACAGAAGTGGTGACATTGAGCAAGATGCATTGCACTCACAAACTGACATGTTGAATCAAAATCCCTTTGTAGGAGTACTTAAAGAAAACTAAAAAAAATTTAAAAGGCAGAAATCAATGGAAAGTTCTCAGTAGATTCCTTTAGATAGCCACTGGGCAGCAAATGAGCTCAGCATGGGCACTCTTTTCAGCAGCTTCTCTTAATGCATGAAGCTGGAAATTTAAAAAAAAAAAAGCATGCTGGGCACAAGAAGGTATCAGAATTAATTTGACATCACATTCCAAGATTAATATTGTTTCCTCTTAATATTGTAGGTTAAAGCCAAATAATACCAATGATTTTAAACTGGACTTTAGAACAATCACAATCCAACAAACTTTCATTGAAAACTTACTGGCCCCAGACCCTGGGCTGAGGAAAAGGATGTGAAGAGGAAAAAGCACTAATGGTGTTTGGAATGGAGGTGAGGGAGTGAAGAGAAGGGGGGAATGGAAGAATTCAAGGATGATAGACTGAGTTTCTAGTATGAGCCTGATACAGACAACAAAGGAAGGGATGACCTAGGGAGTATTGAAAATGACGCAGCCTTCAGGCCTGTTTATCTCTAGCTATAGAGATAAACTAGCTTAGGGAGAAATCCTGATCCAAACATTATTTGTAAACAAAGTCACAAGTACAAGGCATACCTGAAACCTACACAAAATCAACTCAGTCTAGATCCAACCACAGAGAAAATGAGTCACAGACTGTGTTAAAGAAGCATTTGGTGAGAACTGAGCACACTGGCACACATCTGTTAATTTCAACGCTGTGGAGGTAGAGGCAGGAGGCCAATCTGGGCTACATAGTTGGTCACACACTAGCCTGAACCATATAGCAAGATGCTGTCTCAACCGCTCCTCCCCCAGAAGAGAAGTGCGTGGCCACATATTCACTCTCCATAGAAAAAGAAATATAGGCTTTTTTTTTTTTTTTTGTCAGTTGTGGGGCATGAACTCTAGGACTAGGTGCTGTACCTCAGCTCTTCAGCTCTTTAACGCTCTACCATTTGAGTCCCCACACCACTTCCAGCTTTTTCTGCTTATATGCTGAGGAATCAAACCCAGGGCCTCATGCATGTGAGGCAAGCACTCTACCACTGAGCTACCTTCCCAGCCCCAATTTTTTAATGCATTTAGTAATTGAGAAATTTCTTGCATCAACAATCAACTACAAAAGTTTGGAATTAACTTTGGAAATCATTGTAATTTGTGTTATATATACTATAATTATAAACAGGACTCTTGCAATACTTTTACCAATTAAATGTATAAAGGATTTTTCTTTTTTCTTTTTTTGGTCAGTTGTGGGGTTTGAACTCTGGGCCTGGGTGCTGTCCCTCAGCTCTTCAGCTCTGTACCACTTCAGCCACAGAGCCACTTCCGGTTTTCTAAAGGTTAATTGGAGGTAAGAGTCTCACGGACTTTCCTGCCTGTGCTGGCTTTGAACCGGGATCCTCAGATCTCAGCCTCCTGAGTAGCTAGCATTACAGGCGTGAGCCACCAGCACCCAGCTAGGATTTTTCTTTTAAAACAAGTATTTTAAGCCAGGCATTGATGGCTCATGCCTATAACCTTAGCTACTAAAGAGGCTAAGATCTGAAGATCATAGTTTGAAGCCAGCCAAGGCAGGAAAGTCTGTAAGACTCTTACCTACATTAAACTACCAAAGGTAGCAGCAGCTCAATGTAGAATACTAGTCTTGAGCAAAAGAAGCTCAGGGACAGCAATCAGGCCCTGAGTTCAAGCCCTAGAACTGGCACCAAAAATAGTTCCCATTTTTCCACAGTATCAGTGTCTTTGATGCAAATAAGAACTGAGTACATATTTGTAATTTGGCTACAAAGTAAGAATCACTCTGGTCTGGCTTTTACAATGGCGATACTGACTGTAGCACATTTCTATTACAGGTTTCCTGCTCCACTGGCAATGCATTCACATAAGAATGTGAGGGTCAGACGTTTCAGACCTTCCAGCCAGGGATGACACACTTAAGTCACCATTAGGAGTAAAGGCTCTACAGAAAAACCTCCCAGGGAAGCTCTGGATCATGCTCCTACTCTGCTTGCTCCAGGGAGCTTTTGCCTTTTTTGTAGAGAGGATTTTTCCCCCAGTTTTATTTCAGATCCCTCCCAAGCAACTCTTGCCTCTTCATGTATTTTCCTGACTCTGCCTAGGACCTTCCTTTCGCCACCATAGTACCTTCAAGGGGCCAGCATCTGGTGTGAACTTTCCTTCTACAGCCCCAGCAACCCTGCCTGCTGGAGGAACTATAAGCGTGGCTCAGGGTTATGACTATCAGAGCTGGACACAACTCTGCACTATCTGCTGGTCCCTTTTGTAGACAATGCTAATCTAGAATCACCACAGACATTAAAATTAGGAGGCATCTGAATATATCTTGCCTTTGAAAATATGCCAAAGTCAGGGTTAGGAGCAAACTGGAACTTAGTCCAGTTTCCTGGCCCTTGATCCTCAGCTCATATCACAGCCAAAGAGAAGGAGCAACAAGATCACATGTCAAAATCAGGGTGAACAATCAAGGCAAGGGAGGAAAGAGAGAATACCCGTTTGGCATCACAGTAGCGAAGTCCAAAGGCATGAAACTGAGGGAAGAATGTCGGCTTGACAGCGACGATCTGCGTGTAGAGCTCTGAGGGCCGGGACATGGCTGGCGTGCCTGATAGTAAGATCACTCTCTTGGCAACCTGGAAGACAAATGACAAGAGGTGTTTGGGACACAGGGAATATGCAAAATGCCCCAGTGAGCAGGAGTTGTGCCCTTTGCAATAGAAGGATTCCTTGGAGTCCCTGGCCCTCCACTTTCTGGGAGCTCTCACTTCTCATGGTTCTTAAGCTCAAATACCTTAGATCTCAGGGTAGGTCTAGATTCCGAAGTGGCTGATAACCTGAGATTTCTAGGCCAGGGTATCATAACCATATGTGTTTTGAGAACCTAGTGCCACTGCCATGTCTGCAGTCAGGTGGGCTCTCAGCTCTAAAGTGCCTCTTAGCTATTCTCACAGCACTGACTACAATATTCTGGACTCTCTTTCCCTTGCTAACCTCACTCGACTGCAAGCTTCTTGAGATTAAGAACTGAGCTGTTATGCCCTTTATTTTCTGTAGAACTCTGTGCCCAGCACAAAAGCAAGTCACCAATAAATGTTCACTAGATGCTGAGAAATAATTTGAAGGAAGCTGGTTAATGTTGTAGAAAACATGGAGTGAACTCAAAGACTCCATCAGTGGAATAGGAAGTGGGAAAAGAGAGCCATAGAGCTGAACTTCCTACAGAATGCATCCAAAAGGATTTACTGTCAGACTCTGTCAGGTACTGTCAGACAGGAGAAAGAGAGAGGGATTGATTGCCTAGCTATAAACCTTTATTGACTTCGGGGGCTTAGTTTTGTTTTGTTTTTAAGAAAACAAAATTTAATTCTAGCTTTAATTCTAGCTACTTAGAAAGAACATCTGGAGTATGACAGTTCAAGGTTAGCCCAGGAAAAATATTCATGAGAGTACTTCTCCTCTACCCCATTCCCATCTCAAGCTGAGCACCATAGTGCAAGCCAGTGGTCTCTCAGCTATTCAGGAGGCCAGAGATAGGGTAATAGTCCAAGGCTGGCTTGTGTAGAAACACGAGACCCTACCTGAAAAATAACTAAAGCAAAAAGGACTTTGGGTATAGCTCTAGTGGTAAAGCCCCTGCCTAACAAGCATGAGGCCTGGAATTCAAACTCTACCACTACTCATAAAAAAGAAAAATGCCTTTACAAACTTCATTCTGGTTCAAGCCTGCAGACCCTTGCTTCAAGTTAATTTTGGGGTCTTTGCATGGTAAGACCTGCTCCACTGACTCTAAACTCAGCCTAGGTCTCCAGCAGCCCACTCAGCAGTGCTCAGGACCAAAATAAATAGTTGGTCAACCCCAATGACAAATTCTAGAGCCTTCACCACCCTGACACCAACCACGAGAAGAGCAGACTCATCTCCCACCTCTCAGTATAAGGGGAAAGTGGGCGAGACTAAGGAAAGACACTTCTTAACATATTAGAACATAAAGTCTCCACAATTGCCGGAGGTAAAATTCACTTCAGCTCTGAGCAGAGCTCAGTTGTCTAGAAACAGCTTGTTAACCACTGTAACCTTGAGTTAATGACAGTAATATAAGGTAGTGGCATGAAGTCAATCTCCTAGGGGAGGAAATTAGATTTTTCAAATGAATACACTGCCTCATAAAATAAATAAATAAGATGTAACAGTGGGAAGAAAGATGATTCCTCATAAATATACAATTCTAGAGTGCACCTTCGCCCTCTTGGCCACTGCCAATACCTAATTCCATTATGATGGTAGAACTATGAATTTCTCCAGCTATAATTTTCCACAGTTCAATTACTTGGGCCTTCTAATTTCCTGCATGGGTTTGTGCAGACTCATTAAAATAACAATGGGCTTCTTGAATGATGTCTGTAGCATCTCTCTGCATGGTTTAAGCCCATTTCAATGAAGGGGCAAAATGAAAAGTTCCATTAAGAAGAGAACAACCTGTCCATCCTCTCAAACCTGCTCCCCATGTCACCAAGTTTGCCTGGGGCAGAGCCTGGCCCAAAGTGACTCCTGAACCAGGTGATGGAAATTAACTCCAACCTCTGTAGGATATGTATAAGATGCAGTTAGTACTGAGTCAGTTCCCCCATACGCTTCCTAGACAGGAGCAGTGGGAATAGTGCAAATGGATATGTATAGGTATGGAAAAGCACAAGTAACATTATGGAAAAGGAAAAAGGCTGGCTGTAAAAAGAAACCAGAATAAAATCTCATCTGCTGTGAATGATTTAGCCCGCTTCCTGCTCAGTCCCAATATGTATGTAGTGTCATCACTGCCATCCATAAGGCCTTTAATCTGTGCTCAGCTGCAAATGATTTATATGTCTCTACCTCTGAGAAGTTCTAATCTAGGGAAATATAAACACACAAAGCTATATATAAGTCAACACCAAACCAAACACTTTTAATTACCTCTCCTAGGGAAAGAAAGAAAAGAGGGATCCAAGAAAGCTACAATGGAACAATGTAGAAAAGAATTTGTTTGATGTTGGAAGGATGATGTAGTTATGAACAGACACTACTCGGGACAGATGACCTTCCAAGACAGGCTTACTTTACTAATGGTTTTAAAGTGGAAACAAAATCTGTACAACAGGTTGATAATAGAGTAAGTTGCTAGATTTACTGAAATGAATCTTAGTGTTATTTATTCAAAGTTCATATAAGAAGCAGTCCAGATATTGTTAGCATCAGAGCCAGTAATTTGGTTTATTGAATATCTTTATTGGCTATAACGTATTTCACCAACATGCCAGGTCAGAAATAAAATCATGCTCCCCAGAGCTAGGTGCCTAGAACTCCTGCTATGGTTTCAGTGAAACGTATGCAATGTACACAATGTAGGAACAGGATATGCTGAAGGCAGCTAACGAACACAAAGCCACATCCACACCACCCAAATGTCTTAACACTCAAGAATCCTGACATGATGGACATTGGAGCTAGTTAAGTTTTAACTAGTTCTTAAGTCACTGCAGAATTTTCAAAAATAAGGACAGTGGCAAGCATACTTTGGGGACAAGCAACCAACAAGCACTTAGATCTCAAACAAATGCAGCATGTTAAGTGCAGTACTCAGAAGGCTAAGGCAGGAGCAGTAAGAGTTTGTGGCTAGCTTGGGCTACATAGTGAGACTATGTATCAAAAAAAAAAAAAAAAAGCAGTATCTCAGGCTACATTTCAGGAAGAACAAGAAGAAGAACAACAACAACAAACCCCCCAAAAACCCAGAAGAGTCAATACCTCTCAGTAAAAGGAAGACTGGAGAATGGAAAGAAAGCTCAATATGTAGGAAGGAAAAATCCAGTAATAGAGAAGACTGAGGTTCTATTCTTTTCTTAAAAAAAATTGTTATTGTGGGCTGGGAAGGTATCTCAGTGGTAGAGTGCTTGCCTTGCATGCATGAGGCCCTGGGTTCAATTTCTCAGCACCATATAAACAGAAAAAGCTGGAAGTAGTGATGTGGCTCAAATCATAGAGCACCAGCCTTGAGCTAAAGAGCTCAGGGACAGCGCCCAGACCCAGAGTTCAAGCCCCACAACCAACCAAAAAAAAAATTGTTATCATAAAGGCAATGTACAGTTACATAAGTCAGATAAAGAGTACTTTTTCTCTTTTTTGTCAGTCATGGGGCTTGAACTCTGGGCCTGGGCGCTGTCCCTGAACTCTTCAGCTCCAGGCTAGAGCTCTACCACTTGAGCCACAGCACTACTTCCTCTTTCCTGGTGGTTAATTGGAGGTAAGAGTCTCATTGATTTTCCTGCCGGGGTTGACTTTGAACTGCAATCCTCAGATCTCAGCCTCCTGAGTAGCTAGGATTATAAGCATGAGCCACCGGGGCCTGGTTTGAGTACATTTACTTTCGAACAATGTCACCCCTTCCCTTGCTCTCTTTGTTTTTCCCTTCTCAGTACCACCCACAAGTTGTATAGTTCACTTCAATGTAGTATCTAGAGAATATCACTGCTACATTTGTTCACCCTTTGCCTCTGTAACAAAGCTGTAGTAATAAAAACAGCTTGGGGGGGGGGGCTGGGAAGGTGGCTCAGTGGTAGAATGCTTGCCTTACATGCCCTGGGTTTGATTTCTCAGCACCACATAAGGAGAAAAAGCTGGAAGTGGTGCTGTGGCTCAAGTGGTAGAGTGCTAGCTTTGAGCTGAAGAGCTGAGAGACAGCGCCTAGGCCCAGAGTTCAGGACCCATGACCAACAGAAAAATTAATAATAAATAAATAAATAAAGACAGCTTGGTACTGGCACAAGAATATGCCTAAGAACCAATGGAACAGAATAAAAGACCCATAAATGAATCCAGACTGATAACCATCTAATATTGGATAAGGAAGCCAAAAACACAGATTGAAAGAAAAACAGCCTCTTCAACAAAATGGTGCTGGCAAAATTGGCTATCCACATGCAGAAAATTGAAGTTAGATCCTTATATATCACCCTGTACCAGAATTCATTCAAAATGGATCAAAGACTAAAATGTAAGGCCAGATACCATAAAAAAAAAATACAGGAAGGGGTAGGGGAAACACTAGGGCTCCTAGGCATGGGTCAAAACTTCTTAAGTAAAGATCCAGAATCACAACAAATTAAAGGAAGATTGAATAAATGGGACAATGTCAAACTGAAGTGTTTCTGCATGACAAAGGACACAGCTAGCAAGATAAACAGAAAGCCCACAGAATATGAGGAGGTTTTTACCAGAGACTTCATATCTAAAATATACTTAGAACTCAAAAAAATTAAACCCTCAAAAATAAACCCTTTAAGAAACAACAACACAATTAATAAATGAGCTAAAGTCTTAAAGAGAGACTTCTCAGAAGAAGAAGTAAGAATGGCCAATAGACACATGTTTAACATCTCTGGACATAAAAAGAAATGCAAATCAAAACAACACTGAGATTTCATCTCACCCCAATTAGAATGGCCATTATCAAGAAAAATAACAAAAAACATTGCTGGTGGGGATGTGGCCAAAAGGAAATTCTATTACCCTGCTGGTAGGAATGTAAACTTGTTCAACCACACTGGAAAACAGTATGGAGGTTTCTCAAAAGACCAAACATAGAGCTTCTCTATAACCCAGCAAACCAACTTCTGGGCATTTATCCAATAAAACACAAACAAGGCTGCACTAAAGCTTCCAGCACAACCATGTTCACTGCAGCACTGTTTACCATAGCCAAGATATGAAATAAACCGAGACACCCCTGAACGGACAAATGGATCAAGAAAATGTGATATATACACACAATGGAATTCTACTCACTCATCAGAAGGAATGATATTGTACCATTTGCAAGGAAATAGAAAAGACTTGGACAAAATCCTATTAAGTAAGCCAGACCCAAAGAAACACAGGTTACGCGATTTCCATTTGTGGTAACTAGAATATGCCTATAAATCTACAAGTAAACACACTGGATGGTTACATTTAAAAAAAAAGAAGTTCTACTCTTCACAAGGCATCTGAGGGGTTACTCCCCCATAACAAAAGCCCAACCCAAGATGGCCACTGCAGACCAGGAGCTGTTCCCAGGACCAGCCAAAGGCCACCTATCTCTCAGTGATACTTAGCAAATGTTCTGGTTTCTTCTAGCTAACTACCTAAAGGGTAAAAGCCTGAAGGGTAGTGACCTCACTAAGGTCATTTGCATGGTCACAGAGCACTTTCAAACTAAGCCAGTACCACCTCTCTAAAATTATGATGCCACATATGAGGCAGTCCTTGGGTAAGAGACAGGATGAAAACTGATTACCAGCATCTTGATTCAAAATACCAAGATGTTATAATTCAGCAAGTGGTAATTTGTAACTAATTAAAGTCATATTATTCAGAGCTATAAGGAATGCATCATTTGTATAGAGGTATTATTAAGATAGCCTAAAAATTAAATACTAAGGTAGGTGATTTTACTCTGTAAAATACACTATTTTCCTTTAGGAATTAGACTTCAAGTCCCTGAGGCTCATGCCTGAACTACTCAAGAAGTTTGAGATCTACGGATCACAGTCTGAATACAGTCCAAGCAGGTAAGTCTATGAAGACCTTTATCTCCAAATAACTAGGAAAAAGCTATAAGTGGAGCTGTGGCTTAAGTGTCAAAATATCAGCCTTGAGCAAAAAAAGCTAAGGGCCAGATCCCAGGCCTCAAATTCAAGCCTCAATAATGGCACCAGAGAGAGAGAAAGAGAGAGAGGGAGAGAGAGAGGAAGAGGAAGAGGGAGAAAGACAGAGAGAGAGAGAGAGAGAGAGAGAACACAAGAGAAAGAATTTAGCTTCAATAATTTCCTTCTAAGTCTAGCTCTGTAATGAATTTGAATTTCAGGGAACAGACAAGAATAGACTGGACTTGGGAACTCCTGTAGCCTCACATGAGGGGAAAAAAAATAGGACCTCAAGAGACAGAAACTCAGAAGACTGTGGTTCAACACTAGCCTGGACAAAAGTTTAAGAGATCCCATCTCCACCAATAAAAATCTGGGTACGGTGGTATGTACTTGTCATCCCAGCTACGAAGAAATAGGAGGATTGCTGTTCAGGCCAACCTGGGCAGAGGGGGTCGCAGGGGTGGGGGTGGGGGCTTGGCGGGGAAGGAAGACCCATATTCAAAAAAGAAACAAAACAAAAAATGTTGGATATATGGCTCAAGTGTAAGAATACCTGCTAGAAAGTCCTAGTCTTGGGTTCAAATCTCAGTAGCACAAAAAATGCAAATAAATCAAACAAAAAACTGAAACATATACTCTGATATTCAATTAATGACCATAATCTTCAAAGTTCATAGGAGGGTAAAGACCCTTGAACACAGGCTGCATAGGAACGAAAATGGTTACATCTGGCCAGTCTGGATGTCAGAGGCCTCCAGAAGGAAACATGACAGCCAATCCAGAGATTCTGCTTGTAGTAATGTGTCCTACTAGAATAAGCAAGCAAGTATAAAGAAAGATGATTTTCACTTGCAGAATTACCTGTGATGGCAAGAAAGGGAAACAACCAAGTGCTGAAGGTTTAACTACAGGATATGTGTGTACAATGGAATGTTCCAGTCATTAAAAATGATGATCCTGGGCTGGGAAGGTGGCTCAGTGGTAGAGCACTTGCCTTGCATGCATGAGGCCCTGGATTCCATTCCTCAGCAACACATAAGCAAAAAAGCTGGAAGTGGCACTGTGGCTCAAGTGGTAGAGCGCTCGCTGTGAGCTGAAGAGCTGAGCGACTGCGCCCAGGCCCAGAGTTCAGGCCCCATGACCGACAAAAAAAAAAAAAAAAAAAAAGAATGATGATCTTAACCCTATTGTATTGCTGGTGGGAAAGTACACTAATATAACCATTTTGGAAAGCAGTCTGGAGGCACTTCAGAAAGCTAAATATAGACCTCCACTATGACCCAGCCATACCACTCCTAGGCATCTACCCTGAGCCACAGGGACAAAGATACAAGGACACATGCACCTCCATGTTCACTGCTGCAATATTCACAATAGCCAAGATATGGAAACAACTCAGATGCTCCACTACAGATGAATGGATCCAAAAATTGTGATACCTATATACAATGGAATATTATGCAGCCATTATAAAGAACAAAATAATGACATTCGCAGGGAAATAGATAGAACTAGAGCAAATCATTCTGAGCAAGGTAAGACAAGATCAAAGAGACAAACAGCATCCGGTCTCCCTGATATATGGATGGTAAATCCAAAATGCAAGGAGATACAACAAAGTAAATAGGGCTAAAGAAACAAAGGAGGGTCTGGGAAGGTGGCTCAGTGGTAGAGCACTTGCCTTGCATGCATGAGGCCCTAGGTTCGATTCCTCAGCACCACATAAGCAAAAAGAAAAAAAGCTGGAAGTGGCGCTGTGGCTCAAGTGGTAGAGTGCTAGCCTTGAGCTGAAGAGCTGAGGGACAGCGCCCAGGCCCAGAGTTCAGGCCCCACAACCGGACCCCCAGAAAAAAAGAAAGAAAAAAGAAACAAAGGGCATCTAGTTAATTTGTCATATAATTTCTAAATGACTCCATGTTCTTGACCTCATAAATTATATATATTATACACATCTGAGGGAGGCTAGGGGGAGGGCACAGAATCAGAGGGAAATGGGAAAAAATACAACAGAGGGGCACATCAGCTGCACTGGACATGAAAATGAACTAAGTGACTCAAGGGCAGCAATGGGAGGGAGGGAAGGAGAGAAAAAGAGGGAACAGCTAACACAAAGTAAAAGAAGAGAAATATAGATATCACCCAACGCCGAAGAAATAATTGTACTGTTAAAGCTTGTAGAATTCATAAACTTTATAGGCCAAGATAATGGCAATTTGCCTTGTGAAGGTTAAAATGTGTTTGTAATTTTAACTAAGTATCACTATCCTACAATACTGTGAAATTTATGTAATCATTTAATCTCAATAAAAATTATTATGAAAAAAAAGATGATCCTTCAATCCTACCTACGCAGAAGGCTGAGATCTGAGGATCACGGTTTGGAGCCAGCCTGGGCTTTTAAAAAAGTCTGTGAGACTCTTATTTCCAATTAAGCACCACAAAAGCCAGAAATGGAGCTGTGACTCAAGTGCCAGCATTGAGTGAGAAAGCTAAAAGAGTGCCAAGGCCCTGAGCTCAAGTCCTAGGACTAGCATCAAAAAGAAAAAGAAGAAAAAAAAGATCTTCCCCACAACTGACATGTTACAAAAATAATTAAACTTAATGGTGGTTTTCAAAAGATTTAAAGTTTGTTCTTTATAGTGTTCTGTCTTGCCTACATATATTTATATATAAAAATAGAACCACCCTGCTTGGTATTAGTAGCCCAGGGATAATAGTACTGTGGGGGAAGAATGATGTCTCATTTCCTGAGGGACAATGTCACTAGTCTCTTTCTTCCCCACTCCATCTATCCCTCCATCCTTTCTCTTTTCCTCTTTCTTTCGTGGTACTGGGGTTTGAACTCAGGGCTTTGTTGTAGGCACTGTACCCTTGACCCATCCTCCAGCCTGGCAGTTTCTTTTGACCTAATGTGTTCTCTGTAATACTGCTGTCATTTATAAAATTACATTTTTCTGGATATGACCTAGTCCTGTTATATCAGTTTATATGATAAAATCCTGAAGCACATTGGCTGAAAATGTGATGTAATGATCAGACTATAGTTCTGTAATAAGCATACACTAAAGGAACAATCGAGTGGCAAGTATCTTCTTATTCTAAATGCATTCAAATTAATTTCTTAGAGGATTTAGTTCAATGGTTCTCAGTGGGAGTCAGGGAGTAGATGGGTGGGGAATGATTTTTTCCCCACAGGGGACATTTTGCATTTGACATCTGGAGACCATTTTGCTGTCACTCTAGGAGTACTCTTGGCATCTAGTGGGTAAAGGCCGAGGATGCTACTGAACAACCTGTATGCACAGGACAGCCCCACAGCAAAGAATCATGGGGCATCAAATGTCAATGGGTTTACCCATGCTTAGGCTGAGCAACTCTGATCTAGAAAACATCCAGCAAAAATCTGCTGCTGAGTATCAGAGGAAGCAAATTTATAGAAGTGAGTAAACTTTGAGATACATTCATGAACAGCAGGTCACGTTCATGAACCCTATTTTTATGATATTAGTTTTCTGAACTCCTACAGCAAATGCTGTGTGTGTGTGTGTGTGTGTGTGTGTGTGTGTGTGTGTGTGTGTGTGCAGTTTAAAGACTTGTTTTAAAAGTGTCACTCTGAAGCATACCCAAGATGTCAAAGATGTACATGATGGTTCCAAAGGTCTAGCCAGAGACACATGGCCTAGAACCCACTAAGAAACTCCAAGAGGGGCTGGGAAGATGGCTCAGTGATACAGTGCTTGCCTGAGTTCAATTCCTCAGCACCATATAAGCAGAAAAAGGCTGATGTGGTGCTGTGGTTCAAGTGGTAGAGCGCTAGTCTTGAGCTTAAGAGCTCAGGGACAGTACCTAGCGCCCAGTGCCCAGGCCCAGAGTTCAGGCCCCACAACCGAACAAAAAAAAAAAACAACCAAAAAAAAAGAAGCCCCAAGAGAATCCAGGCAATGACTATATTAGTTGCTAATAAGCTTTCATATCACAACTTGAATGATATAATCTATCTATTACGCACTTTCTTTTGTCTAGACAATCAGGAGTAGAGAATTAGTCTTAGTTGTGGCCATAATATTGGTACCAAGGTGTAGGAATACTTTTCTACGAAAATAACACCTCCCAAAAGATGAGTCACTACCCCAGGGCAAAACATTTCATTTATGGATATCCATAAATGACTATTGACATATAAATATTTATAGGCAATACTAACACAGAGCCAAGCTTTTTAAGTGAAAGACTAAATTTTAGGTTTGAAGCATGTGACAGAACCCTGCCTTCAAAAATATATTAATTATGTTAACTGTTATTCCTTAGGGAATTACAACTTGAAATGAGTAAACATATATATGTATTTTGGGGGCAGATGAGAAAATAAAGTTCATTTTCAAGCGCTAAACTGTGCATTATTTCTTTTTTGCTCAAGGCTAGTGTTCTATCACTTGAGCCTCAGCTCAACTTCCAGCTTTTTGGTGGTTAACTGGTGATAAGTCTCATGGACTTCCCTGATGGGCTGGGTTTGAACCCTAATACCCAGATCTCAGCCTCTCAAGTAGCTAGGATTACTGGTATGAGCCACTAGCACCTGGCTTTAAACTTTGCCATTATTTAGTAAACTTGTTTGCCTTAGTTTAAGTCAAACTAAAAGCTTCTTTTAAGCAATAAAAGCTGCAATATGAAAACACTCATGGAACACAAGGCCTGCCTTAATAGAGTGAGCATAGGATACGCTCTCAGTTGTCTGCTTAGTCCATACCAACCAAAATGGTTCCTCCAGTCTTCTGTGAGAGACTGCTAACTGGTTAAGGGAAAATGCTACTTTCATATTCTCCCAACCCAAATTTTAAGAGGGGAAAATAAAGAGGAAAGGAAATTTCCCTACTGTGAGGGGTGGGGGACTAGGATACACAAGTGTGAGCCTGTCAGACAGAACATAGAATCTAAGCTGCACAACAATATATGGAGAGAAAGACTGGACCCTATTCCTTGTAGGCACCTGCTCTGAAGCCAGCACAGCAGCCCGCTTGCTCAGGGACAGGTAGAAGCCCCCACAGAAAGGAATGTCCATGGATGGCCCTCCAGTTACTTCAAAGGTAAGAAAATAGGCAGGCTTACGAGGCATGTCTCAGCTTTACAGTGCTTCCTGCTGATGCCCATTGGCCCTAGCCTGGTTCTAGGTTTGAATAACTCACCTCCTGGGTTTCCAGCACCTTAATAGCTTTGCCACAATGGGTGACTCAGTTTCTCCTGAGCTGTTTAGTGGACAAACTGTTGCAGGCCCCCTCCTGTTAGATAGGATTCTAAAGTCCAGTCTCAACCAAGCCTGTGATCCTCAACAGGTCTTCCTTTGGGCTGCTGGGTTCTTAGCAGGATGTCCAGAAGAAAAACTGAACCAGGCATGCAAGCCCTAAGGAAGGATGCTGGAAGCAACACTGAGCACAGCCCTCAGCTCACAGCAGTCTGCCCTGACAAGTCATCTACATGCCTGGGCCAATGACAGTGGATCTCAAGCCCAGTGGGCACAGGCCCAAGTCTATTCCCAGCAGCACTCACCTTTAGGATGGGAACAGCTGCTCGACAGCGTGCGGTCTTGCTATTTTTGAGGAAGTGCGATTCATCCTGAAAGAAACAGCCATACGCATGAATGAGAAACAGTCTTGAGTTGCTGGAGAGCTCACCTTAAGCCTGACCTCAGCCAGGTCTAGGAAAGGACCCAGGGCTCAGGGCTTGTACAAGTCCCTTCATCTCTCTGAGGACAGTTTTCCACTTTACAATGAGGATAGTAAGCCCCCGCCCCACCTCTCTCAGCAGCTCTCACATCTGCATGACACAAGAGTCAAGAGTGCTGATAGGTCAGATGCTAGGGGCTCAGGCCTATAGTCCTAGCTACTCAGGAGGCTGAGATCTGAGGATTGAGGTCAAAGCCAGCTGAACAGGAAAGTCTGTGATACTCTTACCTCCAATTAACCACCAGAAAGTGGCACTGTGGCGCAAAGTGATAGAGTGCTATCCTTGAGTGATAAAGCTCAGGGATAGTACCCAGGCCCCAAATTCAAGCCCCAGGACCAACACAAAGAGAGTGCTGAAAACCTACTGTACAAAGCTCTGGGTCCAGAGCCTGCCCTTTGTGCTCCAAGTAGAGCAAGGTCAGGTACGCTGACAACTGCCCAGATGATCAGTACTGTCACCATGGCAGTGTGCACAAAGCACTATGGGAAAACGAGAAGAGGAAGGAGAAGATGTTGTGATTTCTGTCCTCCAAGGTGTCTGACTGCTATGTGGAGAACATGCAATTTGACTGTTTGCAGCTCTGTATTCTCTGTGTAAGCAAGCATAGAATTTTTCATATTTTCTAAACCCAGCTGAATAACTAATATGTTATTAGTGCCTGGGGAGAAACTTCTAGGTTGGCACATTCTGACTCCTTGCTACATGACTCTGAGTCACTAAGTGACCTTTCCATGGTGCCAACCTCTCCATCTGTAAAATGGTTATAATGCTAATCCTTAATATTTCAGGTGCCTAAAAGTTTTAAGTAGACTAACACATGGCAGCCCTGAGAACAGTCTTGCCACTCAGTGAGCTCCCTTGGGACTAGAATACCGGAGACATCCCATTTTTGTCCTTGAGGATACTCTCTAAACCCTCCCCCAACCCCATTCCGTTCCATTTCAGTTTGGATGAACAAAAGGACTCAAAAGCACAGCAGAGCAGCAGAGAAGAGTGGAGATGTGTGTCATGTCCTGTCCCCCAACTCCCCCCCCCCCACTATCAACAGCACATAGAACACAGAAGCCTGGGGTGCTACATTCGTAGTCTGATTTTACAATGAAGCCTCATGGAAACCACAGACGAGGCATTTACAAAGAAAAATCACTAGAAGTACAAAGCTTATGAAAGGCACTTTGGTCAATGGGTAAAAACGCAGCATCATTGGGCCAAATCACAAGCCATCACAATCAGAAGCCTCTTCTAAGGGTGTCACACAGAGCTGTCACTTCATCGCTTCCTATGAGGAATCTCTGAAACCACAAGAGGACATCACTGAAGAACAAGCCAACACTCCTGGTAAGTGACTTGCCAAAATCAAATGGCAGGTAAAGTGATGAACCAGAAACAGAAAAGCATGGATTCTGAAACCAGATACAAGCAGGTTGAGTCAATGACACTCCAGCTTGATGTCTATGGGCAAAAAATTCTCACTGTCAAGTTTCATCAGTGGAGGAGTAGATAGTTAGCTCCCAGAATAAAGGCAAACACTTCCCAGGGCACTGGGAAGATTAGATATGAAGTTCTAATAAATGGTAACATACAGGAAATGAAGGCATTGTTCTCCACACATCCTAGAAAACTAACACCACCATCCTGGGATGCTTCTTTTAATGTTTTCATTTCACTTGAGTTTCTTTTCACTTAAAAAATCCTGACACTTTATTCAAAGCCATATTTGAATTTGTGCCAAGCCAGAAATGACTCCCCTACAGACTCATTACCTCTATAGCTTTGGAAAAACATGTTTGTTTCTATTTACTTATGCTAAGAACTCAGTGGTTCTCAGGTCTAGAACATAAGAGATTTCCCAGAGGTCAGCAATTGTGTTGCCTTCCCACCCTATGCTCCCACTATGTTTTTATTTGGGAACTATTTCAACCCATTCAGTAGTGACAAGTGGCTGGGTACCAAGTCAGCCCAGATGTTCCTCATGAAATGTGTGTCACTGAAACATGAGCTGTGGAATCTGAGAGCAGGGCTCCCTACAACCTTCTTTTTCAAAAAGTAACTCAAGTAAAAAAAAAAAGACAAAAATTTACTTTTATTTCAGTCCCTGGAGCCCTAGGTAGTCTGGTGTCCAGGTAATCACCTCTACCTGGCCTCATAGTACAGAAGAGATGGGCTAGGAACCCTAGCACAGATCCTTTCCAACAGTTTAAAAAGCTCCCCAGGAGATGCTAACACAGTCTGGTTTAAGAACCACTATTTGAGAGGAATGAAACACCATTCCACAAGAGACACAGAAAGGCTCAGTGAGATCACAGCTACCAAAGTCCTTGGGGTTTTTTTTGGTGGGTCGTGGGGCTTGAACTCTGGGCCTGGGCGCTGTCCCTCAGCTCTTCAGCTCAAGGCGAGTGCTCTACCACTTGAGCTACAACGCCACTTCCGGTTTTCTGGTGGTTTATTGGAGATAGGAGTCTCACGGTCTCTCCTGCCCGGACTGGCTTTGAACCGCGATTCTCAGATCTCAGCCTCCTGAGTAGCTAGGATTACAGACGTGAGTCACCAGCGCCCTGCTAGTCCTTGGGGCTTTTAAGAAATAAAGTATTTTAAGGTTTTTCCAAGTCACTTACAATAATAACAACTTTGAAAGAGGTTTTCAGCTGTTTTTCCAACTTGCTAAGAAGGTCAAAACTGATAATGTTGACCAAGCCGGCTGTCAGGCGACCCTTTCTGGTCACCACCACATTGATATCCTCTGGGTTCAGAGATGGCAGCCACTGAAGGAAGGCCTGATGGTGACAGGAAAGAACAAAGTCATGATGGTGACAGCAGCTGCCAGCTGTGACTGCAGCCCACATCATCAACAGCACTTTGTCAACGTGAACAAACTAGAACATTCCCTAAAATGAACTCAGGTCTCTCCTCCACATCCTCGTACACCTGCTGGAATTCTGGCCGTCTCTACCTGCACCCATGACCCACTGTACCCTCCTTTGCCAATAGGCACTTTGTGTGTCTGCTTCATCCCATTGATTTCTAACTAGACAGTAAGTATCTGCTGCAGCAGAATATTATTTTAGAGTGGGACTCCTGTAAGAATTTTATGAAGGACCCAGAAGAGGCTTGTACATTGAAGGCAAACTATGTTTATTAATAATGATGAGAACATCTATGTCAGTAACCTGGCCCCTTCCGAAGGCCCTCAGGTGTCTCCACATCAGCCTCTAAGCATGCAGATTCTCCCTGTGTTGCCTGGGCCACACTGTTCTGACACTGGAGATGCTGGCCTTTTCTCTGTCCTGGCCCTGCTCAGAACCATCTATGTGATGGCTCCCTGGAATTTCTGTGGTGCTGAGGAATCTAATACATGGGAGTCATGCATTCAATGATTGCTTTCTATCAGCACTGGCAGAATCCAGATCACAAGGCCAGGACAAAAATAAAATACTGTTTCAAAGAACTTTGCACAGAGGCCTTAGGAAGAAGCCAAGCTGTAGGAAACTGATGGCTGACACCAGTTGCCTACAGCCTAGAAGAGCTATGGATGATAAGCTAGGCCTTCCTTTTTCACTGAGTTGTCTTTCAGGGACTTGATGACTCAATGTTCACATCAGGTCTTCCATCCATTTGGTTATTTTGTTGACAGTGAACATACCACCACACCACCCTCTACATTTAACCAAGTCCTGCTTTGCTCCTCATTAGCCTGAGGCATGGCACTCAACTCTGTGAAAGTCAGTTTGCTCAACTGTAAAGGAAATGGCTGCCTGTGGTCTCATGGGACTAAGGGAGACAAAGGAGGTGAAGATAATCTGGAACTGAAATGTGTCACAGATAGAAGGCATTATTCCCAGGGGCCAGAGGTACTGCAAGTATCTGCTGAGGTACTGGCATATGTCACTCAGTTGGTAACTTTTTGACTTTCTTCCCTGGAGATATAACCTGACTAATTCAGAAAACTATTAAGCCTACCCTGAGGGGCCAGTTATTTCTCTCCCTGCCCTTCAAGATCCCAGGCCTTGTCTCCAAAGTGTTATTCTGATGTTCTAGATGTAAAGATTCCAAACCAAAGAAAACCTACCTGTTCCCAGGTGAAGCGCACAGAGGAAGGCACCACCACAAGAAGCGGCCACTCCTTCCGGTAAAAGGCCGCTATGCAGATAGCTTGGATGGTCTTCCCTAGGCCCATGTCATCGGCAAGCAGCAGGCGGCCTCTTTTGGCTATAGCAAAACTACAAGCAGACAGGGAAAGTAAGTGGCACAGGAAATGCTCTGCCCCATCCACTTTAGGTAGCCTGGCCTCATGCAGAGTGAAGGGGATCACTTGTTGCTGGCTGTTACACCAGCTAGCATGGGCCCTTCTCACAGCAAAACTCTCCTTGAAGAGAACTAGAAAGGAGCCAAGGAGGGGTGCAGAATAAAAGGAAATGAGAAAGACATTCAAGATAGGGAAGACGTGGAATGAAGAAGACGTGCAGGGAGCTCTAGAAGGCAAATGAGTCATGAGAATAGAGGGAGGAGGTTTCAGTAAGAAACATCAGCCTGGGGCTGGGAAGGTGGCTCAGTGGTAGAGCGCTTGCCTTGCATGCTCAAGACCCTGGGTTCGATTCCTCAGCACCACATAAGCAAACAGAAAAAAGCCGGAAGTGGGGCTGTGGCTCAAGTGGTAGAGCGCTAGCCTTGAGCTGAAGAGCTGAGGGACAGCGCCCAGGCCCAGAGTTCAGGCCCCACGACCGGACCCAAAAAAAAATTAAAAAAAAAAAAAAAAAGAAACATCAGCCTGAACCAAGCACAAGCAGCCCAGGGCAACATACAATAGGGTGTGATAAGCTGTCCACAACCAGGGCTATGGTTCCCTTGAAGAATATACCCAGGAAGAGCAAAAAGAAAGTAGAGCTGGTGGTATTAGAAGTAAGATATTCTGAAGGTCAGAGTGCACTCTGTATGCATAAAGGAACAGGGCAGAGCTGGCAGGAAATGCTGGAGAAAAGGGAATGACAGGAGCCAGGTGTCTCAGAGGAAGCATGGCCTTAGCACTGAACAGGGTTTTTCAGGAACTGGCAGCTTCCAGGAGCCTAAAGCCCTTAAGTGCACTAAGCCTTGCTAATAGTCTGCAGATGAGGCTGGAGCCCACTATTTTGGAACCAGATTGGTTTGGGGGTGGATCCTAATTCCACCATAAAGGTTCATATACCTTTACACACCCTCAGCAATGAGATAGAAATAATAGTGTTGCCTACCCCACAGAGCAGTTAAAGAAAATACAAAGTACTTAAAATGGTGTGTAGTCCCTTCCTAAATACTAGGAAATGTTTCTATTATAACCATCATTGCACAAAGCGAGACATAACCAGGGTACAGACAGTAAAATGACTTGCTTCAGTTAAATCACTATGATGCTAAAAGGATCTGGAATGGCAGGCATCTGCTTCCCTGCTTCAAGAAGTACATCTTTTTATGTAATTCTTGTTCAGGACCCTGGTGATAAGTCTATGGAAGAGTTCTTTTTCTTTCCTTCCAACTCAGAAAATCACCTCTTCTAATCAGCAGCTTGTATGGGCCCATAAGAATTTCTGTTTGCCTGGAAATCTTGTTTCCTAAAATGGAAAAAACAGAACAACAACTCTGGAGACCAGAGGGAGTACCTCAGCAGGGTGTAGGCCACAGGTGTCATGTCAGACGATGTTCTTCTATTAGCCACATCAGCCACAGTGAGAGAAGGCACCCTCTCCCTAGTCAGCACACCCCCCTTCCCAGGAAGGCAGGACCCTAGTAGGGTACTACTTCCCTCCTCAGAACAAGTAGGCCTCCTGCTGCACACCTCCCTCCATGAACTCTTCTAGATAGTTCTATGATCAACCCACAGTACAGATGAATGGGGGGAGAAGGGGGAGGCAGGTATGAGAGGATTCCTGTCTTATTACATTTCCTGATGTGTAAAATTGGTGATCAGGTAGGATAGATAGCACCCAATAAACAAAATCCACAGATACCCAGCCCTTCTAAGTGCCCCTGTCTCTACTGTCTATAAGTTACAGATGATTTGGCCCATTTAGACATCATTAAATGAGAAAGGATCCCTGAATTTCATGTTCTTTCCCTTTTCCCTGTATTAAGGTACCCAATTAAGGGGGTTGGGGAAAAAAGGCAACAAAGAAAAGGCATGAATAAAAGAAATACAGTTAAACACATTTTCTATAGTTCAGTATGAAAGAAAAAAATGCTTCAGAAACAACAGATTTAAACCTCAATTCTTCTTGCTTCATTCAATAGGATAATTTAGCTATTAGAAGAAGCTGATACCTCTAACAGTTCTGTTCCATAAATGTGAAGATGCATCTAATTCTTACTTTAAAAAATAGGGAACATCTCCCTCTGCTCAAGACTAAGCCTCTATTTTCAGAGGCAAAAGTAAACAAACTAGATTTAATTACAAATATTAGAAGAAAGACTATTTGAACAGAGAGATAAAGAGATGAAAATAGCTAGCCATGCCCTGGTCCCACTGCTACAGCTGTAGTCACACGGGCCTGTGACACACTTGTGTGTCCCACACAAGTCTCTTAAGTGTATTGAGATGAACTGGTAATGCCAGCATTGACCATGTGGACCTAGGAATTCCTACCAGAGCATGAAAAGCTTGACTACCATAGACAGAGGTTGAAAACCAGGGTGTGGGGCTGGGCAATTGCCTCTGCTTTAGTGAATGAGACACAGGAAGAAGAAAAGGTTTATTCATGGGAATAAATCATACTGAGCCTAGTAAAGTTGAGGCCCAAAGGACATCTCAACAGATGAAGTTCTGCAAAGTGTATTTTCTGAGGAAGATGGGAGGTAGGGAAAGGAGGATAAGGGGTGTACACAGAACAAGGGCTGTGGGGATGGAAAGTGTGGCAATGCCTAAACAACACACAAAAATAAACATCCCGTTGGGCTCTGGTGGCTCACTCCTGTAATCCTAGCTACTCAGGAGGCTGAGATCTGAGGATCGCGGGCAGAAAAGTCTGTGAGATTCTGGTCTCCAATAAACCATCAGAAAACCGAAGTGGCCCTGTGGCTCTTGAGCTTAAGAGCTGAGGGACAGCACCCAGGCACAGGGTTCAATGAGCTCCACAACCGATAAAAAATAAAATAAAATAAAAATCCCACCAGTGAAGTAGCCAAACTTTTACCACAATACCACACTAGGCTCCAGGCAGGCCAGCTCCACATCTGTCAGTCCCACTGACAACTGAACTTCCTTGCCTTGCCTGGAGTTCTGTGTCCGGCCGCACTGTCTACCAACAGCTCTAACTCTCAATATTCTGGGCACATCACCAAGACCTTCTTTCTGTTCCTTCAACTCCTATATTTTCATGAAAAAACTAAGTTTGTACCTGTCATTTCTATTTCTCAGCATCTTTAAGAAAAAATAGGATATGTCAGAGCATGACTTTTATCCTTTTTCCTTTTTTTTTGTTGGTCATGGTCTTGAACTCTGGGCCTGGGCGCTGTCCCTACACTCTTCAGCTCAAGGTGAGCACTCTACTGCTTGAGCCACAGTGCCACTTCCAGTTTTCTAGTGGTTTACTGGAAATAAGAGTCTCACAGACTTTCCTGCCTAGGCTGGCTTTGAACCGTGATCCTAAGATCTCAGCCTCCTGGGTAGCTAGGATTATAGGTGTGAGCCACCGGTGCCGGACATTCTTTTTCTTTCTATACCAAGAACATTCTTTTATTTTATTTTAATTTTTTTTTGGGGGGGGGAGTCCGGTCATGGGGCCTGAACTCTGGGCCTGGGTGCTGTCCCTCAGCTCTTCAGCTCCAGACTAGCACTCTACCACTTGAGCCACAGTGCCACTTCCGGCTAGAACATTCTTTTAAAGAGCCACTCTCAGTCCTCAGAGTTTGGATGGGGTAGACCCTACCTCTGGCTCCAGAGACAGGCCAATCTCTGGGTCTCACTGACAAGACTTCAAGCCTTCTAAGTCACATGACTAGTGATGGCATCACCACCAGTCTTAAGCCACAGCAGGTCAGATTTATCAGCTCAAGCTGGGTTGCTCAGATGATGAAATGCAACCAGAAGCTCCTGGCATGCCTAGCTGCTACATGGAGGAGCACCTAGAAGACAGCAAACTAGGAAGAACACAATGCTGAAAAGGGAAAACAGAAAATGTTGATGAGATCTTAGATAGCTTGGATTTTCTGTTCATGTAACTATCTTTCCTGGGTTTTGCACACCTGCAATCCAGACTTCTAGTGAACTCATGGAATTTGAAATCAATCGTTACAATAAGGCTTCAGTAAAAGGACACCTGGCTATTTTAGAGCCTAGGATGCTTCTAGCCATGCATGCCAGATGAGAGTTCACAGAGAAACTTTTAACCCAGGCTATGGAGTGATGAAATTCAAGCAAGAGAAAGCGAAACGAAGATCAAGAACGTACTTAACTCCAGCTCTCTGAAAGGGCATCAGATTAGACACGAGCTTGGCATCCACTCCAGAAAGGTCGGCCTCGGGGATGTCTGCTGTGAGATGGAGAGATGTCTTCTCCAGCTGAGAAGCAAATGCCAGGGTGACAGTCTTGGGCAGAGGCTCCAGCTGAACCTGTGGGAGGCAGCGCACCTCTGCAACTGCAAAGAAGAACAGAGGCATGTGAGCCAGTGGCAACACCCAAAAGATCTGGGGGAAGGTAAAGGAGTTTGGTATATACATTCCAGGCAGTGGAATTATGCTACAAACCTTCTCAAGAAGGTTAAGCAGAGTTCACACCAGCGGCTGATACTGGCAATCTGGCAGAGCATATAAACCCACAGAACCAGTTTTCTCTCTATTTCTGAGTTTCTACAAATAAAAGGGTACTTGATAATGTGAAAGTGATTTGACATACTATACAGATTCTGCAAAGAACTAAAAAGTGTCTTTTTTAAAATGTTGCCAAGCACTGGCATCACATGCCTATAATCCTAGCTGAGGCTGAGATCTGAGGATTGCAGTTCGAAGCTAGCCTAGGCAGGAAAGTCCATAAGATTATCTCAAATTAGCCACCAAAAAGCTGAAAGTAGACCACTAGCCTTGAGCGAAAACACTCAAGGACAGTGTCCAGGTCCTGAGTTCAAGCACCAGGACCAGCAGGAAAGAGAAAGAGAGAGAGAGAAATAGAAGAGAGAGTAAGAGACAAAGAAAGGAGGGCAGGTGGGCAGAACAGTGCCACTTACAAATAGGGAGATCAACAGGCAGAGTCTGCATGAAGTCCACAAACTGGTAAGAATGTAGTTTTGCATTTTGCAGTAGTGCTCTCTGTGGTAAAGTAGCTCAAGTAGGCAATGGTCTGCAGGCAATTTAATAGCTCAATGCATAGTTTCTAAAGTAGGGCTCAGCAAGCTAAGTACTATGAGCCATGTCAGTCTGCTTGTTTTTCTCTTTCCTTCCTCCCTCCCTCCCTCCCTCCCTCCCTCCCTCCTTTCCTTCCTTCTTTCTCTCCCTTCTTCCTCCCCCCCTCCCTCCTTCCTTTCTTTCCTTTCTTTCTTTTTTTTTTTCCAGTCCTGGGGCTTGAACTCAGGGCCTGGGCACTGTTCCTGAGATACTTTGTGCTCTACTACTTGAGCCACAGTGCCACTTCTGGCTTTTTCTGAGTGGTTTATTGGAGATGAGTCTCACAGACTTTCCCACCTGGACTGACACCTGGTTTGTTTTCCTTTTTCAGGAAAAGTTTTATTAGAACACAGCCATGCCACTCACTATGGAGTGTTTAGGGCTACTCTTACATGACAACGGCAGAGTGGAGCAGCTGGGACTAAGACTGCATGGTCCACAAGCCTTATGTATTCAATACGTGCAAGTTACTGGACTAGGAGTTATAGCTCAGTTGTAAGATCACATGCCAAACAGGTAATAAGGCACTGGGGTTTGATCTCAAGCACTCTCAGCTAAGCTTAAGAGTCTTCACTATTAGTTGGGGTGACCATTACTTAAACTCCTTCAGTTTGGTCCCCCCTTTTTCCCTTCTAAATGAGCTGGGTCTAAACCCTTTTATCACACATGAAGAAATCTCTTCTATGCAAAGCAATTAACCCAATAGAAAGAAAATATACATAGAAATTAAAGCAAATTAATTTTACTATAGAGTTGAAAGAGTTTAATCTTACCTGATTTCAAAATTAAAGAAGAAAAAAATCATATCTCTATTCAACAGAGAAACAAAATGAACAAACCAGAGATTAAAACGTTAGACAAACAACAACGATAGACAAGATGATCTCTGGTAGAAGAATGATTAAATAACTAATCATAGCCTACAGGTCTATGGAGCTTCTCTTTTTATCACTTTTCTATTTAAAAAAACTAAGCAGAAGAATAAGCATTATTTACAAATATTCCCAATTATTTTTTTCCTCTTTTCCTTTTCCAAGGAGTCAAGTACCCCACCAACAGGTTCAATGTCCTCAGGTGTCCAGAAAAGAAACCAGACAGTGAAACTAGACATATTTCATTTCTAGCATTACTTGAAATCCCAGGGTTGTTGGCTCTCTATTCCCTATAGTCAGGCATGATCACGTTTTCTTAACATCCTCACAAGACAGTCCAAGAATCCTTGGCCACACCATCAAGTTGTTAGCAGGGCAAATGCTGATGGAAATATTCAGGGCAACACCACCCACGGTTGCCTTCAAATTGCATTGCATTTTCAATGCATTTAAATCTATTTCTGTCCTTCACTGAATAGAAGTACCAGTTATTTCTGGAAAGTTTCCAGGTATGGTAATAGCTTTAATATAAAATAGGCTGTCCATGTTGTTGAAAGAATATGCTTTTATACCTCCAAATTAAATCCAAACATGCTGATTTCTGTGCATTTCTGGAGGCTGAACTTGCAAAAGACCATTCCCATTTTAATCCTAGTCATCTTCAGAACTCCAATATCCAATGAAAGCTAAGAGCTGGTGATCCAGCTAGTGTGAAATGCAGTACTTTATACCAACCAGGTTCCTTGAGCCTCTCAAAAGGGAAGAAAAATCCAACCACCACTGTGTCTACCACTAGCTCCTGCCTCCAAAATCCTATGCTCCCAGTTTAGCCCACTGGGTGTGTTTCTGAGAATGCCATCATTCCTGGCCAATGGCTGTCTCTATTGTCCCTTCCCTGGTGGTGGGAAATGACAGGCATGTACTGTCTGGCTTCATGAGTCATATAGAAGTCATTTCTGTAAAAAGATCTCTGGCAGAATGCTACTAGCCACACAGCTGGGAGAAGCTAATGTTTTCAAATAGCAGCTGACAAGACAAGATCGTGGAGAACCCTTCTGGACTGTGACAGCCGGGAGAAAACAAAAGGCCTCGTGCCAATTTCACTATGGGCAGAAGGCCTCAAGTCACTTGAAAAGAGAAGAGAAGGAAGCTCTTAGATTCACTTTTCTACACTCGCCACACTACAGAGTACTCACAGACTCAGGCCTAATTGCCATTTCTTAATTAGTTTCCAATGCACAAGCTCAGGGTCAGTAATCTAATTTCCCACACAAGGAAGGAGACCTCAGGGTGAGGAGAGTGCACACTCCCCAGGTCGACAGCACTAATGGTAGAATCAGAACTGAATTGGGATCTGTGCTGTATTCTGTAATGCCTTCCCTTCTCAGCTTCTTAGTTCAATATAGCTCACTTCTAAATTTCATAATGGGTTATGTTACTAATGCAGACGGCAATGTAGTCTCACTAAAATTTCTGTCACTGACTTTCCTGTGGCCCTGCAATATTTCCAAAAAGGAAAGTAGCTCTTTGCTCCCGCTACTCCCAGGCCCAAGCTTTTATCCATCGGCAAAATTGGGAGGTTCCATCTTACCTTCTAGGAGACATTGTAACAAGGAGAAAGCCTGTAAAAGCTCTAAATCTAGGCTCCATGGAATTATTAATGTCAAACGCAAACATAATGAGTGCTCATTATGTGCATTTTTTCCTGAGTGAAGAAGCCATTGAGTTCATTAGTGATTTTAGAGCCTCTGGTCCACACACTGACTAGAGACTATCACATAATGCTGTGAGTCACGAGTCATTGTTTTCTACCATTACATTCATCCACTAGTGCGCTAAGTATCCTGCCTTTTGTCATTCCACAAAAGCCAAAGTCTTTATAGCAAAAAAAAAAAAAAAAGACAATGATGTAAAAGGAAAGAATTAACTCTTATTTCTCACCAAAAATACAGTTTTAGCTGGGCCCTGGTGGCTCATTTCTGTTCTCTCCTAGCTACTCAGGAGTCTAAGATCTGAGGATTACAGTTCGAAACTAGCACCGATAGGAAAGTTAGTGAGACTCTTATCTCCAATTAACCACCAAAAAAATCCAGAAGTGAAGCTGTGGCTCAAGTGGTTAAGCAATAACCTTGAGCAAAAAAGTCCAGGGATAGCACCCAGGCCATGAGTTCAAACCCCAGGACCACAGCCCCCACCCCAACACCCCCAAAAAAATTATAAATTGCAAATAGCGGCAGCCAGGGAGCTTCAGATCAACACTGGCTGTGCTTTGTGTTTGAGCCAAGCTTTTCCTGACACTAAATAACATCACCACATATTTAAACTTAACCATGTAGATTATAGCAAGTCCTTCCTCAAGGAAAACTACTGGATATCACACAGTCAGTCATATAAGTAGGAGACACAGGCAAGGAATCCAACACTTCCCTCTTTCTTAAAGCCCTAGACAGATAGGCAAGTAGGCCAGGGGCTCCTAGCTACCAAGACAAGGTCAGGTCTTTGCTGGCTGACTGGTCTCAACCACCACTCCTGCCTGGGAGGCCTGACAAGCCCACCAGTGTTAGGCAGGGGAAACATAAGCTGAGCCAGGTGAACACTCACAGCACAATCACCACAGCTTAGAAGATGAGTGAGACTGACATTTCAAGACAGGGTAAAAGCAAGGCCCCCTCTGTCAGGCATATTAGAATTTACAGTCCAATCTAAGCAGAGCACACAGAAGAAACATGGCAATCCAAATCCTCCACTATAGTCATGATACCTGTACACACAGCCCCTCCCCCTGGGCAGTCTGTAAAACATCTGTTAAACTGCTTTGTTTCTGGCCTAGACTTCTGCCCATGCTGAGTCCCATAACCACTGAGACTCTGCTACTTTCTTGATCAACTGGTTCTACACATAGACTGAAAGCCTGTTCCTAGAGGTCATCTAAGTAGTTTCCATCTGAGCTAATCAATCCCAGTGCATCTCCCATTCCCCATGTCCACACCCCTCATTTCCAACCTGGAACAGTTTCCTAGGCCTTGGAATTTTAGGAGCACCATTTCACCCTCAAGGACAGAGGGTTCTACATTGTTACGGGCTATCACAAAGCCACTACATGTTAGGTAGACCTGGACAAGGCTGCCCAAGAACCCACCTTTACCTATCCACTCCTCAAGCATCTGAATGACAGCATCAGAGGGAGGAGGAAACTCTTCAAAGACATTACAGTTAAGGCAGACTCAAAGCTTAACAACAGCAAGATTAAAAAAAGTAAAAAGCAGCAAAAGGGTTTCTCACTTAGTTTATTGTACTCTTCCAAGAGAAAGCTCCACTTCCTGGTCTTGACATCTGCAAAATGAGAAGAAAGCAGTAAGCAAACTGGATACGCTGTCCTCCCACTACTCTATGACATTCACTTATTTGTTCCTTGACTTCAAAACTTCCAGGATGCTCTGAGGACGTGGCTGGTCCTGTGCCTAGCACTGAGGATATAAAATTAAGAGACTTGCCCTCAAGACATACAGAGTAAACAGGGAGGAAACACAATTAGAAATGATGGCAACCCTGGGCTGATAAAGGGTGTTATAGGGCGCAGGCCAGAATGCCTGGGTGCCAGCTGCAGCTCACATGTACTCAGCACTTACTTCAAGCCACGCCTGGTACCCGAGCAGGGACTTGTGAGATCTGCAACTCACAGCTCTAGGAGGTGGGCTCTCTTATCAGCTCCATTTTACACAGGGTCAAAACAGTCAACTCACTTATACTGAAATCCCAGCTCCACTTCCTACTAGCCTGGAGACCTTGGGAAAGTTATGTAAAATCTTGGTGCCTCAGTTTCCACATCTTAAGAATGAGGATGCAAGCCAGGTGCCAGTGGTTCACTCCTGTGGCTGAGGAGGCTGAGATCTGAGGATTGTGTTTCAAAGCGAACCCAGGCAAGAAAGTCCATGAGATGCTTATCTCCAATTAAACTACTCAGAAAAAGCCAGAAATGGTACTGGTGGCTCAAGTGGTAGAGCATTTTAAAAAAGTATCATACATATGCTAAGCTAAGGACAAAATTCAGGATGAAGCTCAGAAGCTGATTCCAAAGCTGTTTCTGTCCCTTATTCTGGCTTAGTGGCTTTTGAAGAAACATACATAAACACATACACATACAGAAACACACTCGCATGTGTGCACACACACACACACACACACACACACGCATATGCACATATATACAGAAAGAAGAGAAGGAAGAAGAGCTCTGGTATGGCCAATGTTTTTTAATTCTGGGTAAGTAGGCTCAACTGAAGGTTGGGCAGGAACCAGGCATCAGTGTTTTTGAAGTAGCCCAGTGAAACTAATGAAAGAAAGCAGCCAGAGTGCAGAGCCCACAGCATTTCAGACTCTGCAACGATGGCACCTGGTCAGTAACAGCAGAAGCCGCAATACCAGGGAACTTGTTTGGAAACCTCAGAAACTGGGCTCAGTAACATATGCTGTATCAAACCCTCCAGGGGTCTCATGCACACTCAAGACATTTCTTTTTAAGGAAATCACTGTCTACTCTGGTAAGGCTGAAAGATTTAAATAGCCAAGTTCCACATAAACAGAAAAGGCTGGAAGGGGCACTGTGGCTTGGGTGGTAGAGTGCTAGCCTTGAGCAAAAGAAGCTCAGGGACAGTGTCCAGGCCTCGAGTTCAAGCCCCAGGACTGGCAAAAAAAAAGATTTAAATAGCTGAAGCAGCAATTACCTGCATTTACCAAGACAACCATGTCCAGGCACCAGGAAAAATAGTAAGGTCTTCTCTTTAGGAGAAGATAAAATGGCTCCTACTAATGTTCACTATATGGAACAATTCAGGTGTCATCTTCCTGTAATATGAGAAGGAGAACTAAGGGTGCTCTATGACAAGAATCACTCCCTACACACCATGAGAATCACAGAGACCAATTACTTGCCATACTGTCTGGAATCCATCTGCTTAAACAGCCCAATGAGTTCCTCTGAATAGCCGATGTCTACCTCAAAGCGGGCCCGGGAAATGAGTATGCATCTTCCTTTGACAAAGGCCAGGGATGGAGCTACAGGCAAATTGGTCTGTCTTCGACTGCTGACATCAACCTCTTCCAATGGCTGGAGTGTGACTGTGGGGAGAAGTTTAGCTGCTTCCACTATGCAAGAAAAACAGAAGGACAAGAGTGACAAGATGAACAACATTAGACAAGCTTCACATAGCATGCTTAGGTAAGCAGGAGGGGCAGAGGAAAAGTATGGCAGTGACAGAGTCAAGGAGGAATTAGGTTTGGCAGCTTGGTGAGAAAAGGCACTGTTTGATTACAAAGGCTGATAAATGTTCTTTAACTGGGGCTTTGGAACTTTCACTATGGACTGAAAGCACTGAGAAGAGTGATGTGTGCCCACAGTCCGAGCTACTTGAGAGGCTGAGGCAGGAGGATCACTTGAGCCCACGAGTTGGAGGCTAGCTTGGGAAACAGTGAGAACCTGATTTTTTTTAAAAAACACTCTCAATGTAATTTTTCTGCTCCTTTAATTTTTCAAGTAAAAACAATTAGAATTCAAGTCAGATGTAGGAGTGCATGCCTGTAATTCTAGTTATTTGAAAGGAAGGAAGGAAGTTCTTGAAGGCCAACATAAGCTACAAATTGAGTTAGAAGCTAGCCTAGGAGAGACAAGGCCTCAAAAACTGCATATGTATATATATATATATATGTCACACACACACACATATGTATATATGGGATAACTAGTGGTAGAGTGCTTGCCTAGCATGAACAAGGTCCCTAGGTTCAACCTCCCTTAGTCCAAAAAATTAAACAAATAAAAGATTGAAAAAATTCAAAGAAATTAGAATTAAGAAATTAACAGGGGGAAGAGTTCATCACAATGAGCACATTTTACTTCCTAGGTAAGTCATGTGTTGGAGAAATTTCTGAAATCAACATACCACCCTCACTGAACCCTCTTCCCAGCTCCTTACTCTGTCAACTGCTTGGAGAACAAGGAATGAGAAGGAAGACCAGCAGGTCACACTCATGGTTCTGAACATTACCTGTCACTGATGTACTTTATGGATTTGATTACATACAGCTAAACTGTCAAAAAAAAAACCAAAACAAGATGAACTAAAATGGAAAAACTGCTAAGAGATTTGCAGCTAGGTGCTGGTGGCACATGCTTGTAATCCTAGCTACTCAGGAGGCTGAGATCTGAGGATCTTGGTCTGAAGCCAGCCAGGGCAGGAAAGTCCATGAGATAAACTACTTAGAAAGTCTAATAAACTACTCAGAAAAAGCCAGAAGTGGTGTTGTAGCTCAAGTGGTAGAGTGCTAGCCTTGGGAAAAATAAGTTCTGGGATGGTGCCTAGGCTTTGAGTCCAACCTCAGGACTCGGGGAGTAGGTGGGGGGACAGAGAGACAGAGACAGAGAGACTTGCAAGAAATATCATAAAGCATAAAAGCACATGCTTAAAAAGTATTAAGACCCCCAAAAAACAGGGAAAAAAAGGACAGAAATATAGTCAATTCAAAGCAGGAGGGAAAAGGACTAGAAAATATTTGGAGAAATGTCCAACTTCATAAATAATCAGGGAAATAAAAAGCTTTATTTTTTAACCTATCAAAAGTTACAAGATGAAAAAAAAACAATTAGGCTAGTCTTGTATAAACTTGCAATATATACAAGAGCTGTAAAGCATGATGATAGAATCCAAATTCTGGAAATTTAAGCCAAGTAACAACTGAAAATTCAAACATCAATTCCTGCAGAGATGTTCCTCAGAGTTATAAAACAGGAAAATTGGGGCAAATTAAATAGGAAGTAAACAGTTTAAGCAAGTACAACCCACTCATACAATAGGATGTCATAGACATTGATACATGTGTGTGCAGTGCGTGTGTGTGCACACACACACGTGTGCACACACACACGCGTGTGCAAGCATGCACACCTGCGCGCGTATACACGTACCAGTCATAGGCCTTGAGTTCAAGGCCTGGATGCTGTCACATTTTTTTTTTTTTTTTTTTTTTGCTCAAGGCTAGCATTCTACCCCTTCTATCACGGCTCCACTTCTGGATTTTTGCTGGAGATAAAGAATCTCATAGACTTTCCTGTCTTGGCTGAAACAGCGATCCCTAGATCTCAGCCTCTTGAGTAGTTAGAATTACAGGCATGAGCTACTAGTATCCAGCAAATTAATTTGCTTTTAAACAAGAAATTTTGGAAAGGACCAAAGTACAAAAAATGTTATGTTCAATAATATGAGATCAATTTCTGAAGGTCACAATACTCCATTATAATAACCAACACCCACATTTTCATCATTCTGAATTAACTACAGACAATTAAAAAATTTAGCCTGGAACAGTGACTGAAAAAGGCAATATACACATCACATACAAACATAAAATCTGTTTCTTCTAATGCAGGGAAGAAAGACTGGAAGAAACACAAATGTGAGTAGTGGCTGAGTATAGATTATGTGAGTTGTATATTATACCCTAATCCCCTTTGCCCAGAAATGAAAGTGTGGCAAAGTTAAAACACAAAATCCAGATTAGGGATGTAGCTCAGTGGCAGAACACTGGTCCCACTTGTCCACAGACCTAGGTTTAATCCCGAACAACACAGAAAGAAAAAAGAAAAGAAAAGCCAGCCACCAGTGCCTCACACCTGTAAGCTTAGCTACTCAGGAAGCTGAGTTCTAAGGATCACTGTTCCAAGCCAGCCTGTGAGAAAAAGTCTGCAAGACTCTTATCTCCAGTTAACCAGCAAAAGCTAGAAATGGAGCTGTGGCACAAGTGGTAGAGTACTAGCTTTGGGCAAAAGAAGCTTAGAGATCATGCCCCAGGCCCTAAGTTTAAGACCCAGAACCAACACACACACACACACACACACACACACACACACACACACACAAATAAAATAAAAAGAAAAAACAAAATCTAGATATACTTAAAGCAAAATGATAGAAAGACCGATAGACTATCTTTACATTTGTATCGGTAAAAAGTATAAATAGGCTAAGAGTATAGTTGAGTAGTAGAGTACCCATCCACCATGTGCCAGGCCCTGGGTTATATCTGTAGCACTGATTAAAAAAAAAACAAAAAAAACAAAACGCAACCTACTAAAAAGACACAACAATGATAACTCTCTATGTGAAACATAGAAATATAGGGACAAATTCACTAATCCCAAATTACTGTAGTCAATTTCAAGGTATATATAGAAGAACTAAACACTTTATCAGTAAACTTCATCTGAAAGCTATATGGGGAATTTTGTGTCCAATAAACACTTTTCAAAAAATATGTGAAGCATTACAAAAACTGATCATTCCACAGAGGAAAAAAAAAAGGCCACCAGAAACTGTGGTTGAATAGGAATAAAAGATGATAAAAACAAAGAAAACAGACTAGACACTCTAGGTGTCAAAACCAGTTATATGAGTCTCCTCCTTCTAATGCTGAACCAAATGAATTAAAAATGGGCTTTCCAAATAGGGCACAATGGCTCATGCCCATTGTCCTGGCACTTGGGAGGCTGAGACAGGAGGGGCATGAGTTCATGGGCAGCCAGTGTTATACAGCATGACCCTCAAGAAAAGAGTGAAGGCCTTCCCAAAAGAGACCAGCCTCAGTGTTGCAGGTTGAATTATGTCCCTCCAAAACACCCATGCTGGAGCCCTAATCCCAAGTACTTTAGAATGTGACCATAAGTCTTCCAAGTTAAATAAGGACATTAGGGGTGGGCCCTAATCCAAAATGTTCACATAAGAAGAGAGAAAATCATCAGAGATTTGTATGTGCAGTGGACATGAGAGGACAGAGAGAAGCTGGACCTCTGCTAAGAAACTGAGATCTTCAGTTGCAATTTATTTCCTCTAAGACCATGAGGAAATACTATTGTTAAGTCCCCACTCTGTTACAACAACCGTAAGAAACTATTCCAACAGCAGCCACTACTAACACCACACGATTCAAAGTAAGAGCCTAAAGGAAAAGACCAGGAAGTTTTGCTACAGAAATGATACTAGTGACCCCAAGGAATTATACTGTATTATCAGAGAAGTGGTCTGAGCATACACCATTTTTTCTCTGTTTTAAATGGGTGTAGAAAGGGCTGCTGGAAGGATTTGTAAGGTGGAAGATGAGGAGACACAGGCTGTTTCTTTTTGACAAAAATATTAGGCACCGGGACAAGGGAATTAAAATGCTGGCCAAACCTAGAGAATGAAATTAATGGTCTAGGAAATTTATTTAACAGGATCCTAGCAGAGAACCTCCCAAATATGCAAAAAGATAGGCCTATTCAGCTTTTAGAAGCTTTTAAAACCCCAAATAGACCAGATCAGAACAGGACATCCCTCTGTTACATTGTAATCCATACAGGATCAATTCAGACCAAGGAAAGGATCTTTAAAGCTGTCAAGGAGAAAAGATCAATCATCTATAAAGGGAAAACAATCAGAATAACCTCAGATTCCTCAGCAGAGACAATTAAAGCAAGAAGAGCCTGGAATGATGTGTGCCACACCCTAACGACAAACAACTATCAACCAAGAATACTGTACCCAGCTAAACTCTCCTTCATAACAGAAGGTCAAATAAAAACCTTCCATAGCAAAGAAAAATTAAAACAATATATCTCAATCAAACAGGCCCTACAAAAGATACTTATAGAAAACCAACAAGAGCACAAAAAAAGGCCAAGAAACTGCACCCAAACAGAGAATCCAAGAATCATAGGAAGAACCCAGTTGTCACAGCCCCCATGAAGGCGGATAACATGGCAGGAACTACCTAACACCTCTCAGTCCTAACTTTCAATATCAATGGGTTTAACTTTTTAATTAAGCAACATAGACTGTCTAGTTGGATTAAAAAGCAAGATCCTTCTATCTGCTGCCTTCAAGAGACACACATTGCCCATGAACACAAACATATCCTGAAAGTGAAAGGCTGGAATAAAATCTACCAAGCAAACAGCCCCCATAAGCAGGCAGGAGTTGCAAACCTAATATCAGATAAAATAGACTTCAAATTAAAATTAATGAGAAGAGATAAAGAAGGTCGCTACATACTAATTAAGGGATTTCTCCTTCAGGAGGATATTACAATTCTAAGTATTTATTCACCAAACAACAGAGCACCCAAATTTATCCAAGAAACACTACTTTTCCTCAAATCTCACATAGATCCAAAGACATTAATTGTTGGGGACTTTTAATATACCACTACCACTGCTGAATAGATTAACCCAGCAAAAACTCAACAGAGAAACCACAGATCTAAACAACTGCATAGACCAACTAGACTTAACAGACATCTACTGACTATTTCATCCAGCAGCATCAGAATACACATTCTTCTCAGCAGCACACAAAGCAAATTTGTCCAAATTCAGAAACATTGAAATTATGCTCTGCATTCTCTCAGACCACAGGGAATAAAATTAGGAACTCAACACCAAAAGCCACCAAAGAAAGTCCTGTAACACATGGAGGCTGAACAACACACTGTTGAACCACCAGTGGGTCACGGAAGAGATCAGAAAGGAAATTCAAACGTTCATGATACTTACCAAAAATGAACACACAAATTATCAGCTCCTCTGGGACACAGCAAAGGCAGTACTCAGAGGCAGGTTCATAGCTCTGAGTTCCTACATCAACAATTGGAGAGATCTGAAACCACCAATTTAATGAGACATCTGAAGTTCCTTGGAAAAGAGCAACAAGCTAAACCCCAATCCAGTAGATGGAAACAAGTAATTAAATTAAATCAGAGGGCTGGGAAGGTGGCTCAGTGGTAGAGCGCTTGCCTTGCATGCATGAGGCCCCAGGTTCGATTCCTCAGTACCACATAAGCAAAAAAGAAAAAAGCCCGAAGTGGCGCTGTGGCTCAAGTGGTAGAGCGCTAGCCTTGAGCTGAAGAGCTGAGGGACAGCGCCCAGGCCCAGAGTTCAGGCCCCATGACCAGACCCAAAAAAAAAAAAAAAAATCAATGGCTTTTCTACATGCTAACAATGAGAAGAACACCTTTGAAATCAGGAAAGCAACTCCATTCGTAATAGCCTCACAAAAAATAAATACCTAGGAGTTAACTTAACCAAAGAAGTGAAGGACCTCTATGATGAAAACTTTAAAAACCTGAAAAAGGAAATCAAAACAGAACTTAGAAAGTGGAAAAACTTCCCATGCTCCTGGATTGGGAGGATCAACATCATGAAAATGGCAATACTGCCCAAGGCTATCTACAATTCAATGCGATACCTATCAATATTCCAAATTCATTCTTCAAGGAAATAGAAGAGGCAATCCAAAAATTCATATGGAACAATAAAAGACCCTGAATTGCAAAAAAATGATCCTTAACAGAAAGAACAGTGCTGGAGGAATATCAATACCAAATTGCAAACTCTACTACAAAGGCATAGCAATCAAAACAGCTTGGTACTGGCACAAGAACAGACCTCAGGACCAATGGAATAGAACTGAAGACCCAGAAATAAATCCACAGACCTATAGCCACCTAATCTTACATAAGGGAGCTAAAAAATAGAATGGAAGAAAGACAGCCTCTTCAGTAAATGGTGCTGGCAAAATTGGTTAATCACCAGTACAAAACTAAAGCTAGATCCTAATATATCTCCCTGCACCAGAATCAACTCCAAAAGGATCAAAGACCTTGGAGTCAAAGCAAACACCCTCAAAACATTACAGGAAGGAATAGGAGAAACACTAGGGCTCCTTGGCACAGGCCAAAATTTTCTTAATAGAGACCAAGAAACACAACAATCAAAGAAAGGTTGGACAAATGGGATTGCATGAAACTGCAGAGCTTCTGCATGGCAAAGGACATAGCTACCAAGATCAACAGAAAGCCTCAGGATTAGGAGAAGATCTTCACTAGACACAACAGACAAGAGTCTCATATCTAAAATATACTTGGAACTCAAAAAATTAAATCCCCCAACAACAAATCCTCAAAGAAACAACAGCTCGGTAAATAAGTGGGCTAAAGACTTAAAGAGAGACTTCTCTGAAGAGGAAATAAGAATGGCCAATAGACACATGAAGAAATGATCAACCTCTCTAGCTATAAAAGAAATGCAAATCAAGACAACATTGAGATTCCATTTCACCCCAGGTAGAATGGTTATAATCAAGAACTCTAATAACAACAGATGCTGGAGGGGATGTGGCCAAAGGGAACCCTACTGCATTGCTGGTGGAAGTGTAAACTTATTCAACCACTTTGGAAAGCAGTATGGAGGTTCCTCAAAAGACTCCACATAGAGCTCCCCTATGACCCAGCAATCCCACTTTTGGGTGTTTACCCATATGATTACAAACAAGACCATACTAAAGCTATCAGCACAACTATGTTTATTGCAGCATTATTCACCATAGCTAAGATATGGAACCCACCCAGATGCCCCTCAGTAGATGAATGGATCAAGAAAACGTGATACACACACACACACACACACACACACACACACACAATGGAATTCTATGCCTCAATCAGGAAGAATGACATTGCCCCATTTGTTAGGAAATGCAAAGACTTGGAAAAAATCGGATGTGAGGGCGATCTGGCTGCGACATCTGTCACACCATTGATCGCCAGGGTTGATTCGGCTGATCTGGCTGGCTAGGCGGGTGTCCCCTTCCTCCCTCACCGCTCCATGTGTGTCCCTCCCGAAGCTGCGCGCTCAGCCGAAGAGGACGACCATCCCCGATAGAGGAGGACCGGTCAAGGGTATACGAGTAGCTGCGTTCCCCTGCTAGAACCTCCAAACAAGCTCTCAAGGAAAAAATCATATTAATTTAAGTAAGGCCGAAAGAAACATAGGTCCCATGGTTTCCCTTACTAGCAATAACTAGTATAAGTTTAGGACAAGCAGAAAAGGTCAAAAGCTATGTATAAATGACCATATAAAATGATGTTAAGTGAAATGAACCCCAAGATAGGGACAATAATGGTTTTTTCTTGCTTGCTATTGTTTTTAACATATTTATCATGTACTATGTGATTTTTTGTTTCTTTGGTATGTTCCTCCCCCATGGTATAACCCGTTTTCACTGTATTTGATGTCAGTGCCCTGCATCGTGTATATACATTTTTCTAATTTGGGGAGGGGAAGGGAAAAAAACAAAATGCTTAAATAGAGATACAGGTTGACCCATTGTAGTAATGAGATGTATAAGACACTATGTTGAAAACAAACTTTACAACTTCTGTGGGGGGAGAGGGGGTGGGAGGCAGGGGAGTAGTTGGGGAGGTGGGGAAGGAAGGGATGGTAGGGGAAAAAACAAAGGAGGAGGCAAAAATGCTTGATAAAAAAAATGTACTCGGGCTGGGAAAGTGGCTCAGTGGTAGAGTGCTTGCCTCGAATGCATGAGGCTCTGGGTTCGATTCCTCAGCACCACATAAACAGAAAAAGCGGGAAGTGGTACTGTGGCTCAAGCGCTTGCCTTGAGCTGAAGAGCTCAGGGACAGGGCCTGGGCCTAGAGTTCTAGACCCATGACCGACAAAAAAAAAAAAAATGTGCCGGGGGCTGGTGGCTCACGCCTGTAATCCTAGCTACTCATGAGGCTGAGATTTGAGGATCGCGGTTCAAAGCCAGCCCGGGCAGGAGAGACTGTGAGACTCCTATCTCCAATAAACCACCAGAAAACCGGAAGTGGCGCTGTAGCTCAAGTAGTAGAGCGCTCGCCTTGAGCTGAAGAGCTGAGGGACAGCGCCCAGGCCCAGAGTTCAAGCCCCATGACCGACAAAAAAAAATGTATTCAATACCTTACTCATGTAACTGTAACCCTTCTGTACAGTATTTTTAGAATAAAAACGTATGAAAAAATAAAATAAAATTCTGGCCAACAAGATCTCAGAAGACAGTGGTGGACCCAGGGGTGCTGCAACCACTCTCGGCATAGTCTAGTCCTTCCTGGGCAGTTCCTCTCTGTACTCTGTAGTTTGTGAATTGGACGGTGTCATTTGCTGAGTTGTGTGATCTCTCCAGAAGTAGCACACCTGGCACCACTGCCTGACACCACGGGAGGCTGGCAATGTCCAATGGAAAGATGCAGTCTGCAGTTTGGATCCCAGTTGTATAACTTATTGGCTATGTGACCCTGTATAAATTATTCATCCTTTACGGGACTCAGTTTACCCATCTGTAAAATGGTTCTTATAAGGGGAAAAAAATAATGTAACTTAAGGACTTAGAATAGCCTAGTACATGTGACAGATAACATGTAGGCTTATCATGGCTTGTAGGCTTATCAGTGCCTGCTCAAATGCTTCTTCCCATAATACCCTGGGTATCTGCTCAACCAAGGAAAAGAGCTGGAATGGCACATGCACAAGCCATCAAGCAATCAACACAAAGCCCAAGGGAGGAGATACTGGAGGAAAATTACTCGCCAAAGCACCCCCCATGAGGCACTAGCCTTAGTTGGAAGCAGCATGGGGATAATGCCCTGAAAGTTTTCACCGCCTATAAAGCCAGACACCAGCTAAATTGTATCTCCTACTCCAGAGAAAATTTCCAATGCAGGATCTCCCTCCACAGGAGCCAAGGATGAATCTACTTACTCAGGGCATTGTAGTCTGTCAGGCTGAAATCCCATGTTTTCGTATCTGGATCTGCAAAGAAACAGAAGGCTGATGACTCTTGTTTTCATCTGTGCTTGGGCACTTAATAAAAGCTTGTTTTCTGACTGAGTGATAGATGCCAAGTTCAAAATATGACCAGCAAGCCCCTACAATCTCTACAGAAAACAAATTGCAGATATAGATCATTCTTTTGTTGCCTTCTAATAGAATTGGACTAAGACCCTGGAAAAGTTACAGGCCTTATTTATACATGGGCTGAAGCAGAGTTAGGACTAGAATCTAAATTCTCCATGTTCCAGTGCAGCCAGGCACAGCAATATGAAAATGAGCAGCCACATCCTGCCGTTACCTCCAGACCAACCAAAGCATGGTACTAACCTTTCCAAGTCAGTTCCATCGCTCTAAAATTTGGGCTGGGCACTAGTGACTCATGCCTGCAATCCTAGCTACTCAGGAGGCTGAGATCTGAGATAAAAATTCAAAGCCAGTCCAGGCAGGAAAGTCTGTGAGACTGACATCTCCAGTTAACCAAGAAAAAGCCAGAAGTGGAGCTTGGCTCAAGTGGCAGAGTGCTAGTCTTGAAGTAAAAAAAAAAATAAAGCTCAGGGGCAGCACCTAGGCCATTAGTTCAAGCACCAGGACTGATACACACATATACATATACACAAAAAGAAGTTGGAAAAAATTATGAGTATAATAGTACATCTAGAACACCTGGTAGAGGAACTGGCTTCTTAGTAAATATTCACCTGCTCTCTTCATGGCCAAGCAGGAGCTCCAAAATATGGCAGCTGGTGGAGGCAAGGACTATTATAAAGGGAAATACCAGCTAAAATAGAAAAAATGCATGTGCCAGTGCATTCTCGCAATATGTATGAGAAACCATGATTACAAGATTCCAAAAATAGAAAAAACATCTGCAGAACAAAAGCCTCATTACCATAACGTCTGCTGGGCAGACTCTTAAACACTGCAATGAGTTCCTTGTTGTAGCCAATCTTCACCATGAAGCGATCTCCATTCTTGATGCATACCCCCTTCTGACAGCTTACTGGGTTTTGGACTGAGGCTCTCAATTTCTCTTGAAATTTTCCTTTTATCTTGGACGTCACACCCCCTGAGTTATTATGAGTGTCAAAAATGCTCTGCCCAGATGTGGATGGTTTTACAGTCTTGACCTCAAATTCAGGATCTCTAGGAAGTGGTCCAGAGGAAGAAGCAGGAGTTTCCTGGGAATTCTTTGCTTTGGCCAAAGGCTTATGAGTTGTATTAGTCACAGGTGTTGATTTGATTTTATCTGAAACCTGAGTATGACTTTGACCTAACTTATAGCCCAAGAGCTGTTGGTTAAGGATGTTGGGAGGACTTTGTGCCAAGGGGGGAGAGAGCCTACTAAGAGTTGTTTGACTTGGTGGGCTGCGGCTAGGACAGGCTACGGATCTCTCTTCTTGGCTCTTCCATGTCCTCTCAGCCTGGTTTGATGTGCTGGGCTGGAAATGGTGGGAATTATGAAGTCTTTGGTCATCATGAAATGAGTTGCTGAGATTCTGTTGTTTAACAGTGACACCATGGCCCACTGGCTTAGAAGGCTCCCTCAGGAGATTCTGAGAAGGGCCTTGCTTGGGCAGAGAAGGGTTGGTAGCAATGGAGGATCCAGAGCCTTGGCTTGAAGGCTGTTCTGCTAATAACTTCTCAGCTCTACGAGCAAGAGCCTTCTGTCGATTCTCTTCAATCTTCTTCTTCTGTTCCTCAGTAAGAGGCAAAGACATTGTAACAGGGATATGTCTATGCAGGAATGTCAACCTTTTAAGTGGGAACTTGACAGAAGCTGTGACAAAAACAAACAAACAAAAACAAAAGACTGAAATAAACATTAAACTTGCCATGCTCCTTCCTTCCTTCCTTTTCTTCATTTCTTTATTGTCAGTCATGAGGCTTGAACTAAGGGCTTGGGCGCTGTCCCTGAGCTTTTCTGCTCAAGGCTAGTGCTGCTCTACCACTTTGAGCCACAGTTCCACTTCTGATTTTCTGGTGGTTAAGTAGAGGTAAGGGTTGCATGGATTTGTCTGCCTGGATTGGCTTAAATTCATAATCCTCAATCTCAGCTTCCTGAGCAGCCTGGATTACAGGTGTGAGTCACCAGTGGTTGGCTTCTACCTTGATTTTTAAGAAGCTTTTGTTCTGGGAAATGACTAAAGGACTTTTAAATTTCTGTTATAATCAAAAAGAAAGTGCACGCACAGGGGTAATAGGCAGCATATGCTAAAATAATGACCTAAATGAAAAAAGTATTCATCAAATTCAAAGCTAAAAATAAGGTATTTCACGGGGCTGGGAAGGTGGCTCAGTGGTAGAGCACTTGCCTTGCATGCATGAGGCCCTGGGTTCGATTCCTCAGCACCACATAAGCAAAACGAAAAAAGCCCAAAGTGGCACTGTGGCTCAAGTGGTAGAGCACTAGTCTTGAGCTGAAGAGCTGAGGGACAGCGCCCAGGCCCAGAGTTCAGGCCCCACGATCGGACCCCCCCAAAAAAAAGTATTTCAGCTACAATATTTTTTCTTTCCCATCTCCTAGTCAAGGAAAAGTTATCAGACCCCAAGAAAGTTCTACAGTATAAGCTAAATTTAACAACAAAAAAAGGCAACATTTTAAACTAGAAAGGATATCAGACTAGACATAAATAGACCAAACAACCACATACCATGGTGTGATTCTTGCTCAAAAGAACTCCAACCTGGAAGAAAGAAAAACCATTAACCTCAAATAGACTTACACCCTCGTTTTTTCACCTTGCATTTAATCCTTTGTGATCCTTGGTAAATTAATCTGCATGTGACCCAGTGTGAGCAAGTTAGTCCCTGAATACAAATTCAGCAGCAGTGACTTTTGGGGGGGAAAAAAGGGGAGGAGGCGGCGGAAGGATGTAATATTCTTTATAAAAATCCTCATGCTAACTTGGGAGGATAAAATCTGGAGGACTGCAGCTTGAGGTTATCCTGGGCACAAAAACTTACCAGATCCTCTTCTCCAAAATAACCAGCAAAAAAGCAGGGTTAGACGTGTGGATTGAGCAGTGGATTGTGCAAACCTACACAAAATGTAAAGGGGTAAACTCGCCAGCCATAGAACCAACATTAATTCAGACTACAACACAGTTCTTGCCTTTTTCTTCCTATTATATTTTTATGCAATACAGGAAAGTAGGATCGTTCTGTACATTTTATACTGTCGTCCCAACTTTTTTTTTCTCCCATTAATTTGCTCCTAGACATTTTACTGAGCTGGACCATAGGAATGAGGGAGTCAGACCGCAGTTTCTGTGTCTGGGCTCAGGAGTAGGGTCCTCAGATGTCATGCATGTATCTAGATACTGCATGTATCTAGTTAGGCCTCTGAGAGAGGGACAGAGAGTCACAGGTTAACTTCCCTGATTGGGGGGGGGGCTTCCTCTTGCCGGAGCACCCCAACACCTCAGAGAAGTTACACCTCCTACTAGAGTGGTTAGGAAGGAGCTAGGTGTGTGTTGCCAGTACACAGCAGAAACTCTTCCTGGGTCAAACACTCTAGTTCTGTTTCCAGCCACGGTTTTCCTGAACTCCCAAACTTCGCAGGTTGGAGACCAGCGGATGAGAAGTCCCAGACCTTGAATTACCACCCCCACCCCGGCCGCCCATCTGAGCTGGGGCCTCTGTTCCGCTCGATTCCCCGGTGAGCCCCTTCTCAGCTCGGCTGCCGACGTCCCAGTCCGCCCCTGTTCCTCTCCTCTTGGATTCTCCCACTTGGCCCCCGCCTGCCCCCGCCTCCAGGCTGGCATTTGGTCTGGTCCATCTCCTCTGCCGCCTTTCCCCCGTACACTTTCTCACCCGGCGAGGCCTAAGATGAAGGTTGCCCTCGCAGCCTCGGCCAGGCGCTTCTCCGGAACCCTCCACGACTAGTTTTCGCTTCCAGCCTCGCGGTTGAGAAAACTGTAACTGAAGCGCTGCTAGGGGAACTGGAATTCAGGCACTGCCTGCTAACCGGCCTTGCTGCAGCGGCCTGACCAAGAGAGCTTTGTTGCCTCCGAACTACATTTCCCAGTGGGCAACGCGGCCGAAGTTCTGATTCAAGTAACAGGAGTGATGAGACTGCTGCAGGGCCTTCTGGGAGTTATAGTTTTATGTGGGTAGTCTGGCAAGAAATAGAAGTGACGCAACGTCAGGAGGCGGGAAAAACAGGAGCGGCGATGCACCCTGGGAGCTGTAGTTCTCAATCCTCTCTCCCCCCCTCCCCCCAAAAAGCGTTTACCCAAGCTAAAAGATCCTCAAATAGGATATTGAAGACTCCAAAACCGGTTTCATGATCAGAACTGCCTCTGGAAAGCAATCCAAACATAATGATTTGGTAGCTCTTAATACAAGTATTTCCCAGAACATCCATACTTCGAATTGCTACATTTGCAATGTAAGCCCCTCCCCCTTCTTCCCGACACTTGCTGTCCCAACCCTTGTCTTCCTGGACCAAAGGAGAATTGGAGTGGTCTTTATGATTGTCACCTTCTTTGGCAGTGCTATCTGTTAGGTTTTTAAAAAGAGGTAGCCGAGTAAGAACAGCACCAGCACGCACATGGTATTCAAGTAAGGGGTAGGTTTATTCAGTAAACCTGCTGGGACCAGGCAAGATTGGCACTCCACACGGCTGGCAAAAGAGGGTGTCTGGCCCCGGGTTAGGCCTTATATAGGGTAAGGGCGGGGAAAGATGTGTCCAGGTAAAGGGAAGTGGGATCAGGTGGGAGAAAGTGTGGCCACATCAGATTAAGATGTGAAGTCTCCAGGTGTCCCAGTTGCCTAGGTAACGCAGGTACTGGGAGAGGTCTGTTCGCCTTCCAGGAATGGACCTTACACTATCATCAGCCTTTTAAGCACCTTTGAACACCCAATTATGATTACATATTGATGGCAAATTGTTTCCTATCCTGAATATATCTGTAAAAGTTGCTCATTTACAAAGAGGCAGCTCTCTTCTGCATGGCAAAGGACATAGCTAGCAAGATCAATAGAAAGCCCACAGATTGGGAGAAGATCTTCACTAGCCATACAACGGACAAGGGTCTCATATCTAAAATATACTTGGAACTCAAAAAATTAAATCCCCCAACAACAAATACTCAAAGAAACACCCCCCCCCCATTAATAAGTGAGCTAAAGACTTAAAGAGAAATTTCTCTGAAGAGGAAAGAAGGATGACCAATAGGCACATGAAGAAATGCTCAACCTCCCTAGCCATAAAAAAAAAAAGCAAATCAAAACAACATTAAGATACCACTCCACCCCAGTTAGAATGGCAAAAATCAAGAACTCTAATAACAGATGCTGGAGGGGATGTGGACAGAAGGGAACCTTACTGCATTGTTGGTGGGAATGTAAACTTGTTCAACCACTTTGGAAAGCAGTATGGAGGTTCCTGAAAAGACTTCACATAGAGCTCCCTTATGACCCAGCAATCCTCTCCCCTATGACCCAGCAATCACACTTTTGGGCATTTACCCTAATGTTTACAAAAAAGATCACACTAAAGCTACCAACCAGCACAACTATGTTTATTGCAGCATTATTTACTATAGCTAAGATATGCCCCTCAGTAGATGAACGGATCAAGAAAATGTGGTATATATACACAATGGAATTCTATGCCTCCATCAGAAAGAATGACATTGCCCCATTTGTTAGGAAATGGAAAGACTTGGAAAAAATTATACTAAGTGAAGTAAGCCAGGCCCAAAGAAACATGGTTTCCCTTATTTTCAATATCTAGTATATGTCTGAGAGAAGCAGAAAAGGTCAGGTAAGGTGATATTAGGGAAATGAACCCTAAGATATGTATTCAAATGTTTTTTTTTCTTTCATGCGATTGTTTCTAATGCACTTATAAGATTATTTCTTTGTTGCTTTGTATGTCCCTCCCCCACAGTATAACCCCTGCTTTCACTGTATTTGATGTTTGTATAATTTGTGGAGGGGAAGGGGAAAAACAAGTCCTTTAAATGAGGATACAGATGGACCTGTTGCAACTATGAGAAGTACAAGTCACTATGTCGAAAACGAACTTTACAACTTTGGTGGGGGGTGGGTGGGGAGGATTGGGTGGAAGGGGGGGGGAGTATGGGAAGGGATGGGAAAGGATGGGAAGGGGAAACAAAGGAGGAGGCTACAATGCTTGATAAGAAATGTACTCATTATCTTGCCCATGTAATTGTAACCCCTCTGTACAGTATTTTCACGATAAAAAATAAATAAAAATTAGGAAAAAAAAAGCAAAGAGGCAGCTCTCACTGTAAGGATCTGGAAAATGGAAATGTCATATTAAGAAAAAAGGAAAGCAGGCGCCGGTGGCTCACGCCTGTAATCCTAGCTACTCAGGAGGCTGAGATCTGAGGGTGGAGGTTCAAAACCATCCCGAGCAGGAAAGTCCGTGAGATTCTTCTCTCCAATAAACCACCAGAAAACCGAAAGTGGCACTGTGGCTCAAATGGAAGTGTGCTCACCTGGAGCTGAAGAGTGCAGGGACAGAGCCCAGGCCCAGAGTTCAAGCCCCATGACTGACAAAAAAGAAAAAGTACAAGTTGTGTAGGAGAGGGGAGTGGGGGAAGTGACGGGAGAAGAAGAAATCCTTGTAAGTACAGAGAAAGTTCTAGGAAGGAGGAGGGTTGGATGGAGTACATGTTTCAACCGTTTTTTTCCTCCTGAATTATTTGAATTTTCTTACAGTAATCATGTAGAACTTGCATGACTTGAAACTTATAAGACACTGTTGAAATGACAGACTTTGGCCTTCTTGCAGGATGTGAGACTTAACAATAGAAAGTGTTCAGATCTCAGCTCTACACATCCTTCTAATTGGCCCTATAAACATAGGGACTGAGCCTTCATCTTCTATTCGGTAGAGATGGAAAATAACATCTCATTAAACCTTCTTATTGTTAGATTGGAAGCAAGATAATATAGGGAAAATGCTCAGTAAATGGTGAAATACCAGAACAGATGTGAGAGGGGTGTTGGCACTTCTAGGGTCAATCTTAGAATTCTGTATACGCACAACCTAGTTCCTGCGGTATTGTGTGAATAGATACTAATCAATGAGTTAGCCCTGCCCTTCCTGCACCAATAGTCAATTAATTTGCTAAGAAAGCCCTTCACCATGTTGTTTCATAACATCATGCTCTTTGGATTGGTGGATCCTAATTGTGGATGCTTAGAGTTCGTCTTAATTCATAGGTCTTCAGTACATTCATAAACCCTAATTTGGGAAGTCTCAAATTGCTCTACAAGATGTGACTTACTTTTCTAGCTCTAATGTCTTAAAATTCTAGGAATTAAAATGAAAATTCAGTGTAAGATATTATCTATGTGAAAATGGAACTGCGTAACTTGAGGGTAGGGATGGGACTGGCAAAGCTGGAGGAGAATGGTGGAAAGGGTGACATTGATCAAGAGGCACTGCGCTCATAGCCAGATTTAGGGAACTGAAACCTCTTTGTACAACTTAATTTTTTTAAAGAAACAAATATTATAGAAGCATATTAACTCTTTTTTTTTGTCAGTTGTTGTGGGGCTTGAACTCAAGGCCTGGGTGCTGTCCCTGGGTGTTGGGAGCTCTTTTTGCTCAAGGCTAGTGCTCTATCACTTTGAGTCACAGCACCACTCCAGTTTTCTGGTGGTTAATTGGAGATAAGAGTCTTGCAACCTACCTTTTTTTCTCTCTTTCTTCCTTCCTTCCTTTCTTTCACTCATTCGTTCATTCTGTTTCCCCCTTCGGTCGTGGGGCTTGAACTCTGGGCCTGAAGGCTGTCCTTCAGCTCTTTAGCTCAAGGCTAGCACTCTAGCGCCACTTCCAGTTTTCTTGTGGTTTATTGGAGATAAGAGTCTCACAGACTTTCCTGCCCAGGCTAGCTTTGAACCGTGATCCTCAGATCTCAGCCTCCTGAGTAGCAAGGATTACAGGCGTGACCACTAGCATCCGGCTTTGCAGCCTTTCTTGCCTAGGATGGCTTTGAACCACAATCCTCAGATCTCAGCTCCTGAGTAGCTAGGATTACAGGTGTTAGCCACCAGCTCCTGGTGCATATTAACTTTTGGTTTCCTTTACAAATATATTTCCTGATTTTTTCTTACTTTCTTGTAATGCTTTTGCTTTTCTTTTATTAAACCAAAAAAATTTTATTTTCAGAAATAACTTAATCAGATTCATGTCTTTTGTTTTTCAGAAACAGCAATTATATCTTGCGATTATGTGCAGGTTTTTTTAAAAAATTCTATACTTCAGAAGTTATTACAACAATTTATAATGAAAATGTATTCTATAAAAATAATTTAAAGGCCTAGAAGATGCACAAGAGCCAAGGAATGAAAATAGAAGATAGGATACATGTGGCAATTCAGTTCCAATTTTATTTTGAGTTCCCTGGAAGCTAAAGCAAAAATTAAGAAGGCATGCAAGCCTATCAACTGACCAGCACAGCTGACATTCCAAATATCAGCTGGACGGTGCCAGTAGAATTGGAACTTTACATGGTTGACTTAGAAATGAACAAAAGGACAAATAGGATGAACATTTTGTAGAGCTAAATACTTATTTTTTTTGGGTGGGGGGGTCCGGTCGTGGGGCCTGAACTCTGGGCCTGGGCGCTGTCCCTCAGCTCTTCAGCTCAAGGCTAGCGCTCTACCACTTGAGCCACAGCGCCACTTCCAGCTTTTTTCTTTTTGCTTATGTGGTGCTGGGGAATCGAACCCAGGGCCTCAGGCATGCAAGGCAAGTGCTCTACCACTGAGCCACCTTCCCAGCCCAGAGCTAAATACTTATTATCAAATGTAAAGTCCTTAGAGTTTTTTGACAGCTACTAATGGTTAACTAGTTTCTCCACTGGTAAAGATTTGATGATTTTAAGTTTCTTTCTCTCTCTCTCTCTCTCTCTCTCTCTCTCTCTCTCTCTCTGTCTCTGTCAGTTGTGGGGACTGAACTCTGGGCCTGGGCACTGTCCGTAAGCCCTTCAGCTCAAGGCTAGCACTCTATCACTTGAGCCACAGTGCCACTTCTGGCTTTTTCTGCTTATGTGATACTGAGGAATCCAACCCAGGGCCTCATGCATGCAAGACAAGCACTCTACCACTGAGCCACCTTCCCAGCCCCCTTTCTTTCTTTAAAAAGAAATCTAATAATGTTCAGTTTGTAAATCCCCAAATGTGGCAGACACTATTTTAAGGCATCCAGAGATAAGTAAAGTCTGATTCCATCCCTTTACTGGTTACAGTTTCAGAGAATAGAAGACAAGTCACTAGAATTGCCAAGCTTAGCAAGTGTCCCTAATGTCTGTTCCAATAGCGCAGGTGACACATACACTACAGAAGGAATCGTTGCTCATCTGAAATGCATGTTTAACAGTGTTCTGTATTTTACCTGAAGCCATAAAAGCAGTCTGCTCTTACTAGTGGCTCAGACTGAGTTTAGCAGCACAGAAATATGCACTGATAGATGGCTGAATCATGGGTGAATCATAGAGACATTGACTTTTTTTTATTTGAATAGACAGGCTGTCTGGAATCTGTTCTTTAATATATATATATATATATATATATATATATATACACACACACATAATTGCATTGTTATTCTTAAGGTATTATACAGAGGGGTTAACATTTCATGTCAGGTACTGAGTACAATTCTTTTTGTACAATGTCACCCCTTCCTTCACTTTCCCCCAATTTCCCCCTCCTGTCCCCACCCACAAGTTGCATAATTCATTTTCCACATAGTGTCTACTGAATACCATGACTGATTTATTCAGCCTCCCTCCCTCCATTTCTGTGCCCTCCTTTGCCTCTCTAAAAAGAAAAAGCCCAAAAGCAAAAACAAACAACAACAAAAACACATGTTCCCGTTTCCTGGAATTTGTTTGGATAAATAATACTTTCAATGTCCAGAGGAGTTATGCCTTTGGGTTCCTCCCCTAAAGATAATCCTCTGATTGTGTGTGAATACCTAGAGTCCTGAATAAATTATCACCTGCAGCTGTATTTTAGATCAAGCTTCCACATATGAGAAAAAACATGCACCAAATAGTGACTTTTAAAGTTAGAAGGGGGGCTGGGAAGGTGGCTCAGTGGTAGAGCGCTTGCCTTGCATGTAAGAGGCCCTGGGTTTGATTCCTCAAGCACCACATAAGCAAAAAGAAAAAAGCTGGAAGTGGTGCTGTGGCTCAAGTGGTAGAGCGCTAGCCTTGAGCTGAAGAGCTGAGGGACAGCGCCCAGGCCGAGAGTTCGGGCCCCACAACCGGACCCAAAAAATAGATAAAGTTAGAAGGGACTGATGGTTGACTGATTGATTATGCTGGAGATTGAATCCAGGGCTTTGTTGACTACAAATTTATTCCTGAGCTACACCCCAGTCCTGTTTTTATTTTGAGGCATTGTTTTTACTAAATCACCCAGGCTGGCCTTGAACTTGTGACTCTTCTGCCTCTACCTCCTGAGTAGCTGGGATAACAGTTGTGTACCAGCAGGTGTCTGTTCTTATAAAGACTCACATCCTGTCACATTCAAGTTGTCTCTTATGATCTCATTTAACTTTAATTACCTCCTTGTAGGTCCTATCTCCAAATACAGGTGACTTTTCAATTTGTATTTGAAGGAAACATGATTCAGTATACAGGAGCAGTGTGTTGCAAGATCTCCTCATTCCTAGCCAGATAGCATTGTTGCAGGGCTCACTTCAAGCACAGCAAAGGTTTTCAGCCTCCTTTGGTTAGCATTTGTGGCATCTTGGAGGAGACATAACATGGCTTTGGGGGAGCATTAATCCAGAGGCCTCACAGTTGCAGGGGGACACAGTGGAAATAACCAGACTGAGAGTCCTTCTGCCAGTCCAATCTTGAGCAGGAGACGTATCAGTCGGGGAGGGGAGACAACAGACACAACAATTGCCCTGCTGTCGTGGCATTGAATAGACCCTGCCTTAGTTTCCGCTGTGCAGCTTTTCAGAGAAGCCTAGGTCCTGTAATTCTTGACGTCCCTTTGCACTGCTGTTATCAATTGCTCTTAGCTTGCCAGTTGATTCTTTATTTCTGGGGGAAGGCATAATTCAACCAATGCCAGGCTCTGTTGCTTACATCCAAAGATGGCTGACTTCTATGTTCCAGGTTAGTCTTCTCCCTTCCTTCCTCCCTCCCTTTATGCTTCCTTTCCTACCTCGGAACTGTTACTAGGTGTTTTCTATGAAATACAGCCACAAAATGGCAATGATTACAAAAGGACCTAAACGGTATGAGTTTGTCATTCAGGGATTCAACCTAGTCCCTTAGGTTCCATCTTATCCTCCCTAGATTCTCTCTTGGACTCATTCCCTTGATGACAAGAGCTGTGTCTTAAAACATAGTCCTAGCTGAGTGCCATTAGCTCACGCTTGCAATCCTACCTAGTTAGGAGGCTGAGATTTCTGCAGTAGGTACATCTGTAAGATTCTTTTTTTTTTTTTTGGTCAGCTGTGGGGCTTGAACTCTGGGCCTGGGCACTGTCCCTCAGCTCTTCAGCTCAAGGCGAGCGCTCTACCACTTGAGCTACAGCGCCACTTCCGGTTTTCTGGTGGTTTATTGGAGATAGGAGTCTCACGGTCTTTCCTGCCCGGGCTGGCTTTGAACCGTGATCATCAGATCTCAGCCTCCTGAGTAGCTAGGATTACAGGCTTGAGCCACCAGCACCTGGCTTATCTGTAAGATTCTTCTCTAATTAACTACCAAAAAGCTGGAAGTGGAGCTGTGGCTCTAGTGGTAGAGCTTTAGCCTTCAGGAAAAACAAGCAAACAAAAAAACCTCAGACGCAATACCCAGGTCCAGAGTTGAAGGCCCAGGACTGGCAAAAAGCAACAAACATATTGCTTTCATCATATGACTTTTTTTTTTTTTTGCCAGTCCTGGGGCTTGAATTCTAGGCCTACTCATTGTCCCCGAGCTGCTTTTTTCTCAAGGTTAGCACTTTACCACTTGAGCAACAGCGTGACTTCTGGCTTTTTCTGTGTATGTGGTACTGAGGAATAGAACCCAGGGTTTCATGCATTCTAGGCAAGCATTCTACCACTAAGCCACATTCCCAGGCTTGTATGAGTCTTTTTGTTTTTACTTTTGTGTACCTTTAGATTTTTTCAAAATGAGGTCTCATTATGTAGCCTAGACTAACCTCAAATTCATAAGCCTCTTGCTTCTGCCTCCTGATTGCTGTTATTACAAGCGTGAGCCATTATATTCATTCCCACCAGTAAACCCTAATTTTCTACCTCCTGTTCTCTGGAGTCTTCAAAATATAATAACAGTTTTACTAACACATTTCCAGAGAATCTAATTTTCTTTACCCATAAAGTAACACTGTGAAGTGTCCTTACCATTAATCTCTTTCCCTAGAGTGTAAAGACCTTAGCTAGATGTATAAACAGTTATGGAGCGACCTATCTGGATACCCAAATCAGATGTTAGGCTTCTAGTAAGGTAAGCGATGGACTCCCCTCTTCCTTCCTTGCTAATTTCCTAGAGAGGGCATAGCAGTCTTTTGGCAGGCACCTCAAGGGCACACCACCTCTCAGGTTCGTTATGCCTGGAGTACTTTGATACTGTGATAAGATGGGGAGGGTGGCAAAGTTTGAGTGGCAAGGAGTCTGCCCCCTCCCAGGGTGCTGCCAGTCCAAAAAGACATTTGCATATCCAAAGCACCGAGGAGCACTGCAGAGGTTTATAAGGCAAGAAATTCACTCTCCTTAGCGGTTGTTCCGTTCTGATGGGTTTAATTGCCTTCAGCCTGACAGTTCAGTGTTTCTCCCTGCTCTGGTCCGCCTCTCCCAGCCCCTCTTTCTCTCTCAAACTCCAAATGAATCTGCAGGAGGATTTCTACAGCAAGAATTTCAGAGCTGGGTGCACGAGTTCTCCAAGGGCCTTCATTTCCCAGACTGTTGGACTTTCCTACCTGGGATTGATTCACCTGCCTTCTTTGTACATAGTACTTTATACATTTGCCAAAAGCAACCCCCATCCCAGACACCCTGCTCTGATTTTCTTTTTTTTTGGGGGGGGGTGTCCAGTCATGGGGCCTGAACTCTGGGCCTGGGTGCTGTCTCTAGCACTCTACCACTTGAGGCACAGCGCCACTTCCGGCTTTTTTTCTTTTTGCTTATGTGGTGCTGAGGAATTGAACTCAGGGCCTCATGCATGCAAGGCAAGTGCTCTACCACTGAGCCACCTTCCCAGCCCCTGCTCTGATTTTCTTTAACTTGTAAAATATCGCTTTTTCTTTTCTTCCAATATTGCAAATTTCACTTTCTTCACTCATTCCTTCATGCATTTACTAAAGGAAAGTTCAAGGACTTAAAATGAGCCATACCCTGTGCAAAAGCACTGGGGTGGCAGTATCAAATAAGAAACCAACATGGAACTTCAGAGTGGAGAAAGCTCTAGAGGAAGGCAAAGAGTCCACAGGAAGATCCTATTAGAAGCCATCTCAGAGTTCTGGGGAAGAAGTGGTGGAGACAGGGCTAGATTGGAAGGCTGAAAGGATTCTTAGACTGTTTGCTGTTGCTGTTACATGACATCACAGGCTGGGGAAGTTATAAAGAAAAAAGGCTGAGCCAGGTAATCATGCCTGAAATCCTAGCTTCTTAGGAACCTGAGATCTGAGGATTGTGCTTCAAAGCCAGCCCAGGCATCAGAAAACCAGAAATCATGCTGTGGCTCAAAGTGGTAGAGTGCTGGCCCTGAGTTCGAGCCTCACAACTGACAAAAAGAAAAACAAAGGTTGATTTTGCTTCACAGTTCTGGTGTGAGAGGCTGCATCTGATGACAGTTTTGGTAGAGTCTCAAAGGGAAGTAGACCAAAACATGGTGAGACACAGGAAGTCCAGGAGAGATCTAGCCAAACTGATTTTATAGCAGACTTGATCTTGAGATAACTAATTCACCATTATCCAATAATGAGGGCAATGTCTTAATCACTTCTTAGTGATCTCACCATTTAATGTCTCCTCTTAGGGATTAAATTTCAACAGGAAAACTGCTTTGTTAAGTGGAAACTCCTTTGTACAACTACCTAAAGATTAACACCACCACCACCAGAAAATCAATTCAACATGAGTTTCAGGAGAGACAAGCCATAATGAAACCATGGCAGATAATAGACTCCAGAACCATCTCTGTCTCACAAAAACCAAGCATCTGAATCCAGTACACAATTACGCAGCTTCTCCATTCATGCAGCAGACCTAAACTTGGCTGAGAAAGTTGAGGTAACACACCAAGCTTTCTTACACAATTACATAGTTTTCCTGTGTTCCTTTCAAATATAAATTTTGGAATCTGTGTTTGTTTGTGACTAATGAAAAATGACAGTGAAAGAGTCAAGTAGCTTGTTTAAAAACATGAAGAAAATTATGCTCCAACCTAAATTTTAGATGCTCCTATTGCTGGCCCAGTATACTGTTCTGTGGATCCCACCACAGAGGAAAGCCATCAGCTTCTGCTCCATAATCTACTCTTCATAAGGTTCTGTTCATCCTGTGAGAAATTGCTTAAGTGATGATATCCCCTTTGTGTCTACAGATGGGGAAGATTTCCCACTGGATTCGTCATTAGGCAACTGCAATATCCTTGTGTGCCACTAGGGGGCAGATAACATTCCATGAGAGCCGGCAGCCTGTGTCCCATGATCCCTCTGACACCCATCTTTCTTTGGTCCCCTTTTTTTGGTCCTGTATGTTCTTGTCTCTTCCTATTTCTTTCAGTTTCATTTTGTGTTATTTACTTTTTTAAAACCACCCCTTGTTTCTCTACTTCTTTATTCACATGTTTAGATTGTCCATAGAGTGGACAATCTTGCTTTTTGAGTTGAATTGCTCCTAGTTTTCAGTTCAGCTCTTAATAAAAGTACTAGTGAAACACCGTCTGCTCTCCTAGCTTTTCTGCATCCCTGTATGTTTAATTTTTGTTTGACTGGCCACCAATTGCTTTCTTTGATGGCAGATGAATGATCTTCAACAGAAAAGAAAGGGAGAGCTACCCTTGACAAAAGTAAAACAAGACACAAACAAACCAAAAGGCATTAGGTCATTGAAGAATTTCAAGAGTGAAGGAACCATTAAGAGTCTTTGGGCTAACCATCGGTGGCTCACACGAGTAAACCTGGCTACTCAGGAGACTGAGATCCGAGGATCACAGTATGAAACCAGCCTGGACAAACAAATTGGTGAGATTCTTACCTCCAATTAACCAGCAAAAAGCTATAAGTAGAGATGTGAAAGCAAGTAGTAGAGTACCAGCCTTAATGAAGAGATCAATCAACAGACACAGAGACTGAGACCTCTTTACTATAACTCAGAAAGCATTCAAACAACTACCAAAGTGGGGGATCCAATTGATCTGGAGAAAAGGCAACTTCTCTCTACACCAGTATTTCATACTTCTTACTGTCAGAAGATTCTTCTTAGAATTCATTCCAGATTTTCTTCAAGTTCAGCTTTGTTTTGTTTGTTTTCCCCTCTGGAGAGAAAGAACTATGGAGAAAACCGAGAGTTGTTTTATGCCTCTGTGACCTGAGGGGTTGTGGGCTGCCAGGCTACAAACTACAAATTCAGACATCAGAGTGGCGAGGATACAGGACTGAATTTCTGCAGCAAACAGAACTTGTTCATCTGCACTGGATGGAGACACTCCCCGACTAAATTGAGAAGAAGGAACCATTCCATTCATCACAAATGTAAATTATCCTAATTGAACAGTTAAGAGCATGAACGCTTTCTAGGTAGTTTACTGTAAGGGACCTCCCACTCCTGGATGCAATAATAGAAAACCACCAGCCATCAGCTCCATCTGGGAAAGAACATTAGCATCCCCTCTAGTCACCTACTTAGTCCTTAGCACTAGCTTCCAGGAAATCAGCTCCCTCTTAGCAATCAGTTCAATATTATTTGAGTTTTTATTTGATTTTTTTCTTGTAAGCTTCCAAATAAAAAAGCAGGCTCACTCTTTCTTAACTCTGTGTAGGGCAAGCAATATGCAATCCAGTCTTGGAGCCTTTGAGAATTCCAGTATAAGGCTTTGTTTCTGGATTATGGAAATAAATTCCCACCTCTCACCACTCTGCTTCTGTTAAATAGACAATGTCAGATAGTTTCTCAGTATTCCTTCCAACTTGGCTATAGGCATATCATATCTTTTTTTTTCTTTTTTTGAGACAGAGCTTTGATAACAGCTAACCTTGAACTTTCCATCTTCTTACTTCAGCTTCTAATGTACTGGGATTACAGGTATGATACCTCAGCTTCTAAAGTACTGGGATTACAGGTGTGATGATGATACCTAGCTTGCTTTTTGAAAAAAAAGTTTTTGTAATAATGGGGTTTGAACTTAGGGTTTCAAACTTGCTAGGCTAGTACTCTACCACTTGAGCCTTTACTTCAACCCTACTTTTTGCTAGCATTTTGGAGATGGAATCTAGTGAACTTTTCTGCCTGTGCTGGCCTTGAACTATGATCCTCCAGATCTCAGTCTCCTGAGTAGCTAGGATTATAGATATAAAGGATTAGCACCCTGATACCTTTTGAAACATTTTTAAAAGCCAGTTTTAATAAAACCTATACATACTGTAAATGGGCAATATATGTACATGTTACAAACTCTATGCATGTATAAAAGTTATACACGGAAATAGCTCCTTTCAGATGGAGATTTAAACTATGAAGCTACAAACAGATTTAAACTATGAAGCTATTACATAAGCTGCAACTTCATAAACCCTTTTCACACATTCTTAGTCTAAGGTCCTATAACTAATTCTGTATTCATGATTTTGAGAATGTGTGTGTGTGTGTGTGTGTGTGTGTGTGTGTGTGTTATTTTTTCTGATACTGGGGCTTGAACACAGAGCCTAAGGTTGGTACCTTAGCTTTTTTTGCTCAAGACTGGTACAAAATCACTTGAGCCACATCTAACGACATTTTGCTACAACTCAGTCTTCATTATCTATGTTTAAGATACTATTGACAATGAATGGAATACAAACTTCTGTCTCAAAGAGGTTACTGCTTATGGAAAGAGAAGATGTGTTAAAAATACAACACAGAAAGAGCAATGGAGGAACTGCTGTTGGGGTTTAGTAAGAAGCCCTGCTAGAAGAGCTGCAGAACAAGAAGTATAGAATAAGAACGTTAAGTGGATGAAGTAGTATCTGTACTGGCTTTTAAAAATAAGTAGGAATTTGACACTCTAAAGTAACAGAGAAGAAAGCAGTTATTGGATCAAGAATGATCTAATTTGACAGAAGCAAAAATGCTGAGGAAATTTTTGTTAATCCAAATAATGTTTAAAAGAGATGATCATGATGATGATGAAGATGATTGATGATGGAGATGATGATATGGTGATGGTGATAATGATAATGATGATGGCAATAATGATGATAATGGTGGTGAGGAGGAGGAGGAGGAGGAAGAGGAAATGAGAATCAAACTTAGGTCCTCATATATGCTACCACTGAGCTACACTCCAACTTAAGATTTTAGTGCAAGTATGCTTTTTTTTTTGTCGGTCCTGGAGCCTGAACTCTGGGCCTGGGAGCTGTCCCGCAGCTCTTCAGCTGTAGATTAGTGCTCTACCACTTGAGCCTCAGTCCCACTTCTGGCTTTTTCTGCTTATGTGGTGCTGAGGAATCAAACTGAGGACTTCATGCATGCAAGGAAAGCACTCTACCACTGAGCCATCTTCCCAGCCCCATCCAACCTAAGATTTTACTATTTATCAGAGACTTACAGGTTGTTAGGATGTTTTCCTATGTGATAATGATCTTTGGCGGCCTTTTATTTATTTATTTATTCATTTTTTTGCTGGTTGTGGGGCTTGAACTCTGGGCCTGGGTGCTGTCCCTGAGTCTTCAGCTCAAGGCTAGCTCTCCATCACTTGAGCACAGTGCCACGTCAGGCTTTTTCTGTTTATGTTGTACTGAGTAATCAAACCCAGGGCTTCATGCATGCTAGACAAGCACTCCCCTACTGAGCCACATTCCCTGCCCCTTTGGGTGTCTTTTAACAAACTTGAACAAGAGCAAAGTAGCAGGATATAAAATTAACCCTCAAAAATCAATGGCTTTTCTGTATACCAACAATGAGAAAAGCATGGCAGAAATCAGGAAAGCAACTCCTTTTGTAATAGCCCCACAAAAAATAACGTAAGAGTTAACTAAAGAAGTGAAGGACCTCTACGATGAAAACTTTAAAAACCTGAAAAAGGAAATCAAAGCAGAATTTAGGAAGTGAAAAAAACCTCCCATGCTCCTGGACTGGAAGGATCAACATCATGAAAATGGCAATACTGCCCAAGGCTATCTACAAATTCAATGCGATACCTATCAATATTCCAACCTCATTCTTCTGTGAAATAGAAGAGGCAATACAAAAATTCATATGGAACAATAAAAGACCCCGAATAGCAAAAGCGATCCTTAAAAGAAAGAACAGTGCTGGAGGAATATCAATACCAAATTTTAAACTCTAACACAAAGCCATAGTAATCAAAACAGCTTGGTACTGGCAAAAGAACAAACCCGAGGACCAATCGAATAGAACTGAAGACCCAGAAATGAACCCACAGACCTATAGCCACCTAATCTTACATAAGGGAGCTAAAAAAATAGAATGGAAGAAAGACAGCCTCTTCAGTAAATGGTGCTGGCACCATTAAGCCATTTTCCCAGCCCTGCCTTATTTTGCATACTTTTATACACTTACTATTTCATGAATATGTTATTTTTTTGTTTGTTTGTTTGTTTTTTTGTCGGTCGTGGGGCTTGAACTCTGGGCCTGGGCGCTGTCCTTCAGCTCTTCAGCTCAAGGCGAGCACTCTACCACTTGAGCTACAGCG
>NW_012267217.1:50436045-50502665 GCF_000151885.1 Dipodomys ordii | reverse complement strand
AGCACGACTATGTTTATTGCAGCATTATTTACCATAGCTAAGATATGGAACCAACCCAGATGCCCCTCAGTAGATGAATTCTATGCCTCTGTCAGAAAGAATAACATTGCCCCATTTGTTAGGAAATGGAAAGACTTGGAAAAAAATTTTATTAAGTGAAGTAAACCAGGCCCAAAGAAACATAGATCCCATGGTTTCCCTTATAAGCAGAAAAGGTCAAAATCTATGTACATATGACTACATAAGATGATGTTAAGCGAAATGAACCCCAAGGACACAAATATTTTTTCTTTCTTGCTATTGTTTCTAATGTATTTATTATGTACCATGTGATTTTTTTTCTTTGTATGTTCCTACCCTATGGTATAACCGCTGTTTTCACTGTATTTGATGTCAGTGCCCTGCATCTTGTATATACATTTTTCTAATTTGGGGAGGGGAAGGGAAAAAACAAAATGCTTAAATAGGGATACAGGTTGACCCATTGTAACAATGAGATGTACAAGACACTGTATCTTGTTGAGATGGGAGGGAAGGGATGGTAGAGGAAAAACAAAGGAGGAGGCAACAATGCTCAATAGGAAATGTACTTATTACTTCGCTCATGTAACTGTAACCCCTCTATACAGTATTTTTACAATAAAAATGTACAAAAATAAAGAAAACAAAAAAAATCCTGAACAAGGGAAGGAGAACCAGAAGTCCCTGAGTATGCATGGATTGAATTTGGCATCTTGTTATGACTCTCCCCTACAATGTATAGGGGGAAAACAGTACTTACTACTTACAAGACCAATCCCTCATGGAGACTCAAAGGCTAAATCCTTAGCCAATACTTTATCAATAACATCTGACAATGACATGTGAGACTGAAAACATGTATGATAATTTCTGCCAGGTACATTTAGTCACAGGGACTTTCAAATGGCAGCAGATCCAGAGAAACAGAGCGCACATCATTATGTGCAACAGAAGGTATTGACAGTATAGTGTTTGGAATTAACAGTGTCCCTACTCTAGCTCTCACCACCTTCTCTGTATGTCAGATGAATAAGTTATAGGACATATTCAAAATGGTCCCAAAAGCCATGGCGGAATGGAATGGAAAGCCATGACTTCAGATGAAGCTCACACCTTGATCTCAGAAACTCAAAAAACCTCTGGTTAAGCCAGCTTCCAGACAAAATTGGGTATCAAGAAGAACCAGTTCCCCAAGGCTCTGTCATCAGATCAAACTCATTTCAGACTTGCAGAGGAGGGAGTCTACCTAGGGTGGGCTCCCTTCTGCCCATCTGGTGCCTCTTTATCCAACTCCTCCTCTCAATCTAGATTTCCCTGAGCCCCCCAGTTCCTCACCCCACCCGGGTGTGCTGTCTGTGTGATCAGCAACTCATTTAGGAAAAGCCTTTTAATTAAGAGGAGAGCAACAAATTATTAAATCAGAGCCATTTATTACCCTACCATCTGTCCAGGGCTTTTTCTGCCCCCTCCCTTTTTTGCCAAGCCTGAACAGCTATAAAACAAGATACGGAGGATGGAAGCAGAGTTGTGTGTCAGCTGGACTCGGAAAAGCCCAACCAGTGAGGGTTGTAGGAAGCTCCTTAGGTGGCTTCTTATATTGAAGAAGCTGTGTCTGTTTTGTTCAAGTAAAGATGGGGATGATAATGTCTGTGCAGATGCTGAGAGATGGCTGGCACAATGTCTGGTTTGGTGGAGATGCTCAGGAAATGGAAACAAATCTGAAAGGTACATAGGAGAAATGTTGCTATAGATGATGGTGACAGGGCTATGAAATGTTTCCTCCTGGTCAGCCTCACCCCGTTCTCCATTTGTTGTGACTCCTAAATGTATTCCCTTGTTTCCTTCCCCCAAAATGGCCAGGGGAAAATGGCCAGGGAATCCAGGTCCACATTTTGGCCCCAACCCCACCTGGGTGCCAGCCCATTACCTTCTGAGCAATGCAGCTGGAGATTTGGGTGTCTGTTTTGATCATGGTGAGAAGAAGGGTTGAGAGAAATTTAGAGCAGGAAGAGGCTAAGGATCCAAACTTCAGAGTGCATTTCAATAAGTGATAGCCCAGGGTAGGCCACACTGGTAAACATAATGAGACAGGCAGACAGTATTTCCTGAAAGTAAAATCACCATGGATGTGACAGCTATGAATGAACACCAACACAGGTAGGTTGGAGACTCAATTCACCACGAGCAGCATGGCTGTCAGCAACGTGTTTGTTTTTTTTTCTTTCCCTGAGTGGTGAAGAGCCCTAGGAAAGAACAAAAGATCCATGTGCCATCTTTTGTTGTTGTTGTTGGTTGTGAGGCTTTAACTCTGGGCTTGGGTGCTGTCCCTGCGCTCTTCAGCTCAAGGCCAGCACTCTACCGCTTGAACTACACCACCACTTCTAAGTTTTCTAGTGTTTTTTGGTTTTGTTTTTGTTTTTTAATTGGAGATAAGAGTCTCATGGACTTTCCTGCCTGGGCTGGCTTTGAACCATGATCCTCAGATCTCAGCCTCCTGAGTAGCTAGAATTATAGGTATGAGCCACCGGCGCCCAGCTCATGTGCCATCTTTTTAATTGATCAAAAAGCCTCAATCTTTTTAATTGATCAAAAAGTATACTAAGTGTGTAATAAAACTCAATTAAAAGCTGATGGTGCTGGTGCCTGTAATCCTAGCCACTCTGAGATCTGAGGACTGTGGTTCGAAGCCAGCTGGGAAAGAAAAGTCTATGAGACATAGACATATCTCCAACTAACCAACAAATATGCTGGAAGTGGAAGTGTGGCTCAAGTGGTAGAATGCTAACCTTGAGCTGGAAAAAAATCTAAGCAAGAATGTGAGGCCCTGAATGCAAGCCCCCATTCTGGCACACACACATAGAAAAATCATATTAAAAATCTGCTGATGTAAAAGTTGAAGATGCATTCAAAAGTTCAGGTGATAATAAGTAAGTTTTTCACCTCTTAATTACTGCTTGGACATTTGAAAGTTTCATGGGATCTGGGGTAAATCATATGCAGGATTGTGTCACAGATTGCTAAAGATCAAGCTACTTAGGATTCCATCTTCACTTCTCAAAGAATGAGCTCCCAAGCATGCCTGGAGTAATCAAAAACACCCCATGCTTCTCCAAAATGCCTTCCACATGCGCCAAGCTAAAACTAAAATGTGAATAGAATTAAATATGAAAAAAAAAGAGAGAGACTTGCCACACCAGAAAATTTGAACTAGAATGGATAGTAATTGATACCAGGAATTTTCTGTTGTTGTTGTTCATTTTGCTAGGTATGATGATCAAATCGGTTTGATACAACAATCCATATAGATATGAACATATTAACCGAAACAAGCAACAGTATCACAATTAAATCTTCACAGAGACCATCTAAGTACATTGTCTACAGGCTTTATATGAGCTTTATTTATTTGGTGACCACACAGCTCCTACTCACTGCTGTCTAGGAGCTTTCTTAATGTGACACTCAAGGTGTTGCCAAGTAGTACAGTTCGGGTCCCTTTCTCCCTTCCATATTGGTCTGTGAGGGTGGGCTTCAATGTTCTTTCACATTTTGAAAAGAAAGATGAAGAGTGCCTTCGGTCTGGGTTGTGTTGCGTTGACAAAACACCCTGAGACTATGGGCTTAATGAACAAAATAAGTTATTTAGGTCACAGTTCTGGAAGTCTAAGAGTGTGGCACTAGCTCTGGCTTCTGGAGGGTGACACAGTGGGGTGGGAGGTGGAGGGGGAAGAGGGAGAAGAGGTAATCATGTGGAGATGAAGCAAGAGAATAAACCAAGAAAATAGAAATTGTGTTATAATACTGTTCATAGAGTAACCAATACAGTCCCATCTGAGATCTAGCCCACTCCTGAGAAGCAAGCATCCATCTTGTTGAAGAGCAGTGTTCTGATGACCTAATCATTTTATACAGGACTCACTTTTATTTATTTACATATTTATTTATTTATTGTTATTATAAAGGTGAGGTACAGAAGGGTTACAGTCACATAAGTCAGGTCAAGAGTACATTTCCTTTTGGAGGACTCACTTTTTTTTTTTCCATCAGTCGTGGGGCTTGAACTCTGGGCCTGGACGCTGTCCTTGAACTCTTTAGCTCAAGGCGAGTGCTCTACCACTTGACCCACAGCGCCACTTCCTGGAGAACTCACTTCTTACAGGTTCCACAACCTCTATATCATTGCATCAGGAAACAACTAAGTCAAATCCATGGCAACATTGGGTTTTTATTTAATTAGTTAATGACCTCACACAAATGCTATTGTCTGCAGAGACACCTCCCCCCTTCTTGAGACTTGGCTGTTCAGTCCTGTTTCTGTGAGACACCACAAATCCCATTTATCTATGCTGAAACAGCTAAAGGTGGTATCTGTTTAGAACTAAAGAATGTCACTAGTTTAAAAAAAAGTGAGGGGGAGGAAAAAGAACTTCAGTAGGATTCTGTCATTCTGGAAGGAAAGCATATATCAAGAAAGGGTTTATAATCCAAAGCTGGAAGGTCAATTTTAACCTTAGAGGTCAAAGTTGGAGAAATGTTAAGTTTTTGTATTGATTGTGTGACATGGTTTTGGAACATGGGAATATAAGACCATGGTGTTGGCAGGTTAGTTCCTTCTGGGGGCTGGGTAGGAAATTTTTTTCCATATGTCTTTCCTAGCTTTTGGTAGTTCTTTGGACTTTCTACTATCATCTTCCTGTGTCTGCCTTCATCTTCACATGATATTTCCCCTGTGACTATCTCTGTGTTCACTTTCCCTCCATTTTTATAAGGACACCAGTGGTATGAGATGGGGACCCACCTAAATCCCTTCCTTCACTTAATTATCTGCAAAGACCTTGTTTCCAAACAAGGTCCGCACCAGGGGTTGACTTTAGCATCTTCTGAGGAGACAGAATTCAACCCATGAAGCTACAGTGAAATCATTAGAAGATTTGCCCCTTCAAATAGCTGCAAGAAATGGAAGCTATAGCATTTGTCTAGCACCAAGTTTGCTTCTCAGATATATATATATATATATGTATATATATGTATATATACACACACACACATATAGATGCATATTAACATTGGCTATATGCATATTGGCATATATTTTTTCTTGCCAAAATAGAGTAATACTACATAATTTCTCTTTAACAACATATGTGAAGTTTTTTCCATGTTAAGAAACATGTTTTCCTCATTTTGATGGCTATATAGTATTAACCTGTGAAAATATAGTTTATTTAAGCAGTCTTTGATTGATAGATTTATTCTCAAATCTGGAGATTTATTGCATGGTATGGGCAGCTATGGTAAGACAGCACTTCATTACATCTTCAGCTACTCTATCAGACAGGAGTTGTAGGTTTAAATGGACAAATAATGGGGAACAGGGAGAGAGAGTTATGCATAAACAGTCCTAGTTACAGATATGTTAGAGTTATCAGAGGTGGTGTCATATGATCTGATAGCTTGTTGTCTCAAGATTGGTCAGCTGGAGATTTATTACAATAAGGATCACCCATGCCAGGCAGGTGGTGGTCTGGGTCTTCCTGCCTGTTCCTTTCTGGATTCCAAGATGTTTGTAAAGTGGCTGTAAGAGAGAATGGCTGAGAGCAAAAGACATAGATACAAAATGGAGATTGGGCTGCCAGGCTTTTCCTCTGCTCTGAGTTAGCTCATGAGCCTAAGAGAGTCAGTGCTTTTCAATAAAGGCATCTGCTACATTTTTAATAAACACCTGCTACATTTTGACTTTTTTGTTATTATTTCAATCACTACTGAGGTGAATATTTTTGTCCATGCAGCTCTGTGCAGGACACATTCCTTAAAGTAGAATTAGATTATTAAAGAGCATGACATTGCTGGGCACTGATGACTCATACACCTAAAATCCTAGCTCCTCAGAAGGCTGATATCTGAGGATTTCAGTTTGAGTCAGTCCAGGCAGGAAAGTCCTTGGAGCTATGGCTCAAGTCGTAGAGTGCTAGCCTTGAGCAAAAGAAGCTTGGGGACAGCGCTCAAGCCCTGAGTTCAAGCCCCCAGGACTGACCCCAAAAAAAGCCCACAAAAAATATGACATTAAAAAAGCTTTTGATATATATATTATGAGGCTCATTTCCAGGCTGTTTGAGGAGAATGCCAATCTCATACCTTTTTGCCAGTTTAAGGGGATATTTGTTAGTCAGCTTAAATTGAGAGATTAAAAAATATCTTGAAATATATTAAAATCTTTTTAATTTCTACTGCTGCAGTTTTTTCTGCATATTTATTAGTCAGTGTATCTTGTTTGGGAAATTGTCTATTCATTTACTTTGCCTAATTTTGCTCTTGAATTTATTTTTTCTTATTGGTTTGTATTAATTCTCTACCTTACAGATATTAACCTCTTATATGATGAAGCTGTTTAGTTGCTTCATTTTACCTCTGAAAATGCCAGCTTTTCTTTGTCTCCCTATCCCATGGCATACCTATAGAGCTCCTTCCTGGCTTTTCATGGAGTGCATATCTCAGATTTGTCTTCTATCACCTATAAAGAAACATTCTTTTTCCTTTATTGGGTCGTTACCTCTTGCCTAGACTGGTTTTTTTTTTCCCCCTAGAATTTCTTTTTTCATCTGGCTATGGAACTCAAGGCCTCACCCTTACTAACCAAGTGCTCTACACTTGAATGAGGCATGCGCCCAGTCCTTGTGTAGAGTATCATAGCAGGTACTGTCTCTGAGCTTCTTTTGCTCACAGCTCACTTGGGCCATAGTTCAGCTTTTTTGATGATTAATTGGAAATGAGACTCAGAGACTTTCCAGCGCAGGCTGGCTTTGCCTTATGATCCTCAGATCTCAGTTTCCTGAGTAGCTACAATGAAAGGCCTGACCCACCTGCACCCAGCAAGCAGCATATTCTTATCATTTGGTAATAACTGATGCTATTAAATCCAGCAGACTGTACAGCTGACATGTATTTTGGGGCAGGACAAGAAGACAAATTAGCCTTAACTCCAACAGAGTGAGAGGCAAAAAAAAAATGCAACCCAACAAAAAACCTTTCTTTTTATATCACCAATTTATAGAGTAGCATCATTTTTAATGTACAAGACACAATACTAAGCCTTTGACAGATTTTCCTCATTTAATTCTCTCTGCAAGTAGATGCCATTACTGACCTCATTTTACAAATGAGAAAATAGAGGCTCTGAAAGGCTCAGTCATAGACCTTTTTGTCATAGACCTGCAACAAAACCAGGCCTTGAATGCTGTGTTTCAGCTATGCTTTTGGACACAGGACTTGTCACCTTTCCTCTGACTCCATATAAGTCAGCCTTCCTGTCACTTTGACAGACTACCTGAGAAAACCAACTTCAGAGATAAAAATGTATGTGGGCTCAGTCAAGTCACCAAAGCCACCTCAGATTCAAGAGGGAAGGGATTAGATCTCAAAGAAAAGTTGCTACTCTACCAGAGGCAACAAGATCATTATATGGGTTTCAGGGGGTTCTGTCAATGCTTACTTGGCCATGTTGCTTTGGGGTCCATGCGTAGTAAGACAGGACACTATGGTGAGGGGCATGTGGCAGAGGAAATGCTTGCTTCATGGTGAATAGAAGGCAGAGACACAGAGAAGAAAGGTCTAGGGATAAGATGCCCTTCAAAGGCAAATGCCCTACCTCCTGTAACTAACCAGGTTTTCCTCCTAATAGTCCATTCAACTATGAATGGATGTCTCCAGGAAGGAAGTTAGGACCCTCATATCCAATTGTTTCTCAAAAGCCTGGCATTTAGCAACTCAGCCATCAGGTGATCTTAGGAGGGATTTTACCTGAGCCTTCAGGGGGCATTTTTAGATTGAGACTATCACAGTCTCAGAGAGAGGGTGATAATTTCTTGTCAACTTACACCAAGCACCCTTTCTCAAGGAACTGGTCTGGATTCCCCACCCAATCCTGCCACATAAATATTTCCAAGCCTGTGAAATCAAAGAGTTGAGTCAACATGTAAAACACATTTCCCATGGTATTCAATTATAATGATACCCATACAAAGTAATCTATACCACAGAGTATATTATACTTCTTGATATCTAGAAGAATATTAGATATTCCTTTTGATTGGCAGGCATATAGTTGGAACTCAGGAAATTCTTGCTTCACAGTATGAGACAGAAAAATGTTATTTTGAATATATTCGGACAGTAACTAGTACCGTGGAATACTACTTGTTGCTATTGTATTTCTCATCAAGATACTAAAAACAGGTCTTATTGTCTTGTTTATAAACTGAAAAATAATTCTTGAATATTTAGTAAAATAATCAAATGTCTTTTAGTATTTTCTTCTAAGATGGTAAAATGTTTGCATTTGAATCTGTTTCCTTGCAAGATAATCTAAATATGAGAAGAAAAATAATAAACAACAACAAAAAATAAAGAGTTGAGTCAAATACTCTTGAGCCTTACAAACCTCGTGTTCCTAAAACCCAGCAATGGGCTCAACAATATGTACGAGATACAAACTATTGTTCCAGGGCCAGGACTCAAGAGCATCTGGTTTCAGACATTTTGAGGGACAGGGTAAAATCACCTAGAGGAGAAAGTATCTGAAGGGAGGTGTCTGATCTCATCCATCTCTGTCCATACACTCAACTCAATGCCATGCCTCTTGGGAATATTTGATACACAGGAGAAAATGTCCCAGACCCCAGCGGATTAGCCTTAGCTAGCACTCTAAGACCTTCATACCATTTCAGAGGGCTGCCTCAGGGATCAAGTTCATCAGGTTATTTCATTCTGCCTTCTCCAGCCACTGCTTCATCCATCTACCATCGGGTACTGTACCCTACTGGGTACAGTTGCTCTACTACTGCTACTGACATTACTTTGTTGGCCTCCAGGCCAACAAAGCTCACTGCTTTGCTTTTTGATTGGTGTCTCCTATAAGCTCTAGAAGGTCACTGAGATTAAGCTATAAATGATAAAGGGCTTTTTCTGTAAGCCTAAAGTGAGTAGAGAGACATGAAAACTAAGAATTACCCCCAAAATATCTTCTTCCATATCACATCCATCTTTTGAATCTGTTCCCCTGCCTGGCTCCCTGTCCACCTATGTTTGGCAAATGACAGTCATCATTGGGTCAGCCTACTGACCTAATGTGCACCCACACTAGATAGATCCCAAATTCTCTTAGCTTTGGGGAGGGGGGCGGCAGCAACACCAACTGAAGAGTGGCCTATTCAAGGAAACATGAACACGTGAATACTCATCTTTATATCCTTATAGCTAGCATCAAATTAAATGCTTGTTAGAATGATTGACAACGAGAATATCCATTTGCTTCCAGAGCAAGGCTTCCCACCTTCCTCCACCAAGATATGTCCATCTGGATCAGATAAGATGATCATGAAACAACTTGACATTCATCAGTCAATTGGTTTCTCCAGTTAGCATGTATACCTTGCTAATGAACGAATGAATGAATGAATGATCTGACCAAAATCAAAGTTCTCATCCTGATTCCAACTCGCAAGACATTCACCAAGTATCTTAAGTATTCAGGCAGCTTTCTCATTCACACCAGAGCATATACATTCTTAGCACAATTCCCAACCCAATCAACACTATCCTTTCCTTCTGTGGCCATTGTCTGCTTTCCAAGCCCCAAATCATTAATCATTCTGCTGCCTGGCAGGCCCTCTCTGTCAGCCACTGTTCCCCTCTGACCCACTCTGTCAGTCTCTCTGCTTTGTTCCAGACTCTGACAGAACAGAGCTGAGGGTCACACCTGTTGGAATGGATTGGACAAAACCAATCAACAGGGTTATGACTCTCCTCTGCTGCCTTCCCATGCCCACAGATATTTTACTCTTCTACTTCTGACTAACATGCGAAGACCTAGGGCATCTGTTTTATTGTTTTGTTTTAGTTTCTTCTGGGATTAGCTAAGGGATCAGAGGAAGCAGGGAAGAATTTAGGGAGGGGAAACAGAATACTTAAATGCTGCTGCTACATTTTGGGACATTCTGATAGCATATTATCCCCACACATGTGGGAGTTTGGGCCCAGAATCCACAGGAGGAAGATGCCAATGCTAAATGGGACTACAGAGGAGAGGCAGAATCTGGTTCTTTCCTTGTAACACTACTAACCTTATTTGTGTTAAAAGTCTGTTGTCTAATTTCTTCAAGGCCCTGGTCACAGGGGCATGAATGAATGGAGTGACTCGTGTCTCCGTGGGAGGCAAAATGACAAACTAGGGCACTCCTGTGTGCTCTGAGCTTCTGGCAGCATTAGCTCTTTGTACAGAAAGGGGCATAGTCAAGGGCCTCTCTCCGTCTACCTACTTCATCCACAGGAAACCTGCTTTAATGGTGACCTCTTGAGAAATATGCCCACTTCTATGTTGTCTAAGACCTTTGCAACAGGAATGGTAGGAATTAGAGGCCTGACAAGATGGAAAGGTGCCCTAGGCAGGTGGGTAGTAGAGATATTTTTAGGCAGGCAGAGCAGTAGAGAACCCATCAAATCCCAGAGGCCCACCCACTCCACCTGTGTGTCAGCTTTAAATTTGGATTGCATTTTTAGGGATACAAAAGATTCTATGTCTTCTGCCATTAGAAAGGTTTGTTCTCCTCTGGGGTGGTCTCTGGTTATTTTGCCCTTCCACCATCTAGCTGGCTTGACTCATACTAAAGGACAAGCCTCTCTAGACTGGTGATTGGAACGAGTGGAGAGTGATGGTGATCCTTTCTGGACAGCCTCCCTGGGCTGTAGACACAAGGCCCGTGTTTACCTGGGTGCTACCACCTGAGAAGATCCAGGTGCTGAGATAGTCATGTCTAGCACTTCAGGAGAAGCAGAACACTTCCTCAGACTCTGCATGAACAATTTAGAAAATGGGGTCCAATGTCGTACAAGAGAGGCAAAGGAGAATGGGAAGGATAGAGCAGCAAGAAACAAAGCTTCTGGCTTTGGCTCTAGCACTTATGAACAACATGACCTTGAAACTCACTTCCCCTTACTGAGCTCAGTTTCTTCCTCTGTAAAGCAAGAAATTTGATAGGGTGTATCTAAGTTTCTTTTAGCGCTTTACTTTTCTGCATACACTATGATCCAACACAATTAAATGTTTGTATGGGGCCTCCTGGCAATATCCATAATGACTCGGTAGACATTGTGACAAGTGTCCAGACTTGAACCGTATATCTTTAAAAAATTTTTTTTACTGATATTTGAAACAGAAGTATTTTGCTATATTTGGGGAAGGTAGGGATGTAGCTTGGATTGTGTTTTATACTGTTTTGTTGATTGACGTAGATACGCCAAAATGGTACTGATTAATTTGTGTGGACTGATATCCAAAGTACTAAGATCTCTTGTCTGCTTTGAGATGACTTTTTCACTGGGGAAGCCCTATTCTTATCTTTATCTATCTTTTTTTCAACTAGTCTTGAACCTTGAACTCTGGGTCTGAACTCCTTTTACTCAAGGCTAGCACTCTACCACTTGAGCCACAGCTCCTTCTGGCTTTGTCTATGATTTAATTGGCAATAGGAGTCTCACAGACTTTCCTGCCCAAGCTGGCTTGAACCACCATGATTCTCATATCTCAGCATCCTGAGTAGCTGGGATTATGGGTATGAGCCACCCGTACCAGCTTCCATCTATATTTATTAGATCATTTTGTGTTGTAAGGAATAGAAATCCGAACTCTATAAACTAAAGCCAAGCAGAGAATCTGTATTGTCTCATATATTTGAAATATTGTCACTAAGATCCAATTCTCTCTCCCTGGCTCTTCATCTTCTGTATTTTCTCTAAGCCTTAGTGAAAAGTTTTCTTTGTGGTTAGAAGAGAATTTGCAGAAATTCCCAGGACTACATACATTCATATTGAAGTGTATGTCATCTGGGATCATATGAGCTTCAAACAACTGAAAAATATAACTCCAAGTGACTTAAACAAAATAAAAAAATATTCTACTTCATATAACAGAGATGCAAAGACAGAGAGAGCAATGTCCAGGGTGTTTACCCAAGTCTCTCGCCCATGTCTTCAAGGTACCTGGTGTTGTCTCCCCCTTCATTTTCGGTGTCAGTTCTCCCAAGAGAACTTCTCTCATGGTTACACAATGGCTGTTAAATTTCAAGTGTCATATCCATATTCCAGATAAAGAAGTGGAACTACCTCTTTATTCTTTCTGCTCTTTCCTTAAAAAGAAGGAAATATTTTCCAGAATCTGCCAGAAAGCTTTTCATATCTAATGGGACAAAAAATATATCACAGGTCCAATGTTCAAGAAACCATTGACAAGTGGGATACAATTTTCAACCGAAGTGGTAAAATTTCTTACCATTTCTGTGTACACCAATGGTTCTTGATCAAGAGAAATATTGTCCAGTTGGGGCTACTTGGCAATACTCAGAGTCATTTGTTGTTGTTGTTATCACAAGTATAAGGAAGCAAGGGCTGATTTTCAAAACCACATCTTTCTGAATCATGTCATATCCACTAGGAAATACTGCTTCTCCTTGCCTATTTATCCAGAGAGATTTCTTGGAAATTGTGAAACAATGAGAGAAGAATACAAAGGAAGTGGTATTCACACACATCATTATTACTGAAGGAAGAAAAGTGTTAAGAGGGATGAGTGGGAAATCATGCCTCGCTTTCCTTTGTTATCCATACCAATCAATTGATAAAGACAATTAAAGTCAAGCATGATGGTGATGTCTGCCTGTAATCTCTGGGGAGGTTGATGCAGGAAGGTTGTGAGTTGGAGGCCAGCCTCATCTACATAGCAAGTCTCTGACTCAAACACCACCCCACCCAAAATGAAACAAAAAAAAGAGAATTAAAAAGATGTATCTTTAGAAAAAATATTTATAGACAGGGCCTCTAGGATTTTTGCTGTTGGCCAGGGAATTAATTGTGGTTGCTCATCACTGAAAATAGTTTTGCAGCCCATCTCTAGGGAAGTATAAATGGGAATGCTGTCTACTTTGCAAGAGAAGTGCCAAGCCACAGCCTTTGGAAAGCAGGACAGAGTCTCCATTCGGGTCACTGTCTCCCCTGTGTAGTTTCTCTCCTTCTTGGTTCAATAAGGACAATTTATTGGCTTATGACTGTTTATTAATCTTAGCCACCTTCTTGTCTTAGCCCTCTATCACTCATCACTCTCAAATCTTAAAAAGAAAAACAAAAACGACAGGCCAGGCCTTTGTATCTAATTCTGTTTAGGAACTCAGGAAATGAGGCCAGGGTCCATATTACCTAAAAGCACTTTGTATAAGCACAAGGTTACCAGGAAACCTGAGTTTAAGGGGATTGCATAAGAAATGGAAAGGCTAAAGTGATCTCTCTTTTCTTGAATTAAAAAGGTAATATTTTCCGTTGAAAAAAACCCGAAAGATCTAATAAAGAATGGGGTATGGACTGCTCATACATGCATGCACGAATCTATTCATATTCTTTAATATTTGTACACAGGTCCCCAAACTGGGCACCACTATGAGAAGAGTTACCAATTAACATCATGTTTACACATCTGTTGTCAGCTATAATTACCTGTTGGTTTGAACATAGACTTCCACAATCCTTACATATGTCAGTCAGAGATACATTGATTGAATTTTACAAGGTGTACAAATTGCACAAATCTTGCCAACCTTAGCTAGGACCAAATCTCAACAACAGTGCCCAAAGAGATTTTGTTTTAGCTGGTAGGGAGCTCTCTGTACAATAGAGCGGAAAACCTTCTCCTAAGCAAACTCCTTATTTAGTGCAAATACATGTCTCTCTTTGGTAGTGATAGTGATGGTGCTTGCATTGCATAAGGCACTTCCTCCGTATGTGTGTTCTCTTTTCCATTTGCATACAACCCTCTAATATAGAAACAGAGGGTTGTACTTTTCTTAATTTAAAAAATGATCCTTAAGTAGTTGCACACAGGGGTTTTATTTCAGCATGTCGATGCTGAGTACAATGCTTCTTGATCAATGTCACCCCTTTCATTATCCTCCTCCATCTCTCCCAGCCCCAACTCATGACCTCAAATTTCCTAGTTCCATCTTCACATATATACATTGAATATGATGACTGCATTCACCCACCTTTTCACTCTTCATTTTTAAACCCCACCCCCTGACTCTCTCCTCCACACCACAAGATGCAACTTCTTGGTATTCATTTTGTTAAACTGTAAGTTAGTTGATCAAAGAGGTTTACCATTGGAATTCTTCCCTGCATATACCATACTTTAGTTGATATGTTTGTGTATTTATGTATATGACCTTTACATGTTTACATATATTTATAATTTAGATCTAACTTCTACATATGAGATAAATTTGTAAATGTGTATGCACACGCGCACGCACACACACACACACACACACACACACACACACACGTATGCCAGAACTAGATCTTGAAGTCAGGGCCTGAGCACTCTCCCTTAGCTTTTTAGCTCAAGGATGGTGCTCTACCACTTGAGCCATAGCTCCACTTCCAGCTTTCATTTGATGATTTATTGGAGATAAGAGTGTCACAGACTTTTCTACCCAGGCTGGCTTTCAATTGTGATCCTCAGATCTCAGCCTCCTAAGTAGCTAGCATTTCAGCTTGAAGTACAGCACCTGGCTGCATTTTCTAGACTGTAAAGCAAGGCCTACACAGTCTCAAATGTCTCCCACCAAGGAACATATGCAGGATCTGAGCCTGAATCCATGTTTTGCTCATTGTACACACGTATCTATGCCTCATTCTGCCCACTGTCATACGTAGTGCATTGGATGAGAGCAATGGCTGGGCCAGTTTTTCCAGTTTCAATAACTGCAGGATGTTCTGGGAGGACCTGGGCCAGGAAGTAGAATATTTCTATAGAAAAGAAGTACTGTTAAGGTTAAGGCAGCTTGCAACAAGAAGAGCCGAGGTTTTGCTGAGAAAGTTAGAAAGCATAAAGCCTTGCTAGGGTGTTGAAGACCACAAGGTTTTTGTCCATTGTGGATGACGTGGCCAATCAGAACATTAAAAATCACTAGTTAGCTCTCTGGTTATATGTAGTCATTTTTGTTCTAGGAAGCAGAGGTTGTGGCTCTTAAATGTCTCTGAGCATTGAGTAGGTTCTGCCTGTGTCAGTGCCAGGAGTAGGGTGAAGACTGTGATCTTAATGGAACTGCAGAGTCATGTGCCAGACACCATTTAAAGTGCTTTCCATTCATTTTTTTCTTATTTAATCTTTATGTAGGCCAGTGTAGTTAGTTCATTTCTCATTTTCAGATGAGAAAACAAGCACAAGGAGGTTCAGTGATCAAGATGACATTATAGTGTGAGATCAAATTAAGATGAAGTGCTCTATACTCCATATGCATTAAGAGAGTTCTGAGATGGGCCATATGTATTAGTATTCTGCATTCCCCTGATCCCAGCTTAGAAGAACAGGTTGCTAGCTTTTCTTTTGTGGGTCCTGGGGCTTTAATTCAGGGCCTGGGAGCTGTCCTTGAATGCATCAGCTTATATCTAGTGTTCTACCACTTTGAGCCACAGCACCACTTCTGGTTTCCTGGTGGTTAATTGGAGATAAGAGTCTCGAGGACTTTCCTGCCCAGGCTGGCACTGAAGTATGATCCTCAGATCTCAGCCTCCTGAGTAGTTAGGATTATAGGAATGAGCCACAGGTGCCTGTCTCAGTTCTTCATACAAGTCTGTATTCTTGGATGCTGTGTGCATTCAAATGCTTAGGGCATATATAGATAAGACAAGAATGTGACAGGACTTTTAAACATTTGTGTTTACATTAATTCTGCCTCACATCTCATGCACAGATAAACACTGGTGCTCTCTGCATAGAAGAGACTAGACACAGTCTGTGAATTCCCCCAGAGAAGAAGGCATATAAATGCAAGGTTTTATTATAGTTATGTACGTATTTAAAAATCAATATTTCTATCTGTCTGTATATCGATCTACGTGTACACGTTGGGTAGCCATTTGAAACAGACTCTTTTTTTTTTTAAAGTGATGTTGCATTAAGTACTTAGGCCTACTGCTACAAGGGGTTAGGTACTCATGGCTAAATGTTGGGCATCATTGTACATCATGAAGTAAATACAGATTTTATTTTAATTACAGACTACAGATATACACATTAATATCACACTTATAATCTATGTATACCCATGCACTCAAACAAGATATATTGTCATTGGGGAATGGTCTGTAGGGGTTTTTGTTTTAAAGAAGGGCAAAAACTCTCACATTGTGGGCATATTTGCAGAGAAAACATGTCATAAGAGCCCCAGGAAGCAGCATCAGCTGAGAAATCCCTCCTCTGCTCCATGATGATTCTGAAGCAACTGGCCCCTTCATACAATTGACAAGCAGCTTTTGTCTATCATGTCCACAGTCTCATGTCAGGCTTACTGAATATTTAATAGTACATTTGTCTTCTCAGAAAAAATAGCTCAGAGAGGCTGACACAGTTGTGGGTACATTAAGTAGGCAATAAGGTTGGTGCTGATCCAAAGCAGGCTGGCCAGTAATGTCCCTTCAGGAACATCCCCAAACTGGAAACTCCAACAGATGGTTCAGAGCTGTGGCTGCAGCAGGAAGAAGAGGCCATGCATGTGGGTGGCTTCAGACACCATTCAGAAGCCTTGAGAAGGCGGAGAAAAGGCTGAGCTGGTATCAAGTGATTATTGAATACTGTGAGACAGAAACTGGAAACTTAGTTTTCTACTCACGTAGAGGGACTTGAGTCAAATTCAGGATACCAGTGTATTTCACGGGATGGTGGTGTTCTTTTGATCCCAAGCGACTACTTCACTGATTGGGAAACTGAGACTCTGCTTGTATCTATCTAGGTCCTACAGATGAACAGTGGGCAAAAACAGTCTCTACTCTTGACTATTTCCAGTCTGTTTCCTATTTAGCCGTCCAAGGGATCTTTTAAAAGCTGGAAATCCAAACCAGACATACCTGTAATTCTAGTTGTTCAGGCAACAAACCTCAAGAGGGTCACAGTTTGAGGCCAGTCTGGATGAAAATCTCATGAGATCTCATCTGAACCAACCAACTAAAGTTGGGCATAGAAACACATGCATGCCACTCTTGTGATATGGGAAGTGTAATCTCAGTGACATGGGAAGCATAAATAGGAGGGTTGCAGTCTAGGCCAGCCCAGGTAAAAAAATACTTTGAACAAGCACTATGGATCCTCATGACACGCTCAGGTTGGAGGCATGGCTCAAGTGGCAGACCACTTGCCTAGCAAGCCCAAAGTCCTGGGTTTACTGCCAGGAATGCAATACTCTTAGTTCATGAGTTCAAGCTCACTCACTAAGCATACCAAAATACTCTCCTCCACCCCCACTGAATTCTCACTTTTGTGCTTGCATTGCCTTATGAATGATCGTATTCTCTGAGGTCAAAGTAGAGTACCTTGAAGCACTTAGAAACCTGGGTGTAGTGATTAATACCAAGAATTTAATGTAGGAGTTATCAATTGCTGTGCCACAAAATTTCCCAACTAAGGTGCAACTCTCAGTTAGGGACACTGCTTTCTTAACTACTAAGTCTTTGATGAGGACATGAGTCAAGAGCAGAAAAGGAAATTAAAATCTTCAAATGACCCTTGTCAGTGGCCCAGTAAAAGGCTCAGGTAAGGAGGAGGCTGGGATGTTGGTTAAGGATGAAGATGTAAAAGAGCTTGGAGTAAAATATTTATTGAGCACCTACTATGTTCCATGGTCTAGACACATAGCATCGAAATAAATAACAAAAATTTCCTTCCCTGTGAACTTTATATTCTAGAAGAGGAAGTGGAAGGAAATGGTGCTAGCATTGTTTCTTCCTGTATGAAGCACTGTCTTTTGATGAATTCTTCGTCATTTTTTGTTTCTATAATGTCCTCAGGTTCAATAAAGGATTCTCAAAACTTTGTATTCTAAGGTTTGCAGATTGGTATTTGTTCAAAATGGGCTAGAAGTGGTCTTCTCTGTATGTGTTTTGGACACAGGGGCTATAATAGAGTTCACAGGGCTTAAAACAAATGCTTGAGTTTTTGTGGGTGAGGAATTCAGGCATACCTATCTGAGGAGGGTTTCTTGGTTTAGGCATTTTCATGAAGCTACAATCAAGATGTGGCCAAGACTGCTATTATCTTAAGGCCTACCTAAGAGAGAAATCACTTCCTAGCTCATTCACATAATTCAGTTCCTTGTGGATCATTGGAGGGAAGACCTTGATTTCTCATTGGCTGGTGGCTGGAAGATGCCCTCTGTTCCTTAACACTTTGATCACTCCATTGGAGAGCTTACAACACCACAACTGGTCCATCAGAGCAAGCCAGTGAGCCAAACCAGAGAGATTGTGCAAGTAAGGTGGAAGTTATAGCCTTTTATGTTGTTTTCTGAAGTAACTTTTCCATCCTTTTTGGTGTATTCTATTTATTAGAAATAAATCTCTACTTGGATACCAATGTTTCATGCCTGTAATCCTAGCTCCTCAGGAGGCTGAGACTTGAGGCTCCTGGCTTAAAGTCAGTGTGAGCAGGAATGTCTATAACACTCTTATCTCCAATTAGCCATCAAAAGCCAGAAGTAGTAGAGCAATAGCCTTGAATAAAAACACTCAGGGACAGTGCCTAGGCCTGGAGTTCAAGCCCCAGAATTAACACACACACACACACACACACACACACATCACCAGGTCCAGCTGGGCACCTGTGGGTCATGCCTGTAAATCCTAGGTACTCAGAAGGCTGAGATCTGAGGATCATGGTTTGAAGCCAGCTGGGGCAGGAAAGTCTTATCTCAAATAAACTACTCAGAAAAAGTCAGAAGTAGCTCTGTGGCTCAAGTGGTAGAGTGCTAGCTAGTCTTGAGCAAAAGAAGCTCAGGGACAGTGCCCAAGCCCAGAGTTCAAATCCTAGGACTGACAAAAATCACCAAGTCAATCACATACAATGGCATGGCATTCAATAGACCAATGGGAGAGATTTTAAAAGCTCCTTAAGCCATCTTAGCCTGAATTCTGAACTAGTGTTTGACATAGTATGACAGAGAGTACGTAGGAATTCCAAAGTGTTACATAGTAAGGGCAGCCTGGACTTCAGGCTCAGGGAGTCCTCTGTTGGAATCTCATCTTGGGGATTCACCGAGTACACAACTTTCAACTTAGTTTCTTCAAGTTTGTTTTCATATCTGAAAAACAAAAGGTAGGAAAAAATCACTACCTGCTACCTAAGAAGTTTTGAGGATCAAAAATCACTTTGGTAAGATAATTGCTTCTGAGAGATCATTTCCTTCCCTCCTAGCCTCCCTCCCTCCCTTTCTTCCTGCTACAAGCACCTGCCAAGCGCCTGGCTTTCTTTCTTTTTTGGACATAGGATCTCACATGTCTCCTGGGCTTGCTACTCATGATGATTCTCCTGCCTCAGTCTCCTAGGTGTTGGGTCTTTAGGCATGTACAATCATTCTCAGTGAACTTTTGTTTTTGTTTTGGGACTTGAATTCAGGGCCTGAATACTGCCCCTGAGCCTCTTCATGCTCAAGGCTAGAGCTCTACCATTTGAGCCACAATGCCTCTTCCGGTTTTTGAGTAGTTAGTCAGAGATAAGAGTCTCATGGTGACTTTTCTTCGTGGGCTGAATTGGAACTGGAATCCTCAGATCTCAGCCTTCTGAGTAGTTAGGATTACAGGCGTGAGCCACCGGTGTCCAGTGGAATCTCTGTCTTTAGTGAGGAACCAGACACTTCTAAGAACTTCTAAGTCCAGTATGTGGTAGTAATTATTGATTTGCATACTAGTAGCAATTCTACGACTATTTTGAGGCATAAATGTATATATATATATATATATATATATATATATATATATATGGATAAACTGAAAATTGGGAAAAGTAAATCATAGTGAGGATTAGAAAGTATATGAATTCTAGCTCTTGTATGACATTTTTACTTTGCTGTGGAATCTTAGACTCAGCTTTTTAATCTTTTTAGACTGCTTTGAGTTTTGTTTTTAGGTTTCTGTAAAAATCTCTACTAGTCTTGGTACAAGAAACAACAGCTAGCCTGTAATCCCTTTAGAGAGTCCTCCTTTGGAGAAGCAAGTGCAGTGAACTTCATAGTGATTCTTCTCTGAAGCTCTGGGTCTGCTAATATTTCTTCCTATAGGCTATTCCTTGGAGCCTCTCATTCCTCTACTCTTCTGCTAATTCATATGACCTCAGCATCTCTGTAAGTAATGAAATATGTCTGAAAACAACCTCATTTAAAAGAATAAATCTATTAAGGAGCCAAGAACTTTCTGGCATGAAATGAAAAAATATTGATTGCTTCCCACCTGTTAGCAATGAAATTCCATCCAGTTAATTAACCTGCTCAGCGATAAAGTTTATTTTTGCCCTTCACCTTCAGCTCCAAATCTTTAAAACCATTAAAACAAGTACTTGGTCAATGAATAAATCTTCTCCCAGAGCAGCATTTAGGATATGCTGTAATCTAGCTCCATTCTGCCTTTACTTTTGGCTACTTACTTCAAAGTACCTTCTGGCCCAGCTAAATGGAAGGACTAAAGCAACCAGTGTTCCCACTGCCAAGAAATTTTTCCTGCAGCTAAATTCTGCTCATTTTATTCCAGTTAAAATGTCACTATCTTTTTTTCTTGTTCCAGTACGGGTCTTGAACTCAGAACCTGGGCCTTATCCCTTACCTTTTCTGATCAAGGCTAGCACTCTACTAGTTGAGTCTCAGCTCAAGGGTCTAGTACTATAAATATATACATAACCATAATGTAATGTATAAAACATTAAATGCTTCAAAGGTATAGAGTTGTTTTTTTTTTTTTTTTTTTTTTGTCGGTCGTGGGGCTTGAACTCTGGGCCTGGGCGCTGTCCCTCAGCTCTTCAGCTCAAGGCGAGCGCTCTACCACTTGAGCTACAGCGCCACTTCCGGTTTTCTGGTGGTTTATTGGAGATAGGAGTCTCACAGTCTCTCCTGCCCGGGCTGGCTTTGAACCGCGATCCTCAGATCTCAGCCTCCTGAGTAGCTAGGATTACAGGCGTGAGCCACCAGCGCCCGGCTAGGTATAGAGTTTTAAGGGTGTCAAAACAGGAGCCACAGCTCCACAGCTGGCCTTTTAGTGATTACTTGAAGGTAAGAGTCTCATGGACTTTCTTGCCTGGAGTGACTTTGAACTATGGTTCTCAGATCTCAGCTTCCTCAGTAGCTAGATTACCGACATGAGCCCCCAGCTCAAATGTCCCTTCTCAAAGAAGGGCTTTCCCACAGCATTATCATCCTTCTCTTCTTCTCGCATTTCTCTTAATTGCCACCGGGTTGTGGGTACCATTTTCCTATTTTGAATACCCCTAAAGCTCTATACCTTTGAAGCATTTAATATGACTATGTGTGTATTTATAGTACTAGACCTTCCAGGATGCAACTCCGACAATTCATTTTTGTATTTTCCATATCTTCTAACACCATCCCTTACCTATGATTGGTGTTCATAGCTATATTTTGTGAATGTTTAAATGGAGATGCATTGATTTAACATTTTTCTTTATGTTTTCTATTTACTCTTGGGGCTCATGATTCAGCACTGACATAAAGAGAATCTAACTCAGTGTGATGTTTTTCATGATTTACAGTCTATTCAAAGCAGAATTTTCAAGCCTTTCAATCTCTCTGAAGACAATCTTATTGTTTTTCTTCATTTATAGCAACTTTCTGCTTATGGAAATCTTTTCACTTTCAGTTGGGAAAGGCAGTCTTCTTATGGATATTGCCCATTTCTGTGATTATGAATATGGCTGTTCTATCTTGTCCTGGTGTACTTGAACTGTACAGTTGAAACAGCATTTCATGAGCATAAGCCCTAAAAATCAATTTTAGATGAAGCAGATATTCAGTCCTGTGTGAAATAGTTCACATATGCCTAGATTGAAGGGGAGAAATATGTAGCTTCATTGAAACAAAAGACCATATATTTGTTCAGTCTTTTTTCTTTAGTACTAAGTTTTGAACTCAAGGCCTTATGTATGCTAGGCAGATTCTCTACTGCTTGAGGCATGCCCCCATCCCTCAGTCATTTTCTTGACCTAGATTTCAGATTTTGTGTTACAAGCGCTGATGCAAATTGAAAAATACTGTCCACTCAAGAAGCTCTGGGTTGCTGAGTGCCAGTTACTCATGCCAGTAACCCTAGCTATCCAGGAGGCTGAAATTTGAGAATTGAGGTTCAAAGCTAACCCAGGCAGGAAAGACCATGAAACCCTTAACTCTAATTAAGCACCAAAAAAGCCAGAGAAGAGCTGTGGCTCCAGTGGTTGAGCACTAGCCTTGTGCACAAAAGCTCAGGGACAGCAGCCAGGCCCTGAGGCCCCTGAATTCAAGCCCCAGGAATAGAAACAAAAAGCAGCTCTGAGTCATGTAAAGGGGAGATGAATATATGATGAATGTATGAGACAAATTTTGTATGGTGATTGGCACAATGCTTGAGGCAGATACAAGGTAATGTGGAGCACAGTGGATTTTAGATAAAGTTCTCTTTGAAGTACAGTGCTCATAGATGTATCAATAATTTAAGTATTACTTTATGGTTATTAAAAGCACCAGCATCATTTGTAAACACCTTGGAAGGGTCTCAGCATTCATATCATGTGTTGGGGCATGATTCAGACAAGCAGTGACACTGGGTTAATCAAGACACAGATACATATCCTTGATCCTTAGGGCTCAAAGGGATGAATCATTCATGAAAATGCCAGCAAGGGGGTAGTTTTCATATGATTCATTGGACTGAACTTCAGGCCGGTGATATTTTGGTATAGAGATTTTGCATATTGTTCTATGGTTCCAGGATTTATAAAGGCATTATCACAATTAGTACTGTTGTATTAATGACTCATTACAATCTTGAAATCTATGACCCTAGAAGTGGGGAGTGAGCAGAGAGAGGCACACACACAGGCATGCACACACACACACACACACACACACTCACACATACACACACACACACAGAAATATATGGACATACACAGAGAGGGAGAGAGACAAAGAGAGAGTTAGAGATTTATGAAAAGAAAATACCAAGAAGTAATCCATTAGTTGTAAATGACCAATTTCTGCAGTGGCAAATACTGAGTATTTATACAGAATACTTTAAATTTCCACCCTTTTCTGGCCCTTCAGATTGAGGGATATTTTGTTGCCATGTCAGAATCAGAAAAAAAAAAGGAGAGGAAATTAAAATTCACTTCAAATTATTCCTTGCCAGTGGCTCAGTAAAAAGTTTGGAAGGGAGCAAGTGGGGTATATTGGTTAAGTTGAAGCTGTAATCTGGATATGGATTGTTATCATTTATTATGTAAAAAGGACAAGACTTGGAGTAATGATGACTATGGTGATGGTGGCCACAAGCCATTTAATGCATATTTGTTCTGTTTCATGCTATTGACATAGGCACATGGAACCCAAAATAAAATGAATCAGAAAACAATCCTCACTACCCATTGGTATGTAAATTCTAGAGAAAGAAAGTCATCAAAAAAGATGCTAAAGCCAGGTGCTGGTGGGCTCGCTCCATCTATAATTTTGCCTACATCTGTAATCTCAAGAGGCTGAGCTCCGAGGATCCCAGTCTGAAGCCGGCTAAGGGCAGAAAAGTTTGTGAGACACTTATCTCCAGTTAACCAGCAAAAACCTGCAAGTGGAGGTATGGCTCAAGTAGTGGAGAGCCAGCCTGGCAGGCGAAGTAAGAGTGCAAGGCCCTGAGTTCAAGCCCCAGTACCGGGCACACGACCCGGGTATACACACACACAAACACACACACACACGATGTGAACCTCCTTCTCCCCGCTTGAAGTCTTAAAGCATTTCTTTCTCATGAAGTCTGTCATCAGAGGTTCACACTCCATCAGGTCTCAGCTCTAATGTGGATGGCACAAAACTTTCTCCCCTAGCTGGTAGACTGAGAGCTACTTGGAGTATTTGTATTAATGGACTGTGGTTGGGAGCAATCTGCCCTGGAGTGACGGTAGATGTACAGTCGGCAGAAACCTACACGGATACTTTCCAGCTTCCGGGGGGGGGGGAAGGCGGGAGATGGCACCCGGAGCGCTGCCCTCCGTTCCCAGTTGCCTCCTGCGGGTCCTCTTTCTCTTCACACAGCTCCCTCCTCCCTGCCTTCCTCTCTTCCTTCGCTCCCTTTCCCTGGCTCCCTCCCCTCCCTCGCCTTTTCTGCTGCTTTCGCTCGCCCTTGCTCTAGTCTCCCTTCCTTCCCTCCATCCCTCCATCCCTCCGCGGCGTCTGCGTCAGGCCCCCACCGGCGTGACGCGGGCGGGGTCTGGGCGGGAGCTGTCCACTCACCCGGGTGCTGAATGCAGCGGCCGCGAGCGTCGGACGGTGGAGACGGAGGATCGGGAGCCTCCTCCGCTCCCGGGACGTGGTCTCCAGCGTCCGGACCGTCCGTGGGCCGCGCCGCCACCTCCCTGCCGGCACCACCCCTTTAGGAACTGAGCCAGGGCGTGGGGAGGACGGGGAGGGGAGAGCGGCAGCCGCGGCGGCGGCGGCGGCGGGCGCTGAGCAACGGCGGAAGACAACACCTGGGATCGGATTTGCTTCCTTTCCGCGTTTTTTCCTCTGCCCCCCACCCCCCTCCAAATAAGAGCTACATTTATATACGGGTTTGGGGCAAGAGGTCAAGAGGACCAAGCCTGAAGTGAGGCCAAGTGCCGGCTGCCTCTCATCTGGGGGGGGGAGCCCCCACTGCTTCGCGGTCCCCTTCCCCCCCCCCCTTCCCGTCTTGGGCTGGCACCGCCAACGAAGCCTTTCACCTCGGTGCCTTTCGGAGGAGAGGTAGCGGCGGCGCGCCCGGAGCCCAGCCCGCCCCGGCCAGCGGCCAGGAGGGAGGGGCGGGGTGGGGGCGGGGGCCGAGACCGGCCAAGGCCGCCCTGGGTGGGGGCTAGGGGGGGTGTGGGTGGGAGGGCAAAGCTGCCGGGGGGGGGGGGGAAGCCGCTCTCCTCCGCCCCCTCCGCGCCCCCCCAGCACTCTTCTCGATTATTCGACAACCGAATTCTTCCGTCAGTATTATTTCTTTTTTTTTCTTTAAATTCTCCTCCTCTTCACTCATCCCCTCCCTCCTCCATCGCCCCCTCCACACACTCACACTCACCCCCAGACACCCCCCCCCACGCCTGGCTTGGTCTCTGGTTGCATGGCAGCACTGCCCGGGCGCGGGGGCTCACGGCCGGCCCCCCGGGAAAGAGGAGGAGGAGGAGGATCATGAAGCCCCGAGTGGCGATCGCGCCGGACGGCGACCAGCAGCAGCAGCCGGAGGACGTGCCAGAGCATCCCCCGCCCCGGAGACTCCCGGACGCCGCCGACCGGCAGGCGCTCCTGCAGCCACAGCGGCAGCCGCGGCGGCGGACGCAGGCAGACCCCGAGTCAGAGGAGGAGGAGGAGGAGGAGGAGGAAGAGGAAGAAGAGGACAAGGCGAGGCCACTGGCTCACCCCGACCTGCCTTTCTCGCGGCTCTTGTGCCTGGCACGAAAAGACCTTTGATGGAATCGAGGGGAGGGGGCCACGGATTTACAGACTGCAGCCGGAGTGGGCTGGGGCTCCCAGATCATGTAACTATCGCTTCCTCCTGTCCCCTCCCACACGCCCCTCTTCTGGACGCCTTTTCTCTGCTTCTCCACCGCCCTCCCACCCACAGACACACACCCTTCCCTCTAGTCAGGATCTTAACGCTCAGGAAGCAGGGCACTCTCCAGGCTTAACACCGTCTTTTCTTTCCTGCCCTCCTTCTTGCCCTCCCCACCCCGTCCCTAAGCCCCCCATAACTCACCTCTTTTGGGCCTAACTGGCCTTTCCCTTTCGGTGTAGCCCCCTCTGGCTACAGAGGCAAAGCACAAGCCTCCGGTTCAATCCACCTTCACCCTCTTCCTCTCCACCTAGTTGTTCTCTAAAAGCAACTCTGGTGCTTCCAGGGGTTAACTGCCCTAGTTTTCTGCCCAGGAGATTTAAAACTTCTCCCAACATCCTCTCCACTCCCACTTTCCTCCCGCCCAGTTTCCTGCTACCTGAGGAAAGCTGTTTTCTCTCTCTCACAAAAGCAGCCCTCAAGTGCTCACTGGGTTTCCCTCAGCCCAGCTCAGTTCACTCTAAATTTGATTTATAATTATCTCCACCCTTTTATATAAAAGAAAGAGATTCCTCCCTACACACACTGCCTAGAAATTTGAGAAGAACTCAGTCATTCTTTCCTGGAAAAAAAATTTTTTTTTAACAATTAGACATTGATCTTAAGGCTCTAACAACCCAATTCTCATGCTTCTTCTATTGCTCTGCTCCTGCCAATGTCCTGGGGTCCCAGGCAGAAAGGAGATACCTTGAGCCAAAGTCTGAGGTTAGGGGAGGGATTGCAAAGGCAACAAAAACTTTTTGTTTGTTTGTTTTGCATTTTTCCAGGTGGGTTTCAGAATCCCTGGCTCATGGTTTTCAGTCCCGGGAGCAATTTATTTGCTGCTTAGAGGGACTGTAAGAGGGACTGTAAGAAGAACCATTGAGACAAGAGATTCCTTCTAGAACACAGAAACACTGTGGACCCCAAACCCTATCCTGTCCACCTCTTCAAAGACTTCAGCTGCCTTTCGTGGGTTCTGTTCTTCTCCTGGGCACATGCTGATGCCCCTGGGCGGGCTGCTGTGGTGGTGCTGCTGCTGTGGATTGTGCATTCCAGCTCCCCAGATGTTTCGCCACCAAGGTCTCCTCAAGTGCCGCTGCCGCATGCTCTTCAATGACCTGAAGGTTTTTCTACTGCGGCGCCCCCCTCCAGCGCCCCTGCCCATGCACGGCGACCCCCAGCTCCCTGGTTTGGCAGCCAATAACAACACCCTTCCGGCTCCAGGTGCCGGGGGGTGGGCAGGCTGGAGGAGCCCTCGAGAAGCGGTGGGCAGGGAGACCCCTCCTCTGCCACCTCTACCACCATTGCCACCTTCTTCCGTGGAAGATGACTGGGGTGGCCCAGCCACAGAACCACCTGCCTCGCTGCTCAGCAGTGCCTCCTCAGATGACTTCGGGAAAGAGAAGGCTGAGGATTGCTACTCACTGGGCAGTAGTTTGGACAGTGGCATGAGGACTCCACTCTGTCGTATCTGCTTCCAGGGGCCAGAACAGGTGAGTCACTTTCTCCCTTTTGCTTCCTTGGGGGATCTCCAGGTCTTGCAGGTTGTTATTCACCTGCTTGCCCCAAGGAACCATTATGCTGGTGCCAGTATCAAGGATTTTAAGTTGTTAGAGCTCCATAATGATGTTGCATGTGGCAAAGTTTTGCCCAGTAAGGTGTCTGATTCCTAATGGAGTCATTTGGTGGCTCTGTTGTACTCTGGTTCTTGCATTTTCCTCCCAGTGCTAGTTTCCCTGATTCCATCCTTAAATTTCTGTTTTAAAAAACCCCTCAGAATAAAAGATACAGAAGCAATGAAATTGAAATGAAGAGACTTGGTACATTCGCGTTTGTTGTAAGGATATACTTTCAGCAGATTTCAGGCTAGTAAAACTTTTCCCAGCCCATCTTCAACCCCTTGTTCAAACTGTTTCCCTTCTGAAAATGAGGATCTTTTTCTTTCCCTCTTCTTATATGTGGAAATACAGTAGTTCTGGGGGTTTTTCACTTTGAGGTTACTTCTGTTTGCCAAGACACGTTTTGTCAGTCTCAAGCTGCCCCATATTGAAAGCAGATAGGCAAGTCAAGGCCAGAGTGAGTTTAGGGGACATTAAGAATAGAGTGGAGAACGCTGCCCATCTATCCCCCTTCCCAGGCCTGAAGTACATTGACTAAGAGTGAAGCTTAATCTTTCCCCATACAGGATAGGGGGTGACAAGTACCTCCTGGAGCAGATCCTCCTTAAACTTAAGTCTGGAAGCTTCTCCCAACCCTGTCCATTCAGGCTTTCACCAATACCACATTTACTACTGCACTTACAGTTCAGTAGCTGTAGTGTGGGGAAGCATGTGTTCATTTTTCACGAGTCAAGAAATTTGAAAATAAGAAATAATCCCAGCTTAGAAAAGGTTTGCCTGCAAATCTGATCTAGTGATTGATGCAGGACAAAGAACATTGAATTCCAATGTGGACAGAGTCCTGTGCTCACATCAGCCACTTCAGTAATTTCATGACCTGGAGGGAAGAAGATTCTAGGTACTCCTTGAACAAGTGGCAGTGTAGCAGGATGCCACACTATTGCCTCTGGCTCTTACTGAGGACTTGCTCTGTGAGATGCTAGCTTAGATGACATTTTCATTATTTTGTTTTCTTTTTGTTATGAATGAACAAACCATTTTCAACTTGGATGATACCTGGAGCTGTAGCTTGGACATTATGAGGGGACATGATAAAAATCTCACTACAGGTAAATAAGTGTTTTTGAGAGGCTGAGGGCTAGCTTCTTGCTTGCTGTGATGAGGACCACCTGAAGCATTTAAAAACATGGTGCTCAGCTGGGCGCCGGTGGCTCATGCCTATAATCCTAGCTACTCAGGAGGCTGAGATCTGAGGATCACGGTTCAAAGCCAGCCCAGTCAGGAAAGACTGTGAGACTCCTATCTCCAGTAAACCACTAGAAAACCAGAAGTGGCGCTGTGTATAAAACACCTAGGTTGGCTGTTTATGCCTTTCTTCTAGCCCTTTCCCCCACTGCCAACGCTGAGCCTCTCTGCTAGAACTCTGTAGAGTGTTTGGCTAATAGCAAGAGTGAACCTCCCATTAGGGGTGCTCTGGGTCATGATCTTGTCCAAAGAAAGAATGATTTAGCTTCTTAATTTTGCAAGTTATGTCTTTCTTCTCCCACATGGGCTGGCTGAGGAGTGCAAGGAGTGTGCCTTGTGGCAAAAGCATTCATCTGTAGAAAATGGCAGAACTTGGACTGGGTCCTGGGATAATATCTCACCTGCTGTGTGAATGTCTTCAAATAGCATTACCCCTCTGGGCTTCTTTGCCAACTTCTGTGAGATACCATTTACTAGTCACATCTTTGCCTTCCAGGAGAGGCCAGAAGACAATGAGTGTGAAAATACCTTGCAAGAGATTAATATATAATGAATATGTGGTTTGATGATGGAAAAGCTGTATTTTTCTGCAAAAAAGAAAAAGAGTTCATTAGCCATATTGTGAAATGTCCTCCTGTGACACAAGGTCTGGTCAGGGGTAAGGGCATTCCTTTTTTGTGCATTAGTTTTACTAGGTGTCATAGACATAGCTTTGAATTAAAAGGCAAACACACTTATACAAGAATGAGAGGATTAGGAAGCCTTTTCTCTATGAAGACTGGGTCAAATAAAGCCCTTCTTGCTTATGATCATTATATTTATATGGAAGATTGTTTGTGTATGAGCCAAGAGGTTTTAATGGGTTACTGTTGTAGTGATAGTAAGAATGATGTGAGTGTTTCACCGGCTGTGGAGAACATCGGTTTCCACTTTCTTCTCTTTCTTCCCAGCATTTCAATAATAAAGAAAGATAAAAAAGAAGGAATAGCAATGGAGAAAAAAAGAGTGAGGATGGAGGAAGAAGGAGAATTGGGCAGGCTGAGATTTCTGTACTTTGGCTTCTATTCAGGGAGAGAGCTGTCCAGCAATTGCTTACACCTGGTCCTAGATGGAGCATAGCATGCAGTCTCAATAGCTGAATGTTTTGGTCTTTTTCCTTCCCAAACAAAGAAACTACAAAACCTTCCCTCTCACCCATCACCCCGCATACTATTGCTCTAGGATTTGAAATGATGCCAAGAATAAAGACTTAGTCTTTTCCCACAGGGGCTTACAATATATGTGGTGAGGGACAACAGGAAGAGTCAACTCATTCCACCTTTGAAGGTTTCTACAAAGGACTCTACAGTTCATTTATTTGTGCATTCCCAACTTACGAAATGTTTATTGGGAGCCTATGATATGCCAGATGCTATTCTCAGTACTAAATATCCAAGAGTGACAAAACAAATGACAGCTCTGCTCTTCTGCTACCCTAGTGAAAACACAAAAATAGACAAGTAAACTAGTAGATAAATCAGGTGTTTTCAGGGAGTGTAGACTGTCATGATGAAACAAAGTGAGGCAAATGAGTTAGCCTTGGATGAAAGGGAAAGGATGAGACAGGTAGAGCCAGAGAGCAATTGGGAAAAGCTTTCTTAGAGATGTGCTATCTGAGCTGCCTCCTGAATGGCAAGAAGGGCCCAGCAATGTGTGGATCTGAGAAGAGCATTCCAGGTGGACAAAAGAGCAAGCTCAAAATCTAGAAATGAATAAACTCAGTGCAGCTGAGCAACAACAGAGAAGACAGAAGGAGAAAGAAAGGGATGATTTGTGTAGAAATACTTTGAGAGCCCACTTGATTCCATGCTGCAAAGTTCTTGAGTAGCCACTCTCTTGTCACCCATTCATTCATGTAAGACAGGGGTCAAGGACCCATGAAAGTGTAGCTCAAGAGCCTTCTGGGCACCTTTCCGTTTTCCACTTATGGGTTCCATGAGGAACAGTGCATCATGGTGGGTAAACTGAGGTGTCTGAGCCAGAGGGTTGAACATATCACACAGCCTCTTCGTGCTTCAGATTCCTCACCTGTAAAATAATGATAGTCACCTTCATAAGATTATTCTGAGCATCCAACCAGTACCATGGGAGCCACGTAGTGACAATGTAGTGTTAATGTGCTTATTATCTCATACATAAAAGAATGCTCCCTTGGTTTTGTTGAAAACGTGTGCCTGAGCTCACAGACTGGGAGGAGGGTTGGCTGTGGCTGTGGATATTTCTTTCTCACTTAGAATGCTCGGGGTATAGTATAGTGTTCCTCTACTTCCATCACCAAACTCTTTATTAAGTGCCATTCTGTCTCTGCTGCTTTGCTGAGCAGGGACGAGAGGTACACGATCAATTTGGCCCTACCCTCTAGGATGGCACAGTCTAACCCAGACATCACAAGGGCTGACAGAGATCAAGAACACACAAGAGAGTGAGCCAGGGTGAATTATAGTAATATCAGTACAAGAAAGAGAGACACATTTAAAAGCAGTCTAGTGGGTGGGGTGCTTATTCACAGAGACAGGAGCAGGGAGAATTTGTTTCTATTTCCCCAGTTAGTTAGGAAAGGCGTGTCTCTTATTGCTGCAGACCAAGTGAAAAGAAACAGATTGAGACTGCAAGGCTGAGGTTAGATAGAAAGAAGCAGAAGAGAGAGGAGGCACAGAAACTTTCACAAAGAAGGGAAGCTGCCTGCCAGGCTGGGCTGCTGGAAGCATTTGGAGCTGGGTCCAAGGATGCTATCCACCATGGAAGTCTGGATCAGGGTGAGGTGGAACCTGTATTAGACCAAATAGAAAGCAGGATTTTAACACCCTTTTCTGACTTTCTTGAGGCTGGGAGTGTTCAGAGAGGACAAGAATAGCATGGAATGTGTTCGCCAGTGTATTGGATTATTAGGGAGTTGGATAAGAGCTTGTCAAGATGCTTTGAGAACCCTGGGAATAAAGATTAATATTGCAGGAGAGACACAGACACTGTACTTATCTTTCCAGGCACTAGAGTTTATTTTTTACATTTCTTTGTGTGTTTATTTCATTTATATCTGTCTCTACACGAACAGATATACTCTAACTGTTATAGGCCTTAGGGCAGCACTACACATGGAGGCTCACATGCTGCCAATCAAATGTTTACAAGTAATAAAGCCAGTTAATGAACTTTTAAATACAAAAACACTACCTTCCTGTCCTGACAAATACACCTTTAAAAACAACCTGGAAGACACATTTTTTATTTAGAACTTTGGAATCTGTCTGAATTCTGTGTTAGGCAAAGAAGGATGTCTGGCCCTTTGTCTACAGGCTACTTTGATTCTCTTTCCATGCGGATTCCACCATCCAAACAAGTGAACTTTTGGATCCACACGCATGAATACTCCCACTGGTTTGCCCATCCATACTATCCCCAGAACAATGGCTCTTTACTCCAACTCCCAGATTAGAAGAGAGATTTAGCCGGGCGCTGGTGGCTCATGCCTGTAATCCTAGCTACTCAGGAGGCTGAGATCTGAGGATCGCGGTTCAAAGTCAGCCCGGGCAGGAAAGACCGTGAGACTCCTATCTCCAATAAACCACCAGAAAACCGGAAGTGGCGCTGTAGCTCAAGTGGTAGAGCTCTCGCCTTGAGCTGAAGAGCTGAGGGACAGCGCCCAGGCCCAGAGTTGACGCCCCCCGACCAACAAAAAAAAAAAAAAAAAAAGAAGAGAGATTTATAGAGTTGAAGAAGAGAATGCTGTAGGTCTTAGAAGCAGGCTGATGACAGTCTGGGCAGGAATTCCAGGAGCATATTCCAGAAGAGGAGTGACCTGTCAAACTGCCCTCTTGAGAACACGTATAGCTGAAGAAGGGCCAGAATAGGACATTTTTGCCTTGGTCCAAGGCAGACAATAGAAAGGGATATCCGAGGAAGCAACCTGTGTGAGTTCATTCATCACTGGATCATCAGCTCTTAACCCAATGCCTGGCACCTGCTTCATGCCTCATACTCTATAAATAATTGTTAAAATATTTGCTCATTGAACAGGTAGCTCAATGAACAGGGGACCTGGGGAAAAGGGAATAGTCAGGAATAAAACATTCACTGGTCTTGAATGCTGAAAGCATGCTTTGAAGAAGGGATACACAGGGCACTGTCTTGCCCAAGGAGGGCATCTCCAGGAAAATCAGTTTGATAGTAGAAAGTGTTCTATGAAAGAAATATTCTACAAAAAACAAGTATAGGCTTCTTTGGAAGGGGAATCTTATGAATAACTAGGCCTATATGATCCTCAAAATCTCTTCTGAACCTGAGAGTTGAATTTCATAATGAGATTGCTCTTGGGTCCAGAGAAGTGTGTGTGTGTGTGTGTGTGTGTGTGTGTGTGTGCACGTGTATGCGCACACACGCACACATGCGCATGCCAGTCCTGGAGCTTAAACTCAGAGCCTGTGGACAGGTGTTGTATCTGAAGATTACTACTCAAGGTTAGTGCTCTACCACTGTGTTATGACTCCATTTCTGGCTTTTTGGTGGTTAATTGAATAAGCGTTTTACAGACTTTTCCTGTACCAGTTGGCTTTGAAACATGATACTCAGGTCAGAGTAGGTAGGATTACAGGCATGAGCTACTGGCACCCAGCCAGAAAGATTTTCAGTCTAAGCAAGAAGAAATCGCTGGGCCTACTGGCTCACACCAGGAGAATGTTTATAGGAAGATTATGATTTTGATGCCAGCCTGACCTACATAACAAGTTCCAAAGTTCCAGGCCAGCTTGGGATACATAGGAAGAACCTTTCTCCAAAAATAATTAATTTTTAAAAATGAAAAGTAAGTGAACCCTGAGCTCTTTCCAATTCAAGACTTCATCTCATGTTAGAATATCTTGTCCCAGGATACTTATTCCATGGCATATACAAATATAGCTTTAGAAAGGATTTCAAAGATGTTTCTGCTCTGTGCTTATAGAATGTTCAAATTGTTGACATTCACATGATTACTGCAATTGTGAATTGTCACCAGACGCTTTTCATGGCCAATAGGCAACAGATACTATAGTGTACCCAAGGACAAAGAACCATCCCAGAAAATGGGGAACCTAGTTACTTTTCAGTTTTTCCATTGTTGCCTTTTAGTTCCTACTTCCACTAGCCCTGGTCCTACTGCAAACTTCACAGACTTTTTCTTCATTCAAAGTCCTTACCCAGGCTCTTGTTGTTTCTTGGGAGATGGTGTAAGGATGTTCAGATCCCACTATCTGGTCCCTGATTACTCCACTGATTTGTCTACATATTACTGACTTGCGCACAGTATATGCTGCTGACATGTGCACATCCTCATGCAAATACAGGAATAAAACATTGAGACTGCACTTGTCTCACATTCTCAGAAGCAGGGATGGATGGGTGGGAGATACACAGTCATGACACATGACATGTGCAGCAGTTCCCGAATCAGTCTGTTGATGTGCTTTGGAGTAGTCTCTCACTTGCCAGCCTGCATCCCTTTTGGGATAGGTTGGCTGACTTATTGGGTATGGCTTCTAGTGAGCCCCTCATACAGAGAGCTACTTAATAAGTCTGGTAAGAAAGAAGATTGTGAAATATAAATTTGAAGACTGTCTAGAAAAAGAAAGCAGAGATGCTGGGAATCCCTCTGCCCCCTCTCACTGTCTGTCTCTCTGTCTCTGTCTCTCTTTCTCTTTTCTAGAGAAAAGACAGTATGGTATATCTTAGAAGTTCAGCTGTGGCCTGTGAGTTGGGGGATGGGGTCTATATGAAGGGGAAGGAGATACTCAAAGGAATGTGGGGAAGAGAGTGAGCTGTTTCTTGTTTGCTGGGAAGGCAGCCAAGTTGGAAGTGAGCCTCAATGTAAAGGAGCTGGCAAGTGAATACTGTATGGTTCGAGCTTCATTCCATCCCCCTCCTGAGATGTACTATATGGAAAAGCTAGCATTTGTATTTGTGTATTACAAATAGTACACATTTGATATCAACCTCTGTGTAGGTTTTAAAAGTAAAAGCAGAATACATACTGGGGAGACTGTCTCATTACGAAATAGAAAAATGGTATAAATTAGTTAGGCAACAGTTTGAGCTACAGGTAGATGCCATCAGAAAAAAAGAAGGGGACCTCTGCTAAGTCCAGAATTTTGATTCAAGGGATAATCTTTTGCCCCAGAAGAGAACACATAAGCCTCAGTCCCAGACTCGGCCAATTGTTCTTATGAAGATTTCTCCAGAAGTTTCTCCACAGAATTGTTGAGGATGGATCAAGTTATTTTCCTCCTTTATGGAAAGGTTGATTTGGATGAAGTTGAAGAGAATCAACACCTAAAGACCCTTCTTGAAGCCACTCTCATGGCCAATATACTGTGTGTAGAAGGGGCAAAGTCTGTGTTATCCTTTTTCCCTTCCTCTCAGCTTGTGTTCATTCCAGATAAAACATTTTATCTCTGATCCTTGGTATGTGCATGCTAGAGGTACATTTGAATGGGTGTATGTCTATTTGTGTACAAGTTTGTGTAAATTAAAGTGCTACACAATGGCCAGAAATAGTGGTGTGTACTTGTAATCTCAGCTATGCAGGACACAGAGATAAGAAGAAATCAGTCTGGAGTAGTTGAGGCAAAAAGAGTTAGTGAGCTTCTATCTCAAAAAGTAAACATGGTGGTGCACACCTATAACCCTAGCTACAGGTAGGAGGATTGGATCTGAGGTTGGAGCTGGTGAAAAACAAAAGACCCTACATGATATATAACTAAAGCAAAAACAAAGAGGCAGGGGGCAGGGTGAGTGGTCTAGTGCTTGCCTGGTAAAAGTAAGGCCAGAGTTCAAATCCTACCAGTCAAAATAAATGGTCAAACAAAGAGGATATGGATGATTCCTTGTTCTTATCCAACTTCATTTTTCTGATTTTATAATGACAAGTAATAATGATTTTTGTAATCATAGTGAATATTACCCTGGCTTAAGACCATGTTGCCAAGAATAGATCTTTCTTCATCTGTTCTAGATGGATGGGAAGAACATATAGGCTTTGCATGTAGATTTCATTCCCATTTTGGTTCCCTCTCAATTGTCATCTTGGGCTACTTATTTAACTTCCTTGTTTATAACACAGAGATACAGAACTGAATCTCAGTATTTGTAAGGAGTTGACACAGTGTATTAAAGAACTAATCACACAACTACTGCTCCTAAGTTGAAGCCATTGTTTGACCTGTTCCAGAAGTGTGTGTCAGGAGCCTGGAATGGCTTCCTCATCACACAGCTACCCATCCTGCTGCTCTTATCTTACTACTACCTTAAAAATGCACACATTCTAAGATTATATTTGGATGACAGTAACATCTCAGGTGATTCTGTGCACATATAGACCAGGTGTAAATCTCTGTTTAGCAGGGTTTCTACCTCTATGTTTTTTGTCTCAGCTGAACTCTGTTCTCTGTTCCCTGAGGTCCAGACTCCAACAGAGTTGTCTATTTCCACCAGTACCACCATGGCCCTGATATGATTAAGAAGTACTTCCTGGTTGGCACAATGTGTAGAAGGACACTCTTCCTGAGCCTAGTTCTCATGGGTGGAGAGAAATCCCAGCATGCAGAAGAGTTTGTAGAGGAAGCACAGAGATAATGATTTCCCAACGTTAGGGTCATCACTCAACTAGTGAAGACCTGGTATTAGATGGATACCCTTAAACAGTCATGATGTTAAATAACATTGACCCACAAGTGAGACTTGTTCCTTCTGTGTGTTTTCATACTTTATAACTATACTTAAGAGAAAAAAATTTCATTGTGGTAATGTCTTTAACACCTTTCTCATGCTGCCAATCTCCTTTGTAAACAAAAAGAGAAGGCGTCAGACTTTTTGGATATGCACCAATAACTAGCTAGAACTTGTTGATCTTAATTTGTTTACATTTGCATCTGTTACTTCTAATAGACTTTATTCTTTATGTTTTAAAGTAAAAATTGAACAGCAAATACAGAAAGTTTCCATATACTCTCTGCCTCTCCTCTACCATCTCCACCATAGGGTACCGTTTGATACAATGGATTAATCAACATTGATCATCATTATTACCCATTCCATGGTTCCAGTTATGGCTTACTCCTGGCTTTCTACTTTCCAAGTATTTTTTTGTTTTTTGATTTAACTGCTGATTATGATTTGTATGTGTAGTTTAAAAAATTCCTCCATTAAACTATGTAGAAACAAGTACACAAAAGTCTGCAAAACAAAACACACCTCAAACATGTTCACATAGATTAACTGAAATTCTGGACTGTTTACTGTCTTTATGCTATAGCAACCAAGTTGGAGGGGCTTTCCTAAAGCCTATTCCATGGCATATCCAAACTTCAATGCTACCTTCTGTTACTTGACCTTTGAAGCCTTCTTGTAGGGTTAAGATGAATGACATCTTCATGTTCCTGTATTCATAACTGTTCTCAAGTAAAGTCTCTCCTCTGACAGCGATAGTTCTGCCTTCTTTGGGTAGCTGTGAGAACTGAATGGCACAAGATCACAAATACTGCCTGAGCCATCAGTGCATGCTCAATAAATAGTGGCAATGATTTATTGTCTTTATTTCCTCACTTATAAAAGGAGAAGGCTGTGCCCAGGACTACCCAAGCCCCTTCCAGTTCTGCTGTCCTTGTTTTATTGCATCAGGGGAAACTGATGCACTCAAAGAACAGAGCACCAAAGACTACCTTGAAGAAGTCTGGCATAGTGGGATAACAGGCATTCACCACTAAATTGTGAAAGACTTTGTAAAATGGGAAATGAAGACTGTTCCAGGTGTAGAAACAACAGAAACCAAGAGTCAGAGATGCTTCAGGAGCAAAGTAGTCTTATAGATTAAGACCATGGAGCTTTTGGCTAAGACCCTTGATCTTAGCTGAAAAGACCAAGAAGCTGGACCATGGGATTTTCAAAGTTAGGCCTCCAAATTACAGTGTTGCTGTGTAGAAGTGTCACATTGGATGAGTCATTCACAGACTTGGGGTTCTAATTTCCTCTGCTTTGGAATTCAAATGATCATAATAGTTCCATTATAGATAATATTGTGGGGCTCAAAGGTATTGCATGGAAAACACTTATTTCCTTGTGGAATGCAAGTATACATAATACAAAAATCACCAGCATATAATTCACATTTACTGGATGTTGATAGCTGACCTTGTCCCTCACTATTTTCTTCTTCAAACTTTCTTTGAGAATTTCTACTTTAGTCTGTAGATATAACTTTAAGCTGCAGACTGGGTCTGGGGAGGAGCTTCCTACAGATATAGGGGTAAATGAAATTAACATCCCAGGCATTATCTGTCAACTAAATACAAATTATCTCACAGGTATGCTGACCGTTTTTCAAATAGCTGAGAAGACATTTGAAGAACAATGGAAGATATAGCTTTTTCTTCTATTTTGTTTTCATGCCAGTGTGGGTGCTTAAACTCAAGACTTTGCTCTCTTCCATATACTTTCCCTCAAGAATGGCACTCTACCACTTTATGCATACCTCCACTTCTGGCGTACGCGCGTGCCAATCTTGAGGCCTGAACTCAAGGTCTAGATGTTGTCCTTTAACTTTTATTCAAGGCTGGTGCTATGGCACTTGAGCCGCAGCTCCATTTCTGGCTTTTTGGTGGTTAGTTGGAAATAAGAGCCTTATGAACTTTCCTTACCAGGCTGGCTCTGAACTGCCATTCTCAGATCTCAGCCTGCACACACGGGCTTCAGAAAAAGCTATTATGATGAACAGAATCAAAGTACCCTGTAGTGTCGTGCAGTTTCCTTGTCATGGAGCATATCCTGAATCAACAGAGTACTCAAAAGTACAGCTACAGTCACTTGAGGGTTTGGAAACTTTATTTTTTAAAGCACAATACCAGTTTTGTTTCTTTTTTCTTTTCTTTTTTTTTAAAGTTTGTTATAAAAGATATAAAAGAGCACCCAGGTGAAAAAGTACTAAATGATTTGTGAAGCTTTTTAAATATTAAAAGAGATTCAAGTTAAGGGGCCTTCTACAAAGTAACTGGCTATGCCTCTAATCATATAAATTAATATTTATCGAAGTGTACTCTAGGAAATAGAAAGAAGAGGTTTTGTTTTTTGGTGTTGTTTTTGTTGTCTTTTTGTCTTGTTTGTTCATTTATGTCTTTGGAAGGGCAAGGAAGGGCACAGAAATGGAGAGACAAAGGGTGAACAAATGCAGCAGTGATACTCACTAGACACTATTTTGAAAATCAACTATACAACTTATGGGTGGGGATGGAAGGGAAAAACTGGGAGAGAGCGAGGGAAGGGGGTGACATTGTCCAGAAAGAAATGTACTCTTTACCTGACTTATGTAACTGTAACCCCTCTGTATGTCACCTTTCTAATGACAGCAGAAAAAAATTAAAACTGGCTAGAACTTTTCAAAGGTGTCAAGGTAATGAAAGATGAGGAATGATGGGCTGATTGTCTTAGATTACAGGAGTGACAACTAAAATACTTTGTGTAATCTAGACTGGATTCTGGACCTGGTAAGAGACTAAAGAGACAGCTAGTGAAGCCATAACAAAGTATGTAAATTAAATCATAGTCTTATTATCGAGGTTAAATTCCTAGTTTTTGGTTATTGTGTTATAGTCATATAAGATGTTAGCCCAGGAGAAGTTGGGTGACGACTACATGGGAATTCTTTGTGCTGTGTGTGCCTATGCATATATGCATGCGTGGGTCCTGGGGCTTGAATTAAGGACCTGGCTGCTGTCCCTGAGCTTTTGTGCTCAAGGCTAGCTCTCTACCACTTGAGACATACTCCACTTCAAACTTTTTGTTTATTTATTTTTGTGGGTTAATTAGAGATAAGAGTCTCATGGAATTTCTTGTCCAGGATGACTTCAAACTGATCTGATCTGATCTGATCTTCAGACCTCAGCTTCTTGAGTAGCTATGGTTATAGGCATAAGCTCCTGGAGTCTGGCTTGAGATGGATACTTTGATTTCTCCTGTAGCCATCCCTTCAGGAATCAGAGATCTGAGTCTCTGTGAAGCAATGTGCTTGTTACTTGACAAAGAAAAAACTCTCTGGTCCTGGGGCTCTTTGAGCTCCAAAGTGTTTAGAACACAATTACCAGAACCAGGCAGCTGTGGTGAATGAGGGAGAGTAGGGTGTGTAGGTGTTATTTCCCTTGTGTGTGTGCTTTTAGGTGGGAGTGAGCGAGGGGTTGGGGTGGGCATGTGTCTGGATGTGGAATATAGTATTTAGCACAGGAGTAAAAGGCACTCCAGAAAGCTGGTCCTTCTGATGACTCTAGCTCTAGCCTTTGGTGCATCTTTGTTCCAAAGAGAGCCTAGAGGCTTTGGTCTCTGAAAAGTCAGTACTGACATTGCACACAACACTCACTCTTGGTTTTTACTTTGAAGAAGCATGTAGTATAAGTTCAAAGGGTTTTCATTTCTCCTCTCTGAAACCCCACTTACTTGGAAGTAACCCTAGAAAGAGGTTCCATATGATTTGAATTTATTTTCATCCCTATTATGAATGCAGTTCAATTCAAAAAGTACTTGCTTGGTTGGGAGCTTGTGGCTTACACTTATCATCCTAGCTACTCAGGAAACTGAGATCTAAGGATTAAGGTTCAAAGCCAGACCAGGCAGAAAAGTCCATGAGACTCTTATCTCCAGTTAGCCAGCAAAAGGCTGAAGTGGAGTGTGGCTAAAGCACCAACCTTAAGCAAAAATACCAAGTGAAGAGTGCAAGGACCTGAGTTCAAGCCCCAGTACCAGAATCCACATACAAGAAAAGTACTTGATTGACATGATACCTGGAATTTGCTTCAGTACAACCCAGTGACCATAAATGAAATTAGTGTAGAGGTACAGAAGCTGGGTGATGCCCACATGAGATTTATTCTAACACTGCTCTCACTTCATGTAATTAATTAATTAATTTTTGCCAGTGCTAGGACTTGATCCTCTGGATCAAGATGCTGTCCCTCAGCTTCTTCTTTTTTCTCACAGTTGAGCTACACCTTCACTTTCAGCTTTATGTTGGTTAACTGGAGCTAAGCGTCTTGTGGACTTTCCTTCAGATCTTAGCCTCTTGAGTGTCTAGGATTACAGATATGAAGCACTAGATCCAGCTCTCACTACCTTTATATGTACATTTTTTATAATAAAAATATATTGCCTAGTGGTTGGTTAATAAAAATGTAAAAAAAAAACTAGTACTGAATAGATTTTACAAAAAGGCAGGTAGAGCTAGCTGAGGTTAGGTAGATGTCTTTGAGCTCAATTTTATGAAAGCCAGATTGTAAGACAAGACCTGAGCCAGTCCCATTGTTATTTCTGCACAAGGAAAATACATTTGTTGACCTCGTAAACAATCTTTCACACTCACAAGTCATTTCCTTTTGGGTCACAGAGGTCTGGTGGAAGTGAAAGAGCCAGTGTGTCATTCAACTGACAGTGGAGTGAACATAGCTGGGTGAAAGGCCCTGGAAATCCACAGGTCAGATAGAAGCTCCGAGTCTACTGCAACAGGCTAGGGTGCTAAGATGCCATCACAAGACAACACAGTAACTAGCACCTGGGCCAGGCTGTGCAATGACCACTTCACAGGAAGGGTGACTAGAAGAGCTGGCAAAGTTCCCAAAGAAATAATCATTGAGTGGCAGAGGAGGCATGAGAGAAGGTAGGCAGTTAAGGGAATTCTCCAGGTAGAAGTGTGCACTAAAGTATAGCACTGAGAGATTGACCCTGACTCTCCTCACCAGAAACTTACTCCTTCTAGTTGGCCTAATGCACTAGTCCTCTCATTGCCTTTTAGTTTCCGCCCTATGCTTTAAGACTTACTAGTTTCCTCCAGAAATCTGAGTGATTAAAGAGTGGGTAGTTACTCACTTGTCCTCTTAGTGCTAGCTTTTCTAGACTTGGTCCTTATGGCCATTCTGTAGTACAAAAGTGGTAGTCTTTGCTTTTGAATAGTAACAAAAAAACCCTCTTGGTTGAGTGGAGTTTTTTGTTTGTTTGGGGTCGGGTTGTGGGCCTGAATTCTTGGCCTGGGTGCTGTCCCTCAGCTCTTCAGCTCAAGGCTAGTGCTCTACCACTTGAGCCACGCGCCACTTCCAGCTTTTTTTTCTTTTTGCTTATGTGGTACTGAGGAATCGAACCCAGGGCCTCATGCATGCAAGGCAAGCGCTCTACCACTGAGCCACCTTCCCAGCCCTGAATGGAGTTTTTATCTTAAGTTTCCAGAGTTTTGGTAGAATCCTTGAGAATTCAGAAGCTTCTGTATCTTCTAATACATGAGGAACCATCAGTTCAGTTGAGCACCTATGGCTTATGCTTATAATTCTATCTCTTCAGGAGGTTGAGACGCGAGGATTGTGGTTTTAATCCAGCTTGGGCAGACAAATCTGGGAGACCCTTATTCTCCAGTCAATCAGTAAAGCAAAAAGGCAGAAGTAAGGGTGTGTCTTAAGTGGTAGTGTAGCAGCCTTGAGTAAAAAAATCAAGTGAGAGTGCGAATTCTAGAGCTCAAGCCCCAGTACCTGAAGAAGGAGGAAGAGGAGAAGGAGGAGGAGGAAGAGGGAGGAAGGAAGGAAGGAAGGAAGGAAGGAAGGAAGGAAGGAAGGAAGAAAGGAAGGAAGGGAGGAGGGAGGGAGGGTGGGAGGGAGGGAGGAGAAGAGAACTGGAGAGGAAAAGAGGGGAGGGAAGAGGAGAAGGTTCAAGATGGAAGGCAAACTACAAAGCTGGGGTCTCTCTGATTCTCAGAGTGAGAAATGTCAGAAGAAAAAAAAACTTCCTTCTTCACATTTCAGAATTATCCATCTATTCACTTGCTAACACGCTAATATATTGACATAAAGCATGGAATGTTTAGTAAATGGAAGAGATCAGGAAAGGGGGACTAGGCAGGGTGGGGGTGAGTATATGGTCAATTTTATTTTCTAGTCAATTTGTAGTTGAGTTTATAGCTTTCATTCCAACTTTTATTGTTGAAAATATTTACAAAATTTGAGGCCTCCTTGTGGTATATTTGAACAGTGCCCAACATTTCCTTCATGTTGAAGAAATTGTTATTTAAAGTTAGTCTCTGTGGTTATAGAAGATACAGCAAATGAAGTTCCAGCTTCATAGACCATGGTTTTTTCTTGTAAGAAGTCCGTGGGTGGATTTTACTTAAACTGTGATATCAACTTGTTTTATCTTTCTCCCTTGTGAGTAAAGATTTCTAGTTTGCTCATAGCATGTGTTTATTGAGCAGCCGCTCTGTGTCAGAACCAGGCAGAAGATTCTGGAGACCAGGGCAAGCCCGAATATAGCTGCTAATCATGTAGCTGCAGAGGTGGTCATTAAGATCCAGGAGCATCAGGATGGGATCGTATAAAATGCTACAGAAGTATAGGCGAGAGGACCAGTGTGGGCTTCTCACTGGAAGAGGTATCCACACCAGATCTGAAGTGGGCCAAGACAACAGAGTAGCAGGCATTTCAGGCAGAAGGTGGAACTTTATCAAAAAAGCACAGAGAGGGAAAAGGAATGTCCCTCTTGGACGAATGGAAAGACCCAAATACTTCAACACACACTCTTGTGTCAGCAACTAGCCTGCCACAGCAACAGCAGTCGCAGCTGTTTTACTCCAGGTCCACTTGGCAGTTTCTGCTGTGGAACTGGGGCACATAGGTACCTCCATTTGGAGTGTTTACCATGATAACCACCATTTCAGGTGGCTTGGGGCATGCCACAGGCTGATAAGGATAGTCCAGAGAAGCTTGAGAAGTCTAAATGTGCCTAGGCCCCTCCAGTACTTTTGGCAAAGAGGGCCTCATTCAAAACCCAGGTACTCTTTGATCTCTTACCTAAAGGTCACTTTGTAGATAGAGAGCCAAGAGAAAAGGTTAGTCCCGTGGTACCTGCTCTGTGATTTGTCCATACTTTTGGCTTATTTGATTCATCTCATTTCTCTGGGTGTCTTTGATCTCTGAGGATCTGTAGACATAGAATCAAATACTATGTTTGTTTTGTCTTTCTCTTTTAATATTATGATTCCTCAATTGCCTTCAATATTATTACTGCCTACCCTCATGCTAGAGGAGGTTTATAGGTTTCATCACTTATAGAATAAAGCACTTTGAAAATGGAGCCTTCATTTTTTTTTTGAAACAAGGAAATCAAGGCCGACAGAGGGCAAGTAATGATGCACAGATGCTGGGCTAGCTGAAGCAGCACAGTCAGGTAAACAGACAAGGACTCCATTCTCATGGAGAGTACAGTCCAGTGGTGAAATCCAGTGCGATTGTGGGTCCTTGGGTCTTTATAATGGCCTAGAACTCTCCAGGAATCTTGGTGAGTTTCAAGTCCACAGGACTTCTGTTTCAAAGATGCCTGTCTTCCTTGCACTTGATGACATCTGGCATACAGCATACTCCCTATAGTAGTAATATCTACTCTTTACTTAAGGCCTCTGAATAAGTAAATATGGGTAAGTAAGCATGATGGACAGATGTACAGCCGTTATGCTTCAGGAATATAATAGAGTCTGCTAAGACAAATCTATGCAATATTGTCATCCCATACCCTTGTGTGGTGGAGAGCTCCTCTCCAAAGAATCAGGTAACTTGTTTTTTGGTTGTAGGACTGAGATTTTTGATTCAAGGCTCTTGGCTCCCAGTCTATTGCTCTTTCTGCTACTTTATTAAACATAGTCAAATTACGCAGTATTTTTTTTCTAGTATCTACAATGTGCCACACGTGGTGTAAGCTCTAGGAATGAAAATAAATAAGTATGGCTTCTTCTCTTAATGACCTTTCAGTCTAATAAGAGAGACAAGCGTGAAAGCAATAACTGTCATAAATGGAGAGACATGATGGAGAGACAGCCTCACTGCAGCATATGCAGAAAGGGAAGAAGGGACTGATTCTGCCTTAGCGAGTCCCAGACAGATGGCTTCACTGAGAGAGGAACCAGAACCTCTGGCTGATGGCAGGAGAATGGCCAAAGGTTCACTAGAGATGGGTGGAGAAAGAGGCACTCTCACCCTTACAAAGATGAGGTGTTGTGGTACAGCCTGGTAGCATGGCACAGTGAGGTACCCTGGTATTAGCGTGGGGGCTGTGACATGCCATGATGTGGTATCATGATGTGGTGGTATGTCACAGCGTGGTGCAGCATGATTGGGTGGTGCTATGGCAGGTTGGGTGTGCTGGCATGTCTGGACTGGTGCTCAACATATGAAAGGAGTGCATGTGAGCAGTGTCATGAAGCAGGTGGGCCAGAACCAGAGGCCCCCTGAATTCCATTGTGCTGTTTCTCTCAAGCTGTCCCTAGCAGTGAAGAGGCTGAGGCAAACATCTGGTCTACCCTCTGCCCCAGTGTCCCATACCGTGTGGGGTCCCTGAGAAGTTCACTCTTTAAATTTTTTTTTCTTATGGTAGTGTTGATATACAGAGGGGTTACAGCTATATGAACCAGGTAATGAGTATAATTCTCTTCCATTGTTTCCCTCCCTTCCCCACCTACAAGATACATAGTTCATTTTCCACATAGTGTCTTGTTAAGTACCACTGTGGTATTTGTTGAGCCTTTGTTCTAGCTTTTCTTCCCCCCCTAGCTTTTCTTCCCCCCCCCCTTCACTCTTAAGGTTATTTGTTGTCATAGAAGAACATTCTTTGTCCTCCATCCAATGACAGTCAGGGACTGCTGAGTTTGTCCTGACCTCTTAGGTCAGGTTCCAGACATTCCAGCCAATCCTTACAGGCTGCCATTCCCCACATATGCCCAGGGTCTCTCTGCCTTTTGATTTCTTTTCCCTGACACCTATTTCCTGTTCTAGCCCAAACTCCAAACTCCTCCAAGAAGCCCTACCTTGCCCATCACCTCATCCACAAAGCTTTCCTCCGCTCTGTATCTCCTCCCTTGCTCCAGTCCTGCCTGCTGTAGGTGGCTTACCCTGTTGCCACCTCAGACCTCTGTTTCTTCTCCTCATACAAGATGGGCTCTGGGGAATGTGTTGAATGTGTCTAGTTCAGCCTCACTCTGCCCTCTGTGTAGTACCTGACAACTCTGAGGCTCAGAAAGGTAATGCAATTAGTGCAGGCCAAGCCAGATAGATATTTGAATTCTTTCACAGATCCACTCAAGAGAAGCATTCCTCCTGCCTGCACCGCCCCCCAACCAGCACTAAGGTTGGGGAGGGAGATCTGTGAACCTTGTTTCTTACCCTCTCTGTGACTGTCACCCTCTGTGGATCCCTCTCACCCTCCCTCACATTCCTTCAGCAGCTCAGGCCCTATGCTGATGTCAACACGGGGGTGGGGGGTGGACAGGGAGTAACTCACAAGTCCCTCTGCTCACTGTCAGAAGCAGAAACCTGAGAACAGCACAAGCCTGAGGGATACATTGCCAAACAACTGAAGGATGGAAGAGGTCTGCTAGGCTATCCAAGTCCTGAGGACATAAAAGGCTGAGGAACTTTTATAGTCTGCTGGAAATCACAGATAAATAACAATGAAAAGCAGTGTGGGGTGCTACCCATACACCACTACCACCACCAGCATCAGCAACAACAACAAAACAATAGAAATAGGATGCTACTTCTCAACACCTGACAGGGAGACTGGTACACCAAGAGCACTCAGTGAGTTTTTGTTGAATGAATGAGCTGACATTTTCAAGTGTTAATAATGCTCACAAAATGCCAAAGCTTCTAGCTCTGTGTTCAAAAGAGGGCAGAGTTCCCAAAGAAACAGAAAACCTTACCTTTGAGGTTGTATATGAATGTGTGTAAGTATGTATGTATATGTATTGTGTGTACTAGGGTAAAACCAATTCAAAATATTATTGTGCATAGTCATCAGAAATTCTAGCTTGCCCAGGACTTATGACTATCCCCAAATGTAGGACTTGCAGTGCTAGCGCAGGGACAGTCCAGAAAAACCTGGACGGTGGGTCATCCTATAAGACTGCTCCAACTCAAGGGTAAACTGTTAAACTTGAGAACCTCCACTCAGGTGCTGAGAGTCTGTTTGATCATAGGCAGGAAACACTTGATGATTGGCAGATCATGTCTGTTTCGCTCTCTGGAGAAAGTAGCCATCATATCTTTACATACAGGCTGCTTAGAAAGAAGGAGATGTGATCTCTAAGACCTTCCTATTTCTCTTGGTTCCACAGGGTAAGCAAGAACATTTAAGTGATTAGGTACTCATCACAGAGCTTTTCAGACTTTAGTGTGTGAACTACCTGGAGACCTTGCTAAACTTCAGATTCCAAAGGTGTAGGGAGTGAGGCTGAGATTTGATGGGCTGCTATGGATGCTTCTGGCCCACAGGACACACTTTAAATAGAAAAGGGGCCAGTGGTTCACATCTTCAGATACTAAAATTAGCTGGGAGGATTTTACTCATGCCTAGCTACAAAACCAGGTCAATTAGTCAATCTCTAGGAGCATTAACATCTACCAGAATACCCTACCAGACACCAGGCATTTCCAATGTGCAGACAGGGTTGCAAATCCCAGGAAATGGAAGCAGAGAAAAATATCACTTGATGATAAAAATTGATTGATTGGTCCAGATGGGCTAGACCGTGCTGTCAAGAGATTTATTGAAAGTAAAATCAGAAGGAGCTTATTTTGGAAACCCTAGAGGCAAGATCCTGGAGAAGGGAAGAAGGGGGAAGAAGAAGGGGAGGAGGGAAGTAGAGGAGTGGAGTAGGGAGAAGAGAAAAGAGAAAGGAAGAATAAGGAGGAGGAGGAAAAGGAGAAGGAGGAGGGGGAGGAGGGAAAAGCGAGTTATATGGTCTATATTACTTGGCCATTCAGTGAGGACTCAACCATATTTCCTGAGTCCTTGGGATAATATGTGAGCCTGGTATGTAGGCTTGTGGAGAAGAGGGGACTCCTACCTCAATAGAGGCCAAGGGGAAAGCACAGAGACCCTCGAGCACCAGTGAACCACAGGTTTTGTAGAGCTGAAGCTTCCACTCTGGTCCTCCTAGTGCTCAGCAACTCTTTTTTTTCCTTGCTGGTTGATGCTTTCTAGCAGCTGTTGCAAATATACTCCACTCATTTGAAGTTGCCAAGCAAGTGACCTTGCCTCCTACTTTACTCAGAAAATTGGGGTCAGCTGCTCACATTCCATTATCTCCTGCTCTGCTTCTCATCAGTCCTGCTTCACCTTTGCAAATGTCTGTCTTTACCTAGCCTGCCCCTTTCCCTGTTTGAAAAGAAGCAGTACCGTGTCATCTCCTCAAGGTGACCCCACATCAAGTCTCGTTGTTCAGCTCACCCCAGCACCTTCCACTTCCGTGTGGACTTGGCTTCGTTTCTTTCTACCTCCCGTCATATGCATCCGTCCTGGATATCTTTGATCCCTTTCCATTCACAGACCCTTTTGCATCTGGTCTTCTTTCCCTTATAGCCTAGGCTCATTCTTGTTTTTTCAGCTTAGGTTTTAACTTCCAGCAAATGATTGGGAAATCCCCAGTGACTTAATTGTAAGAGTAAATGGCCTTTTATAGGTAGTGCCTGGCTTCTGCACATTAGTGACTCCTGATTCTCTTTTTCTTTTCTTTTTTTTACTTCACAATGTGTGTTTCTTTCTTTCTTCATGTGTGTGTGTAATGGCCAAGAGGACTGGCTTGCTTCCTTTCACCTTGTCTGTGGTAGAATCTTATGTAATTTTAGGGCTATTCTCCATTTGTGCATGAATTATTATGACTGAATTGCAACCAGCATTTTCCTTGTCTCCCTTCCCCAACCTGCCAAATAGAGTAGATGGAGATTAAAAAAAATTAGAGCTTGCTGTAATCCTAGTTATTTGGGAAGTTGATATCTGGGGATCATGGTTGGAGGCCAGCCCAGGCAGGAAAATTTGTGAGACTCTTATCTCCAATTAACTACCAAAAAGCAGGAAGTGGAGGTCCAGCCTAAGTGGTAGAGGACCAGCCTAGAGCAAAAAGCTAAGGGACAGTGCTCAGACCCCGAGTTCAAGTCTCAGTTCTGGCGTGCGCCTGCACACACACACACATACACACACACACACACACACACTCATTCATCTGATTCCTTTTTAAAACTTGGAAGATTGGGACTCAGTGTGCGACTTCTTGCCATGGGACAGCTGTGGTCCCTAACTGCAGTTTGTTGTAGCTCTTTCCATCCCTACCCTTGGACCCACTGTGGATATGGTTAGCGTTTAACATCACTAATATTGCTGATCTGTGATGGCTGGTGAACCAGCGGCTAACGGGTTAGTGGCCAGGCACAGCAAGTAGCCTGTGGGACTCTTTCTTGGGGCTAACAGCAGCTGATTGATTGGTATCTACATGAGTCCAGTTGGTATATACTTGGAATGAACACACCAGGCATGTACTAGCATCACTCACCATTCATGGCTGGGTTCCCAGCATGGACGGCACAGAACACAGACTAGTGAGTCCTTCCTGTGCCCTCCCTGTCCTTTGACGTCCATCCCACGGGACCACCGGGAGGCAAGCAGACACAGGAGAAAGATTATTACAAGGTTTATTAGAGGGACCATATTTCCCCGAAGAGGGAGCACATGGCATCTGTCCCTATTCAGATAGCAAGAGGGTCTGGGGGCAGGAAGTGAGGTAGATGGGAGCTCAGGTGGGTCTGGGCAGAGAGAGGGAGGGGCCAGCTGTAGGGCGGGAACTCCAGGGCAGGGAGGAGCTCAGGTCTGGGTGGAGCTGAGGACTAAAGGTGGGCACAATGCTAACCAACAGGACCCACCAGGGCTGCTTGGGCTTTCTAGGCTCTGTCTACACCCAGCAGTGGGGGAGGGAGGGTGAGTTCCTCATCCCAAGGCCCCCAACAGCAAGCTAGTGCTTGAGATGGGTACAGACGGTGCTTTCTGCCTGTGGGCAGCCAGAACAGTCATTCACAAGAGACCAGAGAGACCGTGGGTGTGATCAACACCGCGTCATTTCTCAGACAATGGAAACAAACAGAAGAGCCATCTCAGTCAGGCCTGGAGAGCACCAGCAGGGAGCCGGCCCAGTAGAGCAGCGTGGAAATGGTTATAAATTAATGAAAACAATTTCTGCCCACACCTCTCCTCATCTCCCTGTTTGTCTGCCTCCTCCAAATGGTTCTAACAATTGCTTTCCTGGGTCCCCCGCACCTGGAGGCGAGCACTTGGAAAGGGCAAAGCCTTGAAGATCAGAAGGGAAGAGGGCAGGGTGAGGAGAGGGAAGGAAAACATGGATAGAAATTCGGAGGCACAGAAGGTGGGTGTTGTGATTCCCCTGCTGGCTTGGAGGTCTGGGATGTGGGCCTCAATTTTCTTATGACTGCACTAATGGATCCTCCAAATCTCTGCCAGCCCCAATATTCCTTAGCTACTACATACTCTTTCAAAAAGCTTCCCTTCCATTTTCTCGGTTGAACACGCTCTCTCTCCAAACACTTCCTCTCCCTCTTTGTTCCTGAGGTCCTAGGCGCATGACAGATGGTCAGTCTTGAGCTACAATGCTGGCAGAGAGAGATGACCAGGTAGTGAGAGCATGCTAAGACTGTTGCAGACTGCTCCTTATAAAGCAAGGGTGAGCTTGGCAGAATCAGTTAAAAATCAGTATCCATTTGTTTCTGGTATATTTCATTAGGTCCACCATGAGATTCAGACCTGGAAGGTCCTGGGGTCCTTCTCACTGTCCCCCCTTTCCCCCTTCCCCTCACCCCTCCACATCTACAGCCTCCAAGGCGAAAGTTGCTAGAAGAAATTTAAGGGGAGGCTTGGCTTGGAGTTCTTGGTTGAACTGAACTGCTAGCCCTTCAAAGTCATTTTGGAGGGGGCCATTTAGGCAAAACTTAAAGAAGTACCTTAAGCAAACAAAACTCATTTAGCCACTAGCTAGCCCAGCCAGTGGTGCCAGGTTTTGGCCAGGAGACTTAAGCAAGGCTTCTGGAGCCCAGGACCAACAAACCTGGCAGCATCCATGGCCTCCACTCTCTCTACTTCTGGTTCGTTTGTTCCTGGAAAGAAGGATGGCTGGGAAGGAGAGGGGGCAGCTCTGCCCAGAGATGAGTCTCCACCCAGGCAGACTCCTCCCAGGGGAGCAGCTCAGCAGGGTGTGAACCAGCTGCTGCTTGATTTAAGAAGTTGTTTTCAAACTGTCCCAGCAGGAGTTCAGAAAGATGGTAGAAATTAAGTACTTGACTCCCCCTAGGCTCCTTGGCACCCTGTTGCTCTTGGCTGAGTCCTGGGTGATAATGGGGTCTTCTGGTGGGTCTCCTTGGGGGTCCCTGGTGAGATACTTCCTTATTGTTGAAATACCCCAATAAAACTTAGATCCCTAAGTCAGTGGCAGCACCATAGTGGGAAAATGGATGAACAATTGAACAGATGGATGGATGACCAGGAGGGCAGATGAGGATTTGAAAAGGATTGTAAAACTGCCAGACTCCCTGTGTCCATGACAGTTTCTCTCTTGCTAAAGAAACACACACACACACACACACACACACACACACACCAAGAACAACAACAAAAAATCCTATTTCCTGGCTGAGCAGCTCTGAGAGAGAAAAGCATGTTTTTCAAGAAAAGGGGAAGGGAGGGTGGAGAGGAAAGAATGAATGGATTTTGTGTTTTGACATATTTACTAAGAAATGTGGAAACTGCTTAGCACCTGCTAATTAGAGTCAGAGCAACCTGAATTCCCTGCAGTATGCAAGAGCTGGAGCTGAAGGATGGGTGGCATTTCCCAAGAGGATTGTGAACTTTTTCCTTTCTCTCCCCCCCCCACCCTTTGATTTGGGAAAACCAATGGCAAACCACAGGAAGTGGCCAGGGTGGGGATGAGACATGGAAGGTCATTTGACACTGCAGCTTAGATTTCTCAGCATCTTTCCATCCATCAGAGCCCAGGCAGTTGCTTTTCTCACAGATGCTCAGGATGGATTAGATGGGGTGAGGGTGTTGTGGATAAGGATTCTGGGGTTCTAGGGAGAGAAGATTTGGTGATCAGGTCTATCCTGTCGAACTATTGCTGTGGAACTTGAAGAACTGAGGTCCTCCTTGTGGTCCTTCTCTGTGCTTTTCCCTAAGTCTTGTTATATAGGACTTCCATCATCAAGGTACAGATAAGCCACACTTTGAGAGGTTGAATCAGGTGTCTTTATTAGAAAGCAAGCAATGGCAAGTGGACTCATGTCCCAAAGACTTGTAGTCTTGAATGCAGTTCATACTGTTAGGAAACTGAGCCATGAAGGTATTAGGGTGAAGAAAGACCAGAAAACAATCTCAACAGACCAAATCAACTCTGATGGAGAGTTGAAGAGGGATGCTATGATGACCTGAGAGTCAGGAGACAAGAGGTATGGTGAGAGGGTGCAGGGCAGGAGAGGCTTAAACAGGGTTATGGTCAGGGAGCTTAAGGGTTCAAAGAGTCTGAAGAGTTTATGGTACTGGTCTGGCAAGTCCAGGAACCTACTGTTTAAATGCCTTGCTCCATCTACTTTTAGGAATTCAGGCACCTATCTCCTGGGGGGGGGGGGGCAATGGGGAAGTGGAATTTCACCTCTATAGAGTTTTCAGAAAGTTCCCCTCATGTATGTATTAAGATTTCAAGGTGGCAGTGAGGACAAGATGGCCTTACTTAGACCTAGTATCCATATTTCAGACTTACTTCTCTGTCTTTTGATGCAGGTACTGGGGCTTGAACTCAGAGCTTTGTGTTCTCACTTGGCTTTTTTGCTTAAACATGGGGCTCTCCCACCTGAGCCATACTTGTTGATTCTGGCTTTTTGGGGGGGTGGTTAATTGAAGATAAGGGTCTCACAGAATTTTTCTACCCAGGTTAGCTTTGAATCACGATCCTCAGATGTCATCCTCTTGAGTAGCTAGGATTACAGGCGTGAGCCACCAGCACCTGGCTATTTTCACCCCTCTTGAGAATCTTTTCCACCTCCTTTTTTCTTTCCGTTCCTTCCGAGGAAGGCAATTGGTTAAGAGCACAGGCCCTGGATTCAAGCTGCTGAAGTACTGCTTCTTTTTTTTTTTTTGGGTCCGGTCGTGGGGCCTGAACTCTGGGTCTGGGCACTGTCCCTCAGCTCTTCAGCTCAAGGCTAGTGCTCTACCACTTGAGCCACAGTGCCACTTCTGGCTTTTTTCTTTTTGCTTATGTGGTGCTGAGGAATCAAACCCAGGGCCTCAGGCATGCAAGGCAAGCGCTCTACCACTGAGCCACCTTCCCAGCCCCAAGTACTGCTTCTCTTATCCCCACTTGATCGTTGTGTTGTTTGGGAAATTTTCTAGGCCTGGGAGATAATAAGAGGACTTCATAGGATCGAGAGGATTAAATGATATGGTCCATCTAAAGCCCTTGACACTTGATAAGTGTTCAATGAACTGTGGCTGTCATCTTTGAAGATTTGGGATTTAAAAGAAAAATTTTATCGTAAAGATGCTGTACAGAGGGTTTACATTTTCATAAGTAAGATAATGAGGACATTTCTTGTCGAGCATTGTTAACCCTTCATTTGTTTTTCTCCTCTATCCCTTCCTTCCCCCCCCCCCCCCCCGCTTCTCTCTCGCTCCCCGCCCCCCAAGTTGTAAACAACATAGTGTGTCTCATTGTTGCAATGGGTCATCCTGTGTCCTTATTTCAGCATTTTGTTATTCCCCTTCCCTTCCCCAAATTAGATAACTGTATATGCAAGATGCAGGGTACCAAAATCAAGTACAGTGACAACAGGGGCTATACCGTAGGGGGAAGAACATACAAACAAAACACAAGAAAGTCAAGTAGTACACTAACAACAACAATGACAAAGAAAACCTCTTGTGTCCATATCTTGGAGTTCATTTCACTTGGCATCATCTTATGGTCATATGCACATAGCTTTTCAGTTTTTCCGCTTATCTAATAAGATTATCCTAGACATATACTAATTATTGCAAATAAAGGAAACCATACGACCTATATTTCTTTGGGTCTGGAGATTAGGGATTTTTTTTAAGGGATATCAGAAACTAGCTCAGCCAGGATGGGCTATTTAACTAGTTGAGTCAAGTTCTGTTTTCAGGAGGATGTTCAAAGGTGTTGTGGGGCTTTAATTACAAGGGAGAGAGATTTAGACAGATGAGAGATACAATAAGCCATCTTTTTGTTGTTGTTGTTGATGGTCGTGGGGCTTGAACTCTGGGCTTGGGCGCTATCCCTCAGCTCTTCAGTTCAAGGCAAGTGCTCTACCACTTGGGCCACAGCGCCACTCTGGTTTTCTAGTGGTTTATTCTCCAATAAACCACAGGAAAGTCTCAGGGACTTTCCTGCCTGGGCTGGCTTTGAACTGTGATCCTCAGATCTCAGCCTTCTGAGTAGCTAGGATTACAGGGATGAGCCACCGGCGCCTGGCTCAATAAGCCATCTGCTAAAGGTACTGTCTTTTAAGCTTTAGGAATAAGAGAAAGAGGTGGATTCCTAGGGCCTAGGAATCCAGACTTCTTGGTGAAAGCTGGGACTACCCAGGAAGAGCTGCTGAGGGGTTGTAGGGGTTGAAACCATTAGAACAGCCACCATACAAGTTGCTACTGCAGTTGGAAAGATCTACTGTGGTTTCTCTCTAACTTCCATCCTAATAATACATGATAGTATAGGAAGTACCCTAAGAGAAGTAGCACCAAGAAAGTGTAGATTGTAAGAATTGGTGCCTTACTGTGCAGACAAAAGAAGTCAAGGCAAGAATTGACCTGGGCAAATGACTTTCCCTCCTACACTTTCTTGTTGCAAACTCCTTGAAAGAAATGAACTAGGAGTGTAGTTCAAGTGGTAGAATATTTACCCAAGGCCCTGAGTTCAATCCCTTGTACTGGAAAAAAAGAAAGAAATAGGCAGAGGAAGCAAATGGCTGGCATCATCAGGAGGACTAGAGGAGATGGGCACACAGAGTCTGTAATCACAGTGTCTGAGAGTATTCACTTACCAGGGGCTCTTAATATTCCTACTTTTTGGACTCAACCCTATGCTGCCTTACCTTTCTGGGAAGTCTTTTCTGAACACTGTAATCCCACACTACTTTGTTCATACTCTACTGGAGTGTTTTTTCATCACAGTGCCATTTGTTATCCAGCATCTGTTTCTTCCATTAGAGCTTGGGCTTCTAGAAGCATCTTTCTCCTCTTGGCATCTCTTAGTCCTTGAGCACCAACCACACAATCATTGGGTGCAAATCCTGTATGGCAACATATAACATATGACTGTTCAGAACAGGCTCCATGAAATTCTGAGCTTGGGGGATACGGATTCCTAGGAGTAGTGAATCATAAACAGATGTGTGTGTGTGTGTGTGTGTGTGTGTGTATGCGCGCGCACGCACACATTTGTGTGTGTGTTTGTGTGTGTGTGTGTGTGTGCCAGTCATGAGACTTGAGACAAACTCAGGGCCTGAGCACTGTCCCTGAGTCTTTTTTCTCAAGGATAGCTCTGTACTACTTGAACCACAGCTCCACTTTTGGCTTTTTGGTGGTTAATTGGAGATGAGTCGCTCACAGACTTTCCTGCCTGGACTGACTTTGAACAGTGATCCTCAGTTCTCAGCCTCCTGACTAGCTAGGGTTATGGGTGTAAGCCACTCCAGCACCTGGTCCTTTAAACAGATTTTTTAAAAGAGGGAAGAAAGAAAGCCAGAGGAAAGAAAGGTATAATTCAAGAGGGGGTGAGGCTTATTCAAGGTCATTTGGTCAAGGCTGTGAAGTTTCTCGGGTTTTAAACTGATGGGCTGTTAGAAATTATTGTTGTTGTCTTGTTTATAAAAAATAAGACAAACTCAGTGTGGAAATTTTAGAAATTTCAGGTAAATAACAAGAAGAAAATAAAAAATCATCTGTGCTAACCCCTAAAATAACAGTAAATATTTTGAAATTTAGTCTTGCAGTCATAAACATACGGCATTTTTTTAACTACAGAAGTATCAGTCTGTTTCACAACCTGTTTATTTTTAAACTTAATAATGTTTGAACAACTTTCCAAGACATTCTTCTATCACAGCACATATTTGAAAGCTTTATATCAACTGTCATGTACTTTCACTTGATTTATTTAACCGATGCCTTTGTATTGAAATTTTAACTTGTCTTTAATATTTTACTGTATTGGATAACTCTATTAAGAAATCCATGTAGCCTAATCTTTTCTCACATTGTCATTATTTCCAAGAAGTAGAATCGTTGGTCAATGAAATGCACATTTTTTACAGCTTCTAACAAGGATTGCCAAATTGCCTTCCAAAAAGGCTTTTAAAAAAATCTATTTGCATTCTTTACTTGCTGTAGAGGAAATGGTTCTAGGTAAATTTACAAACGCTGAATTGATCTAAAACCATTTTGCAAAAATTCAATTCATAAAATGACCAATTCATAAAATAGCCAGGTAAGAAGGCAGATAGATGATAGAGAGACAAACGGACAGACAGATGGACAGAACAAGCCAAAGGCAGGTCATAAGACAACCAGTTAACAGCATAATGTAACAAATGGACGTACTAACAGAATTATAGAGCAATTTCTGTTGCATGGGAAGGTTCTCCCACGGATTTTGGGAACTTCCACTGAGTTTGGGTGGACTGGTTTTCAGTTTAAGAGTTGCTTAGTTGGTTGTGACAATGGGGATTTGTGTGTGGGGATCTAACTTCCAAAAACGTGCATTTCCTTGAGCAAAACCAGAATGTTGTCATTATAAGTGGGAAGCTTTCAGTGCTTATGGATTTCTTTTGACTCCTTTATGTCATTTTCTGACAATTAAAAACAATCACACTTAAAATTTGTATGAGTCTTTAGCTAATTTCCTAGTCGTTTCTGTTTGCTTGTACCCATTAGTAAACAAAGCATCCTGTGAACTGTGAGGACAGCTGCCCTTTCTTAGCACCCTGTAACATTTTTAGGGTGAGCAACCACCAATCTGTGGTTTTTCACCTTGATTTCACATTGCTGATTAATCTGTGCTGTTCATCATAGCGATCTCTTCTAGCTGCCGTGGTCTTCTGCTGCTTTGAACTCAGCCTCTTTCATCCCAGCCCTTCTTTCAAACTGCTCCTACACCCTCATAGTAAATGTCTTTTAATTTTTTTCAATTATATGCATTTGAGCACTTGCTTGCTAATTTCTTCAGATTGAACATCAACTTTAATGCACTTACTTCTGACTCTCCCCTGTGATGGGCTGTTTGGGACACTCTTATGTGTCATTCCCTATTTTCCTAGTCTTCAGTCATTTGGGACATTCTTCCACCAGCTTCTCAAATGACATTTCAGCTTTAATGTTTGAATTTCTGGAATTAAGTTGATGTGATTGTTTTTGTCATTTTCTTGCTGAGTCTATCTTCTGGGATTTATAAGATGTGAGACTAATTAATGGTTAGTTCTTCCCTGTTATTTGGATTTTTGGTGACTTTCTTTTGAGACTTGGTGATTCGGTTCTTTCTGTTGTAATACCTTCTTTTTTTTTTGTACAGAACTGTGGACTATACAGACTTTCTGCAAATCGTTGCCAAGTTGCTTTTATACCATTCATTTTGATACAGCATAGACTTCATACTATGGCTGTTTACGTGAACAGCTCATATTAGAATAGCAGGAGTCATCTGGAAGGTTCCAGCACTCCTGAGTCTAATAGGTTACTTCTGACATTGGGGTTGTAAATCAGCAAGTTTTGTACATTTCCTAACTTTGACTAACTGGTTGTTTGGAAACCTCTTGTTTTGGCAAATTGATTTCTGATAAAAACAGATGACTATCTTAGGAAACTCTTATTTCCTTGTCTCTTGGCCAACTGTATTAGTTTTCTGTTGCTGTTGTGTCAAATTGCTACAAACTAAGTAGCTTTAAACACCAGAAATTTATTTTCTGCCAGTTATGTAGTTTCTAAGTCTAGTATGGGTCTCAAGGGACTAGAAGCAAGAAGTTGGCCCATTATATCTCTTTCTGGAGGCACCAGGGGGACATTTATTTTCTGCTCATTCAGGTTGTTGGCAGAATTGAATTCCTGGAAGATGATGTCCCTGTTCCCTTTCTGCCTGGAAGCTGTGGGCCCTTCCCAACTTCTGTCAGTTACCTGTTCCTTGACTCACAGCGTTGGTCCTACATCCTTATAGTCGGGAGTTGCAGTTCACTATTGTCTCCCTGGGTTTCCTTGATCCAGTCTTCTGCCTTCCTCCATATGAAAGAGACCAGATCTAGGTTCCATGGTTCAAAAAATGGACATCTTTTGGGTGATCATAGTTTATTTTGCCTCCTGACCTTAGGTATTTGTGTGTGTGATGTGTATGTGGGGGATGGGGGGAGAGTGAGAGAAAGCGACAGAAACAGAGATGGAGAGAATTAGCCCAGCAGAATTATTCTATTTCAGGCCTAGATTTAGGGGTATTTCAAGGGAGACCCAAAAGTTTATTTTATCCTGTGTTACAGAAGATTTATTCCCAAGTCCTGTATGTGAGTGAGTAGTTGCCACTCTGGTCTATTTCTGAGGGTATTGAGCTGTGTCTTGCAGACCAGTGCCTCTCAGTGGGGTGCATGTGCTAAATATAGAAGAAATGCTCCTGTTATGACTGTGAGACGAAATGGGGAGGATTTTTAAAGAAATGAGGTCAAAAGCAATTATTCCAGAGCCAAGAGAAATGAGTAAAGCAGGAGTACCTGATGAACTGCTTTTGTGATCCACACATCCAACAATTGCGGAGGTGGGGAGTATGTGTGTTTAACTTCAGCAGAACCCACCAAACAAGTTTCAGATTTGTGTTCTGTTTTATGTTCCTACCGACAAATAAGATGTTCCACAGCTACTCCAACACTTAGTATTTAATGTCTTTTTTTCTTTTTGATAGTTCTGGGGTCTGAACTCAGGGCTTTATGCTTACTAACTAGGCATTCTACTGCTGGAGGCATAACTCCAGCCTTTTTTTTTTGCTCTGGTTATTTTTTAAAGTGTCTCACTCTTTGCATGGTCAGGTTTGGACCATGATTCTCCTATTTATGCTTCCTGTTATAGCTGGGATCACAGTTATGTACCATCATACCAGGGTTTTCTGTTGAGATGCTTGGTTGAGGGGGGCAAGAGGTGATGCTCATGACCTTTTGCTCAGGCTGGCATGGATTTCAGTCTTCATCCTAGCTTCCCATGTAGCTGGGATGCCAGATGCACCTAGCTACAAGTTAAGATGGGTCTTATGAACTTTTTTTCCCCAAATGTCCTCAAACTATGATTCTCTAGATCTCAGATGCTCAAGTAGCTAGGATTATAGGCCTAAACTCAAATTTGACTACCATTTGAGCCAGTTCCCCACTTCTGGCTTTTTACTGGTTAAGTGGGGAAAAAAGTCCCTCTGATTTGCCTCTCCAGGCTGGCTTTGAACATCAATGCTGAGATCAGCTTCCTGAAGTAGCTAGGATTAGGCATGAGCCACTGGCACCCAGTAATCTTTTTTGTTTCTTTGTATTAATTTTTACTTCTTCCTTTCTGTTAGCCTTTTTGTTAGACCTTCTTTTAATTCTTTCCCTCACTGGTAGCATAGGTGGCAAATAATTCATTAAGATATGAACAAGGGCTCCACAGATCTCAGAGGACAAAGTTGGGATGTAGGGAGAACCGAACAACAAGGCCTGGGTCTGCCAGCCGTATAGCACAAACTAGTTGCTATTTCCCAGTCTCAGTTCTTTCACCTCTTAAAATCAGGATTATACACCTGCTTGCCTTACCGGTCTTACAAGACTACTCAGGGCAGAGTGAGACAGTAGAGGTGAAAAAACAAAAACTGCATAACCTAAAGCAGGGATTACAAATCTGGCATAAATCTGCCCCATGGGCTACATTTAGGCGACCCAAAGGCTCTTTTGATTTATAGAGAATTTTCTGATATAAAGCAAACTACGATTCTGAAAGGATAGTTCACCAAAAAAAAAAAAGAAAGAAAAAAGAAAAAAATATGGATTTCTGATTTTTCTCCCTGGAAAAAAACAATCTGAAGATCTGGCGACTACAAACCTAGCTTCAGACCTGTGTATGTGGCTGGAACCTCATTCCCCTACCACCCCACCCCCATCCTTCTGCCGGTGCACCAGTCTCACTTGTGTCAAAGCACACGCTTCTCAACACATGCAGCTCTGCCTCTCTCCTCCTCTCTTTCCCTTCTCCTTTCCTCTCCCCCCCCTTAACCTGGTTCGTGGCTCTGCTAAAGCATAACATCAATATTAGTTGTTATTACTCATTTAAGAGCCAGGGACACACAGGGACAGAGCTTTCTAGTGTTTGGTGTTGCTAAGCGCTGAGACAGGTGACTGAGGGAGCATAGATCTAAAAATACAACAGCCATATCCCCAGCCTCTCTGGGATGCAGAGAAGGGCAAGAGGGCGGTACCACACGCATTTCTTCCAGGTTTTACATTGGCTGAGGGTAGGGAGGAGCTATTTTAGAATCTGTCTTATTGGAAGGAGATAGATTTATAATCACAGTAAGTTATATATTTTATGGATCATGTGTTATAATCCAGTTTGGAAATAATCCAATGTGGAAATCAGGAAACGTTTTCTAACCTGGTCAATGGATAGAGCACAAGGCTTTTAATTAAAAACAGACACGGATTTATTAAAAAATTAGTCAAATTGTCATTTATTTCTTTGTTGCACAGGTATTAAGACTTGTTAGAAACGTCTCTGGAGGTTGGGGTATCCCATAGGAATAAGACATCAAGTCAAAAGGAACTTGGTAAGGCAAAGTTTACTTCTGCAGAAGGGTGTGTCATTGCCTGCCTACTGGCAGGCAAGCACACAGAAAGGGCAGGCTGCTTCCTTTTTATCTCTAACCCAGCAGGCCCAGCCCCTCTGCTCACATTGGCCGAGCTCAGGTTCACAATCTGCGAAAGGATACACCTTAATAGGATGTAACTAAAATTATCTTCTAACAGGATGTGTTAATTAAAGTGCAGCAGAAAAACATGTAACTAAAGTGTAATTAACAAGGGCCAAGCAACCTGGCCAAATCAGGAATTGTTCAGAAAAAACAATTCTCACAAGATTAACAGAAAGGGAGCAAACTACTTTGAGAGAAAAGACTTTTCTCACAAACTCAGATTTTGTTTTTCACAGCCGGCACAGTGCCACTTACGCCACACCTCCAGTTCTGACTGCTTGCTGGTGAATTAGACATGAAAGTCTCTTAGATTTGTCTGCCTGGTCTGGCTTTGATCAGATCCAGGATCAAAGCCAGCCCTGAATAGCTAAGATTACAGGCATGAGCTACCAGTCCATTTAAATTCTGTGAATTTCAGTGCATATAAACTATACCTCAATTATTTTATAAACAAAAAATGAAAAAAAAGCTTAAAATAGAAAAATTAAGGGGGAGCAGGGCGGGGCACTGGTGGCTCACGCCTGTAATCCTAGCAACTCAGGATGCTAAGATCTGAAGATCATGGTTCAAAGCCAGCTGGAGCAGCAAAGTCCATGAGACTCTTATTTCCTTAACTTAATTAACTACCAGAAAACCAGAAGTGGTAGAACACTAACCTTGAGCAAAAGAGAGCTCAGCACCTGTCTGAGTTCAAGTCTCATCACTGACTAAAAAAAAAAAAAAAAAGGGAGGGGGGAAACAGGAACTGAATCATAATTCTAGCTGGTATCACTGTACTAAATATCTACATAGGTTGAATTGTTTTTCCTTACAATATCTTGCAAGGAAGGTTAACTGTTAGTTTTCCATTTTACCAGGTATTGAAACTGAAGTTCACAGGATGAAATAGTGTCCCAGCTGGTAACACTCCTTAAACTCCAGATGGAAGGAGTTCGCCACCCAAGGTTTCTCTCACTCTGTGTTCTAATCGTTTACATGGTTGCCCAGAAGGAGAAAATGATCATAACTCTGTGGATACAGAGGTGATGAAAATGTAACTTACTTCATAGCAGTTTGGAGCCTGATGGTGGACTCAGGGTTAAGTGAGCACATTCAGAAAAACTCTACCACTTGGGGAAGAGCATAGGGTTCCAGCAGGTCAGGCCATGTTTAAGAGAGAAAACTTTCTCCTGGAGCACTAACTTTTTCCCAAGGAAGGTGATGACTTTCCTGGCCTTCCTGGTAAATATAGATGTTACCATCTTTGCAGCACGTCCGGTGACCCAGCCAGCCAGGCTAGGCAGGAGACTAGCTCTGAAACTGAGGATCTGGCTAAACATTAGAACCTTTCCACAGAATAGGGGAAGGCATGCATGTATACATGTATGCAAAATAATACTATATAATTTTAGGAACTTCATAGATCCCCTGAAGATCACTGATAAACCCCAAGTTCAAATCTTTTCCTCTAACCCTTGGGACTAGATTCCAAGGAACCCCCCCCCAAAAGCTAGCCTTCAATTTCTCCAGTGATTTCAGGTACCTCATCATCAGTAGACAGTAGACCATCTTGTTTTACCTTCACTTGACATTTTTACTTAGGCTAGCACTCTACCACTTGAGCCATGTTTCTACTTTTGACTTTCTAATGATTAGAGATAAGAATCTATGGACTTTCCTTCCTGAGATGGCTCCAAACCTCTATTCTCAGATCTCAGCCTCCTAACTAACTAGAATGACAGTGTGAGATACCAGTGCCTGGATTTCCATTTACTTCTTGCATATCTACTGGTAACTTGATACTGGTAACTTGATCTAGCATCCAGGAGATGCTGGTTTTGTTGATTCTCATTCTTCTTACTGCTCTGGAATTCCTCTAGCCATCTCAGGCAATTTACCTTTGTTCATGAAGGTGAGCATAGATACACACACACACACACACACACACACACACACACACACTAAATAAGCATAAGACCTAGCCAGACGCCGGTGGCTCACACCTGTAATCCTAGCTAAGCTACTCAGGAGGCTGAAATCTGAGGATCATGGTTCAAAGCCAGCCCAGGCAGGAAAAGTCCGTGAGACTCTTATCTCCAATAAACCACTAGAAAACCAGAAGTGGCTCTATGGCTCAAGTGGTAGAACTCTCGCCTTGAGCTGAAGAGCACAGAGACAGCACCCAGGCCCAGAGTTCAAGCCCCACGACTGACAAAAAAAAAAAAAAGCATGATACCTGAAGTATGTATGCCTCAACTCCATCTCCTAGGACCCAGGTTTCTGCTGTGACAAGCTGAGTGGGAAAGACGAAGGAATGGCTGGAGGACTTCATTAGAATTTCCCTCTTCTCTTTGCCTAGTTAAATCATAGCCCTCATTTATACCATGGTTTAAACATCCCTTCTTCAAGGATAAACCAGTCTCTTCTCCCTGCATTTTCTGTCTTGTGTAGGATATGTATATGTATATATATAATACACACATATATGTATATATGTGTATGTATGTGTGTGTCTGTCTGTCTGTCTGCCTATCTCCCCAAACCATGAACATCATGAGAATGGGAACCATTGTATTTTAATTTACTATTGTACCTCTGTTGCCTCCCATATGATAGGTATGTTTATTTCACCATTTGTTTGAGTAGATGGATGGAAGGTAATTATTTCAGATTGTGAGAAGCCTTGGAGTTTTGACTAAGGGTTTATGTTCACCATAGATAAGGTTAAATAAGAAAGATCTTCTAATAATCTAGATTCTTGTAAGACTGAAAGATATATTCACACAACACGAAGGACTTGGCATGTAACAAACCTTCAGATAATAGGAAGCCTGTTTTCTAGGCTAAATGACTTTCGCCTTAAATGTCTAGTTTTGAGCTGTGTCTTAGAGCTCTGGCATTTTATTATCAGTCTCTTCATGATTATTTAACCTCAGAAATTATTTAACCTCTAAAGTCTTACTTAAGGGTTAAGAGGTTATTGTTAGGTTTTTAAAAAGAGGTAGGCGAGTAAGAACTGCACCAGCACGCACATGGTATTCAGGTAAGGGGTAGGTTTATTCAGTAGACCTGCTGGGACCAGGCAAGGTTGGCACTCCACGTGGCTGGGAAAGAGAGGAAAGAGAGAGGAAAGAGCTAAAGCAGAGAGAGAGCAGAGAGAGCTAGAAAAGAAGAGCAAGAGCAAGAGAGCTAGAAAAGAAGAGCAAGAGCAAGAGAGCTAGAAAAGAAGAGCAAGAGAGCGTCTGGGCCTGGGCTAGGCCTTATGTAGGGTATGGGCGGGGAAAGGTGTGGCCACATCAAATTCAGATGTGACCTCAGCGGATGCAGATGTGACCTCTTCCAGGTGTTCCAGTTGCCTAGGTAATGCAGGTACTGGGTGGAGACTTTGCTGCGAGGAGGGTGGAGTCTGCTTGCCATCCAGGGGCGGACCTTACAGTTATTATCTGTGTCTTTATTTTCTCTGAAAAAGCATATCATATTGTGGCTTTAACCATGGGTTTTAGACTCAGGTAAATCTAGGAATAAACCTGGGTTGTCTACTTGCTGGCTCTTTCAGTTTAATCAAATGGTGCAATGTCAGCAACTGATTCATACTATAAAATGGAGGCAATGCTGTCTCTAGGACAAATGGAATTCTATTCTGTGAAATGCTTATCCTGACCCATAGTCAGTTCTCAGTGTTGAGGAGATCCCCATAAAAGAAGTAAAGAATTAAGCATCCATCAGAACTAGGACCAAAAGGGTTAATATATAACCATCTTCCTTTCTTGTTTCCTAGAAAACAGGAGCAAACAATACCTTTAAGATCTGATATGCTTTGTAGGTTGGTTTAATACTGAGTGCTTTGTGTTTCCTGAATAGATCTTTGGGTCTTACAAGGATCTGTTCTCTAGCAGTTTTTTACTCTCCATTTTGACACCATCCAGGACACTGGAGAGAGAAAGAAAAACACTGGGGAGATGAACCAAGCCAAGGCATTGACTGATGATAAAGATTATAAACCCACAGAGGCTTCGAGGTTAAGGTAGCCTGGCAGGGAACAGCCAAACAGCAAGGGAAGCCTCTGATGTAGTCTGGCTTTCTAGATGGCAATGTCATGTGCTGTTGATGAGGTTAAGCAGAACTATTGGGGGGTGTTATTTTCATTCATTACTCTAAGAGAGATGAACCTGTGGTGGTGGCAGGTGGTGGGTGGTGGTGGCAGGAAATCTCCTATACACATATAACCTTGCAAGACCTTGAGATTCAATGCTTGGAGACCACTTGGCCTCCCCCTTCCCCCAGGAGATTTGTGTCTAGTTTCTTGCTGTAAGAAGAGATGTTCTGATGAGCCTTACACTACCATTTCTGTAGCTGGCCTCCAAAGATCAAGCAGGAAGGATGGTTCCATTTGTATGGTAGAACCCTTCTTTTTCCTGGCAACCTTAATATGTGTTCCCACTACCTATGTGATGTCAAACATTTGGCATCATGGCTGGTAGTTTTCCATTAGTACAAAATGCCCTGGGATTGCCAAATTCTGTGGGCCACCAATGTGCTTATGGTTCATTCTTCCATCTATATCCTCCCTACCATTATTACATGACCTGGTCATATTCTTTCTCTCTTTGACTTGACTAAGAAGCATAGAATTTGTTGGCTTCAACTCTTGGCCATCTGTCAAATCTGATACTTATGTATGTGCAGACTGGTTCATTATGGGAGGAGAAGGGCTTTAGTGACCAGTCTCAATTGCAGTGGGTGTTTTAGAGCTCAATTTTTCTACTGTACTTTCCTGATAGCATCTGATAAAAACAAAAAACAGACAAAAATATTCCCAGTACTTAGAAATAGCAATGAATATAATATTGCCAAACAATAGCTCTGCTCTAAGGTAATTGTCTAGCCAATGTATCACTGGAGGGAAGGTTTTTCATAATCACACCAATTGAATATTATGGCTTGGCTGTGTGCTGTGGCTTGAATATAGCTTGTCCCCCTGAACCTCTTGCTGGAGTTTTATTATCATTGGGAGGTATTAAGAAGGCAATCATCTGACTATTGTGCTTAGGGGGAGGGTCTTTGGCAGGTGATTAAGATTCGAAGAGACCCTTAAAATGAAGATCTATAATTGAATCCTAGTGACTTTATAAAAATGAAGAGAGAGAGAGAGAGAGGGAGAGAGAGAGAGAGAAACACACAAAAGCTTGACACTGATGGATCATGCCTGTAAGCCTAGCTATTTAGGAGACTGAGATTTGAGCATTGCAGTTCAAAGCTAGCCCAGGCAGAAAAATCTATGAGACTCTTCAGAGATGGAATTATAGCTCAAGTGATAGAGTACCAACATTGATCAAAAAAGCAAAGTAAGAGTGCAAGATCCTGAATTCAAACCCCATTACCAACACACACACACACACACACACATACACACACACACACACACCAGAGAGAGAGAGAGAGAGAGAGAGAGAGAGAGAACAGAGACACACACACACATACACACATGTTGCTTGTCTGTTGCCTTGCCTTTCTACCAGCAAGGAGTCTACCATGAATGTGGCCCCTTGACCTTGTACCACCAGAAGCTTACTGTGGACCATAACAAACCTCTTTTCTTTATAATGAAACCTACCCTGAGTGTTTCACTATAGTAATGAAAACCCAACAGATACAGGGAGGCACTCACAGAAGGATTATACTTGACAGGCTCAAAAGCTACTTCCTGGCTAAGTTAGCCTTAAAAAGATAGAGGTTGTGCATGTCACATCCCTTTGTCCCCAACCAGCTTACTCTTCCACCACATCAACATACTCTTTTGCCACATGATTTCCTCTGTTGTGCCCAGCAATTACTTTCTCAACATGTCTTTGTCTGATAGGATGGGATTCCTAAAGCAAGATGCTCAGACCACCTGTCTCCAGAAGCACCCTGGGTGCTTCTTGAAAATGCATTTTGTGGGCAGCAGCTTTGGCCTTCAGAATCAGAGGTTATAGAGGAGGGACCAAAAGCCCATAGAGAACTGAGAACTTCAGCCTCTCTCTCTGGCACTTGTCTGAGCTCCCTGCTGTACCAGGGTGATTAGAAGGTGTGTCTGTTTTCTGCTCCCTGACCCACCAGCTCCACCATCCCAGGAGCCAGTGTTTCTTTGCTCCTTCTACCACATGACACTCATTCCTAGAAATCCATTTTGCACTATTTTGTTAAATCTAAGAGATGTCCTTTTTTTTTTTTTTTTT